>NW_024884142.1:102957740-103133175 GCF_019232065.1 Centrocercus urophasianus
AAATTACTTGTGAAAATGGCCTTAACTAAAATTTCAAAGTCCAAAAAGTATTTTTTTCTTAATTAAAAAGTTATCTCTTTTCTATGTAATGTAAATTCACTAATCGATCAGAGAAGCTGAAATCTCACTAACACGAGTGAAAATTTAAGTTGCATTATCTTGACACCATGCCGTATATTGTGAGATACTTGAGTACAAATAAAATTGAAAAACAGACTACCAGTTTGAATATACTAATGGTTATTTCATTTCACACAAGCTGGTGATGGCATGTAAAACACAAAATTTTAGGTTTTGTAATAGGACTGCACTAACCTTCCTTCAAGCCAATTTCCATGTTTAGACACAAAAACTAATTAATCAATATTTGTTCTTATTGTTCTTACTATTTTTAATTGTGCTTAATTTTGCCTATTGTTATTATTTTCAGAGTGTCTCCAGTACACAGGACACTTTAAAAAATATTAGGAAAAATATGAAAACCAATAATAGCGAGCTTAACATGTGAAATTGCAAAAACATCAAAATACAATAACTATGTATGACAAGCATACAGGAGACAAGAAATATGATTGATAGGAAAACTGGATCCACTAAATAAGACTTAAATGCAAATATTATTAAAAAATTGCTCTAAATTACCTCACTGTCTTCCATACATGTTTCTCCAGAAGGAGGTTTAAAGGAGGCTAGCATCTCCAACAGATCAAAAAGTGTGGTAAGATGAGGCTCTTGCAAGAGTAAAAGCATTGGAATGTTGTCCTTTTGAGGAGGAGGTAGGCAAGATGCTGGAAGCTGAACACCATCACCTTTACGTTCTCTCCTTGGTGCTCCCAGGGATACAAATACCATCTAGAAACAGCAAGAAACAACTTCAAAATGCATACACAGCATCAGAATTAGGAACTTAACATTAAGATACATCAATATCCTTAGCATCAAAGACTTATCAGCACCTGCTGTAAGTACTCTTTAACATCTTTATCAATGACACAGAGATGGAATCGAGTGCACCCTCAGCAAGCTTACTGATGACACCAAGCTGAGTGGTGCGGTTGATGCAGTGGAAGGAAGGGATGCCATTCAGAGGGACCTCAGCAGGTTTGAAAGGCGGGCGTGGATGAACCTAATGAAGTTCAAAAAGGCAAAGTGCAAGGTTTGGCACCTGGGCCAGAAAAATCCCAGGCATATATACAGACCTGAAGGAGAAACCCCTGAGAACAGCCTTGCAGAGAAGGACCTGGGGTTCTGATTGATGAAAAACTGAACATGAACCAGCAGTGTGCTCTTGCAGCTCAGAAAGCAAATGAGATCCTGGGTTCCTTCAGAAAATGGGTGGCCAGCAGGGACAGGGAGGTGATTGTCCCCCTCTAGTCTGCTCTTGCAAGACCCCATCTGGAGTACTGCATCCAGATCTGAGGCCCCCAATACAAGAAAGACAAAGAGCTGTTGGAGAGGGTCCAGAGGAGAGCCACAAATACGATCAGAATGCTGGAGCACCTCCCCTACAAAGACAGGCTGAGAGAGCTGGGTTTGTTCAGCCTGGAGAAAAGAAGGCTGCAGGGTGACCTCATTGCAGCCTTTCAGTACCTAAAGGGAGCCTACAAACAGGAGGGGAGTCAACTCTTTGAAAGGGGAGATAACTGCAGGACAAGGGGAAGTGATTTTAAGTTGAAGGAGGGAAGATTTAGGTTGGATGTCAGGGGGAAGTTCTTTACTATGAGAGTGGTGAGGTGCTGGAACAGCTGCCCAGGGAGGCTACAGATGCCCCATCCCTGGACGTGCTGAAGGCCAGGTTGGATGGGGCCCTGGGCAGCCTGGTCTAGCATTAAATGTGGAGGTTGGTGGTCCTCCCTATGGCAGAGGGACTGGAGAATCACGATCCTTGAGGTCCCTTTCAACCCAGTCCATTC
Source organism: Centrocercus urophasianus (assembly GCF_019232065.1). Lineage (NCBI taxonomy): Eukaryota > Metazoa > Chordata > Aves > Galliformes > Phasianidae > Centrocercus > Centrocercus urophasianus. The sequence continues at coordinate 102,959,654 of NW_024884142.1, forward strand.
AGTGATTCTGTGATAAGTAAAGCGTGGTTCTGCTTTCACTTAAGGCACTTACAGTACAGTAGTGTACTCTGCTTCCTGTTGCAAGAACAGGTGGTTCTTATCCCTTACTTTTGTAGTCAGGATGACAAGATCGGTACCAATCCTACTTGACAAGTACGCTAATAAAAACTAAACCAGAAGAAAAAGAAAATAAATTGTCTCAAATGAGCAGACAAACGTTAGCCAGAGTTTAGCTGCACAAACAGAACTGTTTCTAGAAAAACTGAGATTAGTTCTAAACGCATAATCACACTCAAGAAAGCCTCCTCCAGATGAAATGTTCCTGTTGACCAGCTACCACCTCCATATATTGATCACGCACAGACTCAAACTATATTACAAAATTATAGACTATTCTGAGTTGGAAAGGACACACAAGGATCATCAGGTTCAGATCCTGGTAATACAAAGAACCACCCAAACCCTATGTCTGAAAGCTGAATCAAGAGAACAGCTTTCCCATATTGTGAGAAACAGACGTTTCCCAAAACTTGACAGATACAAACTGAAGGACTAGATGCCTGAGTAGACATAAGCTCCAGCATAGAAGGCAGAGAGTCTGTGGAAACTCTCTGCCAAACAACGCTAAGAGGAACAGATGCCATTTTGTTGAAGATAGGACAATGAAACAGATGCCTCAGCTCAACACAACACAGTACGAGCTGGTTTGGGCTACCCCCCACTTAAAAGGCTGGAAGTTCAGAGCGAGGTAAACTACTAGCCTTCATTCAATGACCACCAGAGACCCCCACTACATTTTTAGGACACATGCACAAGAGAGTGAGGCAATATGTTAATGATTTCTTGGAATTCTGGCCCATTTTCTTGGAATGTAATGAATATGTATACGTTATGTCTTTAAATATGTAACCATTGCTTTTCTCAGTGTGCAAGTTAGGAGATATTCCCCTCACACCTGGTGACATAATAAATATACCTGCTTTATAACCTTACGTGGGTTATAGTTTGATTCTGCATATCAGAGCACTGTACAAACACTCCTTGAACTCCATCAGCTTGTGACCAGGCCGACCGCTCTCTGGTGAAGAACCTTTCCCTAACACCCAACCTGATTCTCCCCAGTGCAGCTCCATGCCATTCTTTTAGGCCCTGTTGCTGCCCCCAGAGAGCAGAGATCTGCTCCTGTCCTTCACTGTCCTTGTACTCTCCGTAAGGCCTCTCTGCCCTTGAGAGATTCAACAGCTCCTTTCAATTTAGTGTCATCCACAAGTCCTCTATCCACAACACTGATGAGAAGTTAAAGGGAACTGGCCTAAAATGGAGCCTCACAGAAATCTGAGTGCCTGGCTGCCAGTCTGATTTAACCCAATTTATATAACCTTTTGGGCCAGACTCATCAGCCATGTTCTATTTTTGTCTTGTGGTAGAAGGATGCCATGAGAAACAGCATCGAAAGCGTTGCTGAAATTCAGAAATTACATCAACTGGCTTCCCTTGGGAATCTTGTCATAAAAGGAGCTGAACTTGGCAAGGGACATTAAAAACAATATGAAGGCATTCCACAGGTATATAGGCCAGAAAACACAGGCCAAAGCGAGTATATCTCCTCATAACATAACATAAAACATAAAAGGAGAGTTGGCTTCAACAGATGAGAAGGCTGAGGTACTGAATGAGTTCTTTGCCTCTGTCTTCACTAGCAGCCAGGATTCTAATATTTCTCACGTCCTGAACACTGCATCTCTAAACGTCTAGGTGGGGATCAGGGCAGTAAATCCCCTCCCCCCCCCACAGTAAGGGCAGAGCAAGTCTGAAACTGTCTCATGAGACTGAATGTGTACAAGTCTATGGGCCGGATGGGTGCATCCCAGGGTTCTGAAGGAGCTGGCTGAGGTGGCTGCTGAGTTGCTCTCCATTGCATTTGAGTCTAAATTACCGAAAAAGGATGACGATTGCAATCCAGTTAAAGAAACATTACCCATCCAAAGATCAGGGCTCACCAAATACTCCAAAGGAAGCAATCTCCAAGTAGAGATGCTTCCCTTGTGGCAGCCAGCCTTTAAATGAGGCTTAGGAACCTGGTTTTAGTCACACAGATGAATTGCTTTCACTTGTGCACCCAGAGCTGGCTGTGTCCCTTCACCAGGGGCTCAATCGTTGGTTCAGACTGTGACTTAGCAATTACCATACATGCTCCCAAAGAAAAAAATACCTTCCATCATCACCACAATATATATCAGCTGTGTAACAAAGAGGGAACAACGTATCAAGCAACCTCTTTAAGTGATTGATTTCTATACATTTGTAATACCTGCATATCCTTAAAACCCAATTCATGAAGAGTTTTTTCATCATAATCAGTTGTCAGCTCATGCCCAGATGAGATCATTCTCACAGGTCCCATGAGGCCACCTAGGATATTTAAAAAAAAAAAAAAAAAAAAAAGCAAACAAACAAAAAAACAAAAAGCAAACAAAAACAAAAAACACAGCAAATTTTTGGAGTCAGTTCTGTTTTCTAATGATAGTGCTAAGACTCATTTTTAATAGCATACCCTTCAGCAGCAATTAACATTAAAAAGTCATGGCAATTTCCTTACAAAAACAGATTCTTGAAGTACATTTTCCTACCTGTGTTTGGAAATAGCATTTTCAGTAAGAGCTCAACCCAATCTTGCAGTAAAGTGTCCACACTACAGATGAAAAACATGACTCCCATAATTTGCAGTAAGTTACACCATTTCCCTAAAAAGAATTCTGGGAAATAATTGTGCTCATCTCTTCGTATTACGTGTCTGTGATCAAGTCAGCAAAAACAAATAAGCAATAACTAATCTTACTTAAATTGTAAATGAAGATATTCTGTACTTCTTAAGTACAGAAAAAACAAGAGCATCCTCCAGAGAATTGTAAACACTGAAGAAATGTGAACAATTAAAAGATTAAGATTTCAATTTGGGTGCAAGCAATCTATGATTCTATAAACAATAAATCAAGAAACCTTGTTATCATTTATATAAATTAATTTTGCATTTTAAAATGAATTTATCATCTCTGATTACTTATGTAGTTCTAACCACCAACTCCACTACACAAATATATTTTTCATGGATTAAAATCTGGTTTTCCAGTGTTAGGCTCTGATCCCCCAGAGAAGTGAAGAGCAGCCCTACACTGTACTTCTTCAGGAATTTGGTTAATAACAGATGTAGCTAATTCCAGGATTCTATCAATTTATCAGTCAATCCAGATAATGAATCACAAGACTACTTAGAGACATTACTACGGATTTTAAAACTAGAAAAGGACACTGGCTCTATGGTTCTCCAATTTCCCACAGTTATGGTATGTTAATTAGTAGCAAATGAAACAAATTCCATAAAATGTTAAGTGTACATAATTATGGATATCAGCACATTATTAAATTAAAAAGTACATATATTAAAATGACTAAACTGCATCTGGTGTAGGACTGCTATTCTGAATCTTCAGTTTCTGAACTCCTACATAGAACAAAAATAAAAAAAGATCTGCTACCTGGCAATACTTGGTGGAAAACAATACAGTCTCTTTGCTAGAAGAGCTTCTAAGAAGTGACTGAAAAGACAGACTTCACGAAGAAATTAAATTAAAATATCTAATGTTTGAAGTCTGGTACACTGATAGTGCATCTCATTAAAATATACATTTATAAATATGTATACTTTTTTTTAAAGACATAAAACTACACAGTCAGACTAACGTTCATACATTTACCAGTGGTCATCAGTGTAAGAAAAGGATGACTGTGGACAGAACTTGTTCAGATAATACGCCCTACGTTTTAACTTCCTCACAACGAATACACAAAACATGAAAACATTCAGGAGAAAAAGAAGGGCCACTCTGAAAGTAAAGCCTCCTATTTTGCGATGTTGCTGCATGAAATCAGAGGTGGATGTTGATGGTATGGTGGTAGAGGCTGAACCTTCTCTACAATCTTTCGTTTTATTGCCATGTGACAGATGGCAGCAAAAGCGTAGTCTGACAAAACGGCATCTGACGTAGAAGTGTGTACGAAGCAAAGATGTGTCACCGAATTCCTCCAAGCAGAAGAAATGGCACCCACTGACATTCTTAATCGCTTGCTGAAGGTTTAATGGAGAGCAAACAATGTATGTGAGCACCATGAGGTACAGGGTGGTACATTTCAGCAGTGGCGACATGGTGCATGTTTTTCTAAGTATGGCATGCAAATTCTTGTTGACCAGTGGCAAAAATTCATAGTTAATGGTGACAACTATACAGAAAAATAGTGTTTTGTAGCTGAGAATTTGTTCTATCAAGTAGTGTTATTGTACTTTTAGTATCTGTTGTAGTTTCCATGGAATTAAACAGGAAGCATTACTTTCACAGCAACCTACGTAATTCAAAGAACAAGAATATTCCGAGCAGCAACAGCAGCTAAGAATGCTGTAATATACAGAAACAAGAGGATTCAGAAAATGTCCTTCTCCATCTAAAGGATGCAGAAAAAAATTCATTCACTCAGAAAAACATAAAGAAAGGTAACAAGTGGAAATTTCTTCATCAGGCTTGCAAGCAGACAACCTCAGAAACAAGGTAACATTTCAAATTCATTACAGAATGATCACAAATTAAAAACCACTACAGAATTAAGAAAAATACAACTGACTGGAATACATATAGGAAGGGTATAATACGATTATGAGTCTGAATTAATTCAAATTATGAACCAAATGCAGAGTCATAAAGGTATACATATCACAAAGTAAAGTACTATATAAGAAATCTGTAAGTGACATAATGACATGATTAATTATAACTACAATGAAAATGAAAAAACTCAGGGGAACTCTATTCGATTTATTAGACATATTGGATTTTGCCAGTTCAGCAATTTATTTGCAATTTCAAGTAACAGATAGTACTTATATGTGCCATTACTGAATGTTATTAATGAAAAGTGAGAGCGATGCTAACTGTAACTACAGACAGTATCAGTATCATAATCTTTCCTTACTTGAGATGCCTGGGAAAGAAGGAAAAGAAAAAAAAAGTAATCTTTTAAGCTATGAACGGATGAACCTTCAAAATGGCAAAAAACACAGGTATAAGTACTAAACCTTACCAGGAAAATCCCCTTTTCGACTGCTTTGGCCAAACTCCTGAAGCTGTGCTTGTTGATTTATCTGCTCTTTCTGCAAATTTTCGTACCAGTGCGTGACTTCAGCTCGTAGATCTGCCACTTGATCGCTAGGATACATTTCTATAGTCATCTGAAATTAAATACATTTTTTTTTCTTTTTGAAGTGAACAATGGAGTTACTAAAATTTAACAAAGTAGGGTGTACTTGGGAAAGGGCTTTTTAACTACCTTGTCAGGAAGTCCAGCTGGCTGACATACAATTCTTAATGGTAGGGACTGTTTGTCACTCAGTGCTTTCAAATGACTGCTGATGCCAGTACCTTCAATCTGCCACTGTCTCAGATGATACGCAAACCTTAAGAAGCAAGTAAAAACTTGACACGGTGTTTTTATCAAAACCTGTTTAACTTAGACATTCAATAAACAAGCAACACTTGACCCTTTGTTCTGTTTGTTCAAAATAAGAAGAAATGATCAATATATTCTCAGTATTATTCAATTTTGGGCGAGGAATGGGTAAACGTAAACTACATCCATCCACACTTCTTTATAAAGACAAGGGTCAACTTTTTAAACTGTTTAAATCTTCTACCTTTAAACATTATCCACTATTGTCTTTACTTTACACAAAGAAAAAGAAAGAAGCTATTACTTATATTAATGAATTCATCACTCATCACTCATTCATCATTACTGTAAGAGAAACAGAAACAAATTCTGCATCCGAATATAACGTGGTGCTATTTACCTTCTCCTAAAAGCTTCCAGATGTGTCTTTAGCATCAAGAGTCCTCTTTCAATAATTGTCAGACTTGAATGAGAGTCTTGTTCAAGATTACTAGAAGCTATCATCAGACTTTCCATACATTTACTAATAAATTCCTGCTCTTTTTCAAGCCCATTTTTACCTGTAATATCAACATCCAAGTAAATTATTTAAGCACATATTTAAGACCATGTATTTTAATATTAAAAATAAAGAGGGTAACATTAATATTCTTTAGAACATATTAACAGAAAACAAACTTTGAAATGAAAATTCATACCATTGATATAATAGGAGTTGATGTACTGGATAGCTGCTCGACTGACATCACCAGACTGTGCTCTTAGAGCAATACCCCAGAACTGGTCCATGCCACACAACTGTTAGGACAAAAGGAAAACAAAGAAAGAAACAAAACATTGCCTCATTATTTTACTGGAAGTTTAACCCTTCTGATATGAGAAGTTTTATTTGTTCTTGATGCAAATACTAAAAATACCTCCTTTGCTCAGCCTCTCATCACTTTAAATACCAACTGTTGTAAAATCCTAACACTGACAGGAATATTTTTGTACTTTGAAGGATAATTGGTTAAAATTCAAAAAAGTGTTTTTTATTTTTGACAAGCAGAAGTAAATTTAAATGAAGACTTAAAACCACAACCATTATTAGCATTCATTGTGAGAACACATATTTTAATCTCCACTGCATCAAATCAATGCACAGAAAAATACCCTACATATCATCTTACTTCTAAGACAGTGAAAAAAAAGCACATAAGAAAAACCTGCAAAATACATCACACATAAACTGAGCCAAATTTTAACAAATATTAGTAGACAGAATGAAATACGCTTAATTCATGTAAAAGTTTTCATATAGTTTAAACGTTACTACTTACAAGTGAAATTTTCAAACCTATTCTTTAAACACAACAGCTAACAGTTCAGGTATGCAAAGAGTATGATAAACTGCACTTTCTTTATAGCTTCCTACATTTTTCTCTATAAATAAGATGACCAAAGTCATGAGGACAGGTAAGGATTGCAGGCCTCTCAATTCCACGCCTACATTTTACACACTCAAATATGAAACTTCTGAGAAAGATGGTTCCAGGATTCTCTCAATGTAGAAATTCATACTGCCTTGATGATAACAGACTGTAACATAATGCTTCAAACCAATAAACAGTTTTCAAACCAGTATGTTCTCAAGATAAGTACAGCTGCGGATAAGCAAAGTAAGTTTTCCCTTTCCTCAGAAAGAAGAAAAACAGAATCTAGGCTTACCTCTGAGTTTGAGCCACCATCATATGTACTAGTAGCCAATCGAGCCAAATTGCACAAATGCTGGAAGAGATTCAGTCCAGTCATACTAATAGTTTCAGGTTTTAGCTGTGGCATCTAAATAAAATAAATACACTTTAGTATGGAAAATAATAAAATGTATTATCATTAAAGATGACACTGAATTTTATATACAGTATAAGTAATTGACTATAATCACTGTTAAGAATCCCGTTTCCTCTATCACTGAATTGGACTGTAACAGTACTGAAGGAACAAGAATCACTACTGCAACATTAGTTGCTTAACGTATCAACAGCAGATCAACTTGATAGCACACATGAAACTTCAGTGAAAAAAATCATACAGTCACAAAAAGTAGAACTTAAACTGTGTAATACTGAAAAAGAGCTGGAATACATTATTTAATGTACAACCTGCTTCAACAGACTATAGATCAGTTAAAATGAATGGGATCCACTGCAATTAGCTCTACTACAGCATTTTTGTATTTTCAGTGAATATGTGGATGAGATTTAAGTGCCCCTCCCAAAGAGGAGAAAATCTTGACTGCTTGTTTTTGGTCAGATGCCTGTACATCACATGGGAAATTATAATTTTTGGTGGCTTTAAATAAAAAAAAAAAAAAAAAAAAAAAGAAAAAAAGAAATGCTACCTAGCTTCAGATAAAACACACAATCTATTTAAGAAGAAGCACAGCAGTAAGTATTAGCACAAAAACAATTCATGCCAATCCCCCCCACCTACTGTTCAATTAGGAAAAAAAAAAGCATTTGCATAGCAAGTAGGATCCTCTGATAGTACTGAAGATATATACGTCATAGTAACCATTAACAATATTTTAAACAGCGCTGATACGGAAAGAAACATTAGAATTATCAAGGTTGCAATTAACTCTCTGCGTACCTTTTCCAAGAAAAGATGTTTGTAAGTTTCCATACCCATAGCATGCTGATCTTTACTTCGTACTTGATTCAAGAACCAATGTAGTGCATCATCGTAACATTCAGAATCTTCAACTAAGCAGTGCCACAATATGTCCACTTGTTCTAAACTCAACCCTAAAATCAAGGGAGCATTATCAACTATTCCAGTATAAAAATCAAACACCCAAATATTCTACAAAACCCAAAAAAGCCAGAAAAATCAAAACAGGTTTTGTCAAGACAAGTTGTTTCCAGAAACCACAGAAGAAAAATGCACCACATACCAATGAGAAACCATACGTTTTCCCTTTTCAGAGCTGGTGATCAGACAAACCTTTTAGTCATTAATTCCATCAGTTTCTACCAGTCCACTGAATAGTATGAGCTGACCTGGTATCTTCTACTAATTAGCAGGTTGTTTCTCAGTTCATAAATGATTACTGAACACAAGCTTTGAGCTGGGTATTGAGCCGGTGGCTGGAAAGAGTACCTCTGTAACTATTTCATATAAAGTCAGGAAAAAAGTAGGTTTATTTTCCTACATCATATATAGACGCTTGTGATATTAAAAGAGCTCAAAATACTTTCAATATACACTAACAAATGTATTACTACAATTGGTATTTTATTTTATTTTCTCTTGGCTACAGATACTCTCACTCCTTCCTGCACTCTGTATTGTAATGACCAGAGGGACAAGCCAAGCAATGGATGCTGACTTTGCTACCTATTATGAGACTACTTAAATGATCCTCATTTATTCAAATGAATCACCTAAATATACAATCAACTCAACCTATACAGAGCTGATGCTGAGACAATACTAAATGCTACTACTTTACAAGAGCTTAAGAAGAGAACGGCTGAACAAGTTTAGGAGTAAGGGTAAGACTCCAAGGCTTAATAGAACAAAAAATTATGTTCAGATTCTAATTCCATCAGGCACACAAAGAAAAAATAAATGTCAAAAAAATAAAATCAGTCACAACAACAACAACAACTTAGTTTTATCCTTATTGAATGAAAAGATTTCAGTGTATGTTCACTATCACACGGATTACCACTTTTGCAAAGGATCCTACAAGGAGCATGATGTTTTGGACAGTACTAAAATATTAATTAAAAAATCTCTTTTTGGTATTACAACTTACATAAAGTGTTCTTCAGTACAAAACCTCTGAAAACACTATGGACATGAATATAAACTCACAAATGCAGCTTATGTTCTCCTCATTTCAGTAACTATTATAATCCTTTTATTCAGAAAACTAAGATGTAAGAGAATGAAACACCTTGCTCTCGGGGACCGGCAAGACAATCTAAATCCTAATGTTGGTTCTGTATATCAGCAAAAGAAACAAAATCTTCTTTTGAAGCAATATTGTACATTACTTAGAAGTGTACCTTTAACAATGTCATTTTTATTTAAAATATCAATGACTATTAAGAAGTGTGCAAGCCTTATTGCAAGGTGCTTCTCTGACAAGGTAAGCTAAAATACTTACTGAAATGATCTGGTGATCCTAGAGTTGAAAACACACAAGTCAAGAACTGAAGACGAACTTGAACTTCTGCACTGTGGCTGTATCTAAAATTTATACGGTATAAGAAAGATAGGTTATTTAACTTAGTTACCAACATATAATTGCTTGTCCTAACCTTTTCCCCACTAATGCATATTCCTCTGAAGTATAGTTTTTTCCTTACAAACCTATTCTGAACTTCCAGTAGCATCCAGCTTAGACTTCCATTAAAGACATTACCAAACAAGAAACACTAGGGGTTTTAAGACTTTTATTATGTCTTTATGTTATTCTCTTTTTTTTGTCTGATTTACTATCGTTTTTCATACAGTCCAACTAAAATGCATCATTTTATCATTACCACCTTGAAGGAGCTTACCTTAATTTTTTTTGCAGCTTTAAAAAGCTGATATTTACACAATCACAATAAAGCCCTGATTACATCCAGTACATATGCTTTATAAAAATATTTTTATAACCTACACAAAAATACTGACTTTATTTCAATTTACAAGCTATAAACTAATAGTTAAAGGAGTAGAACAACGTACTATCTAGCCTGAATTTAAAGCAGTTCACCTCACTTTCAAACAGCTTTGGAATTAATTTCTCATTAGTGAAATATCCAATATAACGGTACATAAGTTGTCAAAACTGGAACAGTCTAGTCCTCTGGAAGCTAGAAGTTATTATCACTCGTGTTTATACACCTAATTTTAAGCATATACACTAGAAAGTGTGGATGAGTGTGTTAAAACACAAGAACTATTGTAAAGGTTAACAATAACAAAATAGAAATATTTGAATAGATTTATAATATGACACCCATTTAAATTCCTTTGCACTTTTAAAATCCTGATTTCACTTGTAAGTAAACAATCAAAATCAAAATCATGTCTAACAAAATGACAGAAGTTGCTGTTTTTTTGGGGTTTTTTTTGTTTTTTTTAAAGACATATTTTAAATCTAATTATTTTTTATAGATCTTTCCCTGCCTAAGCATTTTAAAGTCACTATTGAATCATAGAAGTTTCGGCTTCATACAGTTTTAGTCAGTTCTATATGTCCTGCAAATTTTACATGCCAGGTTATGTACATAATAACATTGCATCATATACAAATGATGCAATATAGAATCACAAAATCATAGAATGGTTTTGGCTGGAAGGCACCTAGTCATCATCAAGTTCCAGCCCCTGCTACAAGCAGGGACACCTCCCTCTAGATGTCAAAGCTCCATCCAGCCCGGCCCTGAATACTTCCAGGGAGGGGGCATTCCAAACCTCACTGGAGAACCTGTGCCAGTGTCTCTACATCCTCACTGTAAAGAATTTCTTCCTATCTAATACCTAGATATTAGATACTTATTCTTATTTACTTAAGAAAAAAAAAAAAAGTTCTCAAAAACATCAGAAGAAAAGCAGTAAAAAATGTTTAAAATCATAAAATACCAAACACAGTCATTTGTGTACTTACAATGCATATTTATGTCGTCCCTCCCTGACTGCCTGGATGTAGTGTACCAAATTATCAAAGAAAAGTTTCATCATGTTAAGTTCCTTTTCTGCCCACCTGTGTAAATTTAGAGGGCAGAAAGCGTTACGGCCTGCTAAAAATTACCAGAATAGCTACAGAAAATAGACAGCTTTTCAAAAACATGCACATACACAAGAACAAATTTAATTTTGCATTCTCCATCTACCGTCAATTAAAAATTTTTTTTCACTAAAGCACTCTATTTTTCCTTCTCATCCATAAAGCTCCATAACAAAGTTATTGAGGTCAGACACAGGCTTGACAGAATACAGTCCTTCTTCCTTGTCCTCTTTTCAGCCCTTGTTCCTAAACTGTTCCTGAAGGCCCGTATTCAGCAGAAGTCTAAGCCAAAAACCAGAACTGGACAGATATTTCAATGCCATGTCAAAAATACCAAGAAATAATGCTGATAGAAGGAGTAGTATTATCCAGTCATTCTCAATAATTGGACTAGCTGTTTGTCCTAATAAGGAATGCTACATGACATACTTTCACACTTCAAAGACCTTCTTACAAACCACTTTAATATTCAGAAGCATTTGATATACAATCACAACAGAACCATACATTCATAGAATATCCTTAATTTGGAAAGGACCTACAAGGATGAATCACTGAGTTCAACTCCTGGCTCCACACAGCACCAGTTAAAACCCAAACCCTACACATGAGAACCTTCTCCCGATGCTCCTGAGCTCCAGCAGCTCAGGGCTGTGCCCATTGCCCTGGGGCCTGTTCCATTCCCCTGCCCCCTGAAGCAGAGCCTTTCCTTCACCTTCCCTTCTGCTCCCTGTAGGAGCTGCAGCTGCCCTGAGACCTCCCCTCAGCCTGCTCTGCTCTGTGTGCCCAAACCTGCACACAGTGCTGGAGGTAAGGCCATCCAGCACAGAGCAGAGGTGACAGCTCCTCCACTCATCTGGCTGGCAGTGCTGGGCCTGGTGCCCCCCAGGGTATGGGAAGTCATTGTGACTCACATTCAACTTGCCATCAACTGTAACCCCCAGATCCCTTTCTGCAGGACTGCTCTCCAGCCTCTCATCCCCCAGTGTGCATGCACATTCAGAACGATCCTGTCCCAGATGCAGAATAAGACTTCATGTGGCTGGTGACTGCCCAGTCCTTTATTCTGTCAAGACCTCTCTGCCCCTGAGGGATTCAAGGGCTCATCATGCTCATCAAGTTACTACAACATTTTACATACACTGTTACTGTATGTCCAGACAAGATTTTGACTGAGCTTGGGGGAAAATAGTAAAATGAATAAATAAATTAGTCTTCATCTTACTTGAAACAGCGGAACTTATGAGGAATAAAACTAGACCTGATTAGACAAATTTATACAGCTATGCCAGATATCTGACACATTTTCATCTTAGGTCATTACTAATTTGGACCAACTAGAAGAGCAAGCCTCAAAGCAGCTACCTAAATGCTATTGCTTCTGTTGTTTTAGTGTGTTTGTAGGGAATCTACTCACATTGTTATCCAGTGTGTATCGTAACTGCTCCCAAACTGCTGAAACGTACCAAATAACTTTGGAAGAAGACGAAGTGAAACTACTACTGATCTAAAGGAGAGAGAAAGAATGACTCTAATATGGCTGTTATGGAATTAAAGTAGCATTAGAATTACTTTGTGAAACTCCTGTTTCCTAACTGAAAGTATTTGAAAATACCAGCATGAAGTTTTCCCAGTTTTCTGTATCTGAACTTCAAATTGTTTATGTATCATACCTTACACAAAGAGCTGTCAGAGAAGTATTGACATAAAACACTTATTCTGTATCTGAATTTCAGAAGGTAAATTCTTATTTTTGAGTTTCATAATATATATGTTTGAAAATTTCAGCAAAATGAATACTTTTCTACAAACAGATGAAGGAGTAGAAATCAATCTCCCTTAAAAGGTCGAAGCAGATTAACAATGGTGTGTACTTTAGGACTGCTGTCTGCAAAAACTCAGGAAGTGCATAAACAGTATGTAGATGTCAACTTTCATGCCTGTAATTCATATCTTCACAAGGCTATTAGTATCTCCGTATACTTGTATATTATCTCACAAACACAGTTCTTAGAGAAAAGGTAACAAGAAACGCTGCAGGTGCTTATCCAGCAGCTAACTAACAGAATCAACAGAATTACCCTTTTGCCAGTCTATCCGTACAATCTTACAATTCTGGCTGGTATTAAAAGAATTAAGGCCAAGGTACATCTTCATCCTCTAGCTGCTTCTTCACAGAAATTAAATCCCATAACAGACTTGGTGTATAAAATCTTGTCTGCTCACCAGTCACTTAAATGCAAAAATTTAAATATTCAGTTCCAAATGCTTACACTAAGGCATCTGACTTTGTACTCAACTGCTTAAGATGTGGACTTGATTTTACCAATTGGTAGAAAGGCAGTGACCTCTGCTAGAAGGGAGAATAGACAAATGCAAGAATTGAGAAATTCAGGATGCTGACAGAATAGGAAAATGGGACATTAGACTTATTTGTAGCACTTTAGAAAAAATACATTTATATTTCCACTTCTGTTTCAACTTGCCTTCCTGCAAAATTAAGTAACTGATATATTCAACTTGGATTTCCCACATATGTTGAAAAAAAATATATAAATGTAAAAAAAATAATTTCAGTTACCTGTTGTTTGCTAAATTTTCTAAGCAGCCTTCAATAAATCTCATTCGAATCTGTCTGTCAGTGAACCAGCATACTAAAGAACAGAGCAGCTTCTCTGCTTCATTTATTAACCCTTCCGAAAGATGAATCTACAGCAAGTAGAAAGAAAGGTCACTGAATAACATATATCTATTTTCTTTAAAAAAGTACTCTTTTCTGGTATTCAACTTACTGCATCTTCATCCTGGACCAGATCCCACAAAAGGGTATTTCCTTTCTTACAAACATTATCCAAATTAATGTCCGTCACTGCACTGCTATTATATTGATGTTTATGAACTGCTGGTCCTGAACAAAATATAAAGACCATTACTGAACAACTAGAAGGAACTATCTAAACATTATTCCCTCGGTGCATGAACAACATGCTTTATTTGTACATTTGGCTATTTTCAAATCCATACAGCAACATAACAATCACAGCCTTTTTTGTCATATGATTTCTTAGAAGACAAAACATCATGACAGCGCAAGAAGTCAGCAGGGCAGTTAAGATAATTTTTACATGCAACAAAATAGTGCATGTACAACAAAAACACTACTTAGCAGATACAGGTGCATCTCCTTTTTCATTTAATTAGATTCAATTAATTTAATTAGATTTAGTTCATACATTTCTTAAGCTTTTCTGTAGCCTGTGCACTAACAGAAGGCATCTTTTAAACTACTATTGTTGGAAAGCAAAAAAAAAAAAGCAGCACATTTCAACAAATTGCTTTCACACTGATATATCCTATATCTAACTAAAAACAGAAAAACAAACAAATTTTATACGACAGAGTATTACAGCTTATTATTTTAGAAACTGGTCATATTTTCATAAACAGTGATAGATGTTTCTTTCTTGCATGTGGTCACAGCTGACATCATTCACTTATCTGCTACTTGATATTATTTCCGTTCAACAGCAAATCAAGTTGGAATTTTAGATTGTGCGTAGAACGTTAATTATATGTGAAAAACTGTGTGTCAGAAATAACCTGCACTGAAGACTTCATGCTCAAATAATAATTTGAATCTTCAGTAAAACGCACAATATGTATGGAAAAAAATTGCCAGTTTAGAACATGTTTTAACTAGGAAGTTTTGGCAGCATATCTCACTATGTCACTCCAAAACAGGTATCTTTCTTAATTTTCAGGGTCTAAAATTTTAGTTCAGTTTCAGATAACAAGAAATACTATGCCTACAGAAGAAACACTCAACCATGTTTCAGGAAAATACACAAACAGTACAGCTCTTCCTGACTGCTGGAAGAAAGCAGACTTGGTTCTGCCGAACCAGTGAAAAACAGCAGAAGATTTCAAACCCTTCACTAACCATATCCTTCTCCATTATGTTTAAGAGGTGGATAAAACAATAAAAAAAGCTGCCACAAAAGCATATGTAAAGATAACACAGTTCTTGCAAAGCTGCTTAAATGGCATCTGAAACTACACCATGAAGAACAGTAAAAGGTTTGCCAGTGAAAGCTAAAATAGCATAAAATGCCCTTTCATGAAAGCTCCTCTAGATGGCAAGTTGTATTTTAACTCATTTTGCAGAAGTTATCCTTTCAGAGTCCATCATGGTTAATTCACTTAAGATGATAAATGTATAAAATCATGGAAAGATTCACCCACCAGAAGAAAAGTCAGGTTTCAGGGGAAAAAATGTCTTTTCAGTAGCACTTTCCTGTAATAAAACCTGTCATGCCTCTTAGTGCCCTTGTTTAAACTTGTATGAAAAGCTCCAGCAGATATTTAAAAAAGGAAAAAAAGAAAAAAAAGAAAAGCTAAACACAGTTGTATCTAACACGATACAAAAATGAATTTAAGAAGAAACTGTTTTCTTTGGAAAACTACTTTTTTATACACAGTAACACACATGTATGTTTAAAACAATTTAAATATTAAATTTATTGGAGACTAATTTGAAATTATACAAAACTGAGCTGGAAGTTTTGTTTCTTTTTTTTATTACTCTTACCTTGACTAAGATGTTCATGATAGATAGAGGCCAGGTTGGGAAGATGCTGCTGAAGATGAGATGTTAGCTCTGCGTGTGAATTAATCTGTACAAGCTCTTCTTCACAGCCAGATTCTTCCCCATCAAAGTCAGCCATATTTTTCTCTGATTTTGCACTGACTTGAGAACTACTGCAACTGACATCATCTGCACTGAGCATATCATCAACCATATGCCTGTATAAGAGGAACATTAGAACTGACAATATCAAGTAAGTTCTTCACAGCAGACTAACCACATGAGAGTTAAATCATCTTCTGGAAGAAAACTGAAGCATTACTATGTGATCAACTTATACAATACATAGCTTATACATGTACTGCAATACACAACTGAAGTAATTTAAGTGAACTGTTATCTCTCTACAGCCAACATCAGGCTGAATCATCTGAATAACAGACTTTCATATAAATTTGAGAAACAACTAAATTTGAGGAACAAATTAAAGGTCTCTCCATCATCATGACTCTGTTGGCTTCTTTAATTTTAGTTAAATAACAGCATTCTACAGAACAACTTCAACATGATATTCAATATTACTCTACTTATTTAATACAAAGACTTGATAAAAAACTAGTCACATTAACAAAACAGACTACTATATAACTATCTGTGATAAGTACCACTCCTGGCAAACAAAATTATCCTGGAGTATAGCAAAACAACCATTCAAATTTCTGATTTGAATATTTTGCCAACATCTTTATTTCTTTTAGTGGAGAAATCAGGAGAAATGTCAAGCTACCTACCCGTCATGATGATGATGGTGATGGTGATGATGGTGGTGATGCTGGGGACCAATGAACTGTCGACAGTTAAATAATTCATTTCCAATAGTTTCTCCAAGGAAGTCTCCTGTATGTGTTATACAAGAATCTTGAGACCCTTGCGAAATGCGAGCAGTGCTCATTTCCCCTGTCATGTCATGGTCTGCATCCTCAGCATGGGAACAGGCATCCAGTATTCTAATTCGATTATCCACAGGAGTTACAGAGTCAGCATTAAAAACATGGTCCTTTCCTGTCCCGTTATTTGTACTGCTCCTCTCCGATGCCCCCTGTGAATCTCCCAGACAAATGTCTGTTTGTGATTCCAGTTTCCTGCTTCGTATATCTGTGCTCCTACTGTTTTTCTGGGGATTATGATTCCTATCCTCTTCTTCTTCATCCTCCTCCTCTTTGAGAGCTTCAATATCTGCAATGTCTTCAGACTGCACTTCGCTGCCAGGGCTTTCAGCAGACTGACTTGCATGACTGGAGTTGGCCTCATTACTGGATCCATCACTGTGGCCACTGCTACTACCAGGGCCACTACTGCCATCCTCACCGCTGTTTGCTGTCTCATCAGAGCTTCCTTGCATGGATTCCTGATTTTATTTTATTTTTCCAGATTGGTGGGAAAACAAAACACGATTGAAAATACAAAATTGACAATCATCATCCAAGTATTATTCTTCCTTTACATGCGTCAGACCTAAAGTTTTCTTTCATTTTTTTCAGTTTTTTGTTGTTGCTGTTTTTTGGTTTTTTTTCAGTTCCATTGCCAATAACAAAATGCTTTGTGAAAAATCCAGATTTAAGAACTTAATTTCTGCATGATGGAATTCATAATAGGCTGTGGCCATTGCACAGAATCACAGAATCACCAAGTTTGGAAAAGACCTTCAAGATCATCCAGTCCAACTGTCCACCTACCACCCATATTTCCCACTAAACAATGTCCTCAATACGACATCTAAATGTTTCTGGAACACCTCCAGGGACAGTGACCCCACCACCTCCCTGGTCAGCACATTACAGCATCTGACCAAGAAGATTTGGATTACAACTAAAGGTTCCCCACTTATGCACACAAAGCCACATCAGAACATTTTTTCACTCAAAGAACTCAAAACTGTTCAATTTCTGAAAAAAAGTACAGAAAAAAAAAAGATATTTCCATAGCTTGTAACAGGCAATTCAAAAACAAAATTCACAGACTAAACTTTAACATGCTTACCTCTGTATCTGAAAGTCGCTGCTGTACATGTTTTGTTCTGTTAATAAGCTGCTCCTCCATTTCAATATCACTACCTCCACTCTGATGGGTGTCACTGTTGTCGCTACTTTGAGGGCTAGCTGCTGGTGACCCTAGTTCAAAATCATGTTTCCTAGTTAATCTGCACTATGTATTAATTGGAATGTATATATTCATAAATCTGCTTCATATGTTGGAATGAAAAACATTCTAGCCACAAACATTTGAACAAGGAAGACAACCCAAACATCCTGAATGCCTCAGCACTAAAAATTCTTTTCAGAACACTATGCATTTTATAACAAAATTTGTATTCAGATAATTTCTTGTGCCAGTATGTAAAACAGCTACACCACTTGGTTAGATTCTACACTAAATATAATTTGGATTTAATTTTCATAGAATACATTTTCAAACTTGTACCAGCTTTTCTTCTACCCAAATAGCTCTATAAGAAACATAGCATGAAATATACAAAACATGGTGTTCTGCTAAATCTATACTTACAAGGCGAAGGGGCTGCTCTTCTGAGATCCTCCTCTGAAGAGAAAAACAGAACGGAAAATCAATAACTAAAATTCTTTTTGCCAGTCTATAGCTGTCCATCATTCATAAAAATCAGAAGTAAGAAAAGTTAGTTGAACTACAGTATAATGCTTTAGAAGCACCTTTAGTAATGACTGCAGGAAAATACATACTCAAATAGAGAAAAAAACACAGAAATAGCAAGTAATATCAGCAACAAGGTAAAAAACAGATAAACTTTCGTAATATTTGATGTAGCTATAAAATTACAGCTGTTCACCAGAACAGAAGTAGTTAACCGGTAAGCTGAACTATTCTTTGAATTAAAATACAAACGAAAGAAAAATAAATACTACGTGACGTGATATATAGAGCGGAGTTTGTTCATAGTGTCTGGTATGATTATATGTTTTGGTCTGGGAGATAAATACTGTTAATAACACACAAATGTTTCAGTTGTTGCTGAACAGTACTGTACTTAGAGAGCCAAGGACATTTCAGCTTCTTGAATTATCTTGCCAGAAAGGATACTGGGGAGGACCAAGCTGACCAAACCGGGTCAGCTGATCTAAAGGGTCAAAGGGATATCGCACACAATACTGACACTGATTGGAAAAAACAATCAAACTGAGGGAAACTGAGTGGGGAAGGCAGCCTCTGCTCGGAAACTGGCTGGGCATCAGCCAGCGGTGAGCAATTATGGATTGCTTGCTTCGTAAATATAAATAAATAAATACACACATACATACGTACATATGTATGTATGTACTATTATTTCTCTCTTCCTTTTAGATGAGGAAAAGTTTTTATCTCAACTAATTAATTCTACTAATTCTATTTCTTCCTTTCTCTTTCCCCTGTCCCAGGCTGGAGGAGTGAGCAACAGCTCCATGGTACTTAACTGCCTGCTGGGTTAAACCACAACTTGATGACGAATGCCTTCATCATTATTCTTTATTTTATTTTATTTTCTGCTTGAAAAATATGCCAGCAGGACCTTTCATTTATTTATTTATTTTAATACTTCAAGTAAAAAATGGGGGATACATAAATTAAAACTTTAACTACCAGATTGAATGGGATAAATACATACCTTTTTTGTTTCCTATTGGTAGATTAGTACTGAGTAAAGATGCAAAAGAGCTTTGTTTTGACAGCTGAGCTTTAGCTGCTAGTGCATTGTTCCACAGTGCTTTTATAAGCATTGATGCCAAATACAATGTCTACAAAGAAAATCAGGTAACAGTGCCATGAAGAAGCAGCAGGTTTTGTATGCAAAGATATATTGTTAATCTTTCAGTATGCCAATGCTACAAAATAAATGCATCAAAATAAACAAATGGAGAATAAGAAGAAATATAGTATGGAACATGTTTTAACTTCATGTATAGTATAGACTATTATACCTACTTAATATATTTAATATTTTTATAACATATAAAACTATGATTACGCAGACTTTAAAAGCCTCTGAAAAAAACTGCAGTTGTGAAGCAAGAAAAGCATACAGAAACATGACAGTTTTACTCATGTACATTCTTCTTTTATGCATTAGTGAATATTACTTTCATGCTTTCTTTTTGAATGATAAACACATAACTGCTAATTAAAATACTAACATAATTTCTTGTTGCAGTAATTTTGTTCATCTTTACCTGTTCAGTGTGAGCGCTTGGATGAAGAGTCGAGACTAGGTTAAGGAGATGCCTAAGTGGGACAGGGTCCAAGTTTTTGATCAAAGAAGGGAACAAATCGTGTATGTAACGACTGCAATGCTTTAGCTAC
This sequence comes from Centrocercus urophasianus, assembly GCF_019232065.1. Classification (NCBI taxonomy): domain Eukaryota; kingdom Metazoa; phylum Chordata; class Aves; order Galliformes; family Phasianidae; genus Centrocercus; species Centrocercus urophasianus. The sequence continues at coordinate 102,979,873 of NW_024884142.1, forward strand.
AATGTACAAACAGAGAATATAACAAGTTTTACTGCAAAAAAAAATATGGATAAAACTGAAACCTTTGCACAAATTCTTAATAAACGTTAGGCCAACAGCTCTAAACATCAGACTTGCAATTTTGACTGAATTTTTACATTCCATGGCAGGCTAAGTTAAGTGATATCAGATGTAATATCACCACATATCTTCTTCAGTTTTAGATCCAGTAGGAGCTTTGGGCAAAAGAACAAGTTATGCTTGCAGGTTAATTTAAAGAAAACACCTGAAATATTAGTTAATATGTTAAATCTTGAGGAGAATAGTATTTACTATTAGTATTATTTACTATTCAGTAAAAAGGATTAACTGACAAGCAAGTGTTAAGTAATATAAGTCAGAGAGAACTGTCGTGTTTAGGACTTCGTGGTAATGCCAAAAAATACAACAGCTAACTACATATTTAAGGATATATGGTGACAGTACACATAAATACTTCTTAGGTTAAACGCTGCTCAAAGTCAAAGAGTTTCATTATGTTCAGAAGGATGTAGGTAACTCTAAAATAATGTCCAAAGATATTCTTGGAAAAAAAATCAAACAAACACTGCTAATGTTGGTTATCACAAACACTACAAAAGGGTGTTTTTCTCCTCATTTATTCATTTTACTTTTCCTTCCTGTAGTATACAATATCTATGTAAGGAGTTCATGGGGTACATGTATTTACTGAAACTAGAATGAAATCACGTGGGACCTACACAAGGTTGCATTTAAACATAATGAATATCAGGAACGTTCTTAGATAATCTGCTTTAATTCAGAGAATCTTTATGCCAAAACATTAGTTAAAAGAACAAAAAGCAAACAGTTCAAGGTTTTGGACTATATGACCTTTAAAGGTCCCTTCCAACTCTAAGAGCTTCTTCCATGATTCTTTTAGTCCATAGCTGTCACCCTTTCAAATGTTAGAGGTTTAAACCTTTTACATAAAGCAATCCAGGCGTAACTTAATTCAGATATGAAACACATTTTGAAAATATCAACACATTAAAATGGGCATCCGATCTTTAAAATAAATATCATAATATGGACAATTATATTTTAAAAACAACGTAAGAGAAAAACGTAGAGTGCCAACAGTAGTATGAACTAGCATATGTGTGAGAATAGCAAAGTTGATTAAGTACCCGCAAGTGCTCTGAAAGTAATGCCTCCTATTTATTTCCACAGAAACAACAACAGATAAAAAGAGAACAGCACTATTTGATAGAGCAAATTCCCAGCTGCAAAACACTATTCTTCAACATAATCACAATTAGCTGTGCACTTTCACCACAAATGAACAAAAGCCTGCATGTCACACTTGTAATAATCTGCACAGCTATCTAGAACATGGATTGTCTTTCATGTTGTCACTGCTGCAGACACTCACCACCCCATGCCTCATGGTGTCTACATGCACTGTTTGGTCTCTATTAAACCTTCAGTGAGTGTCAATGAATGTCAATGGGGGCCATTTTTTATGCCTGGAGGAATTCAGTGACACAACCTTGCATCATACACACTTCCACATCAGATGTGATATTGTCAGATTACCCCTCTGCTGCCATCTGCCACATGACAATAAAAGGTAACAGAAAACTGTCAAGAAGGTTAAGCCTCTACTGCCATATCACCAACATCCTCCTCTGACATTGTGAACCAACATCATAAAATTGAAATAATTAACCTGACACAGAAAAATGTTGAAGCCTGTTACAGTGAATATTATAACAAGCACAATGACATTTCGGCTGAATTTCATAATGATAATGGACTATAAAGTTTACAGAATGTTTACAGCAGTATTTGAAACTAAATAGACACTAATATACTGCTGAACAGAGGAAAAAGAAAAAAACTGTAACTCGTGTAAAAGTAAGTTCCAAAGTTCCATGTATCTGTTCTGTCCTTCATTTTGTGTGCATTTTTTTTCTGGAAAACCAACAGTGAAAACTTAAAGTTTCTTTCTTTTGTGTGGACCTCTTTTTTTTTTTTTTTTTTTTACCTTAAAACATTATAAAGGTAGAATGAAACCATGGAAAAAGTTCATACAGCAGGTTAACAGAATGTCTGATAACTGTATTCAAATGTCCTAAGGAAAAAGAAGCCATCCGTAATTTAAAAGAAACATCATAATAATAAATGCAAATTAGTAAAATAATGTATTTTTCTGAAGGAAAAAAAAGCTTATCAGAGTTTCCAGTCTACCAAGCAAAAAGTAAAATCTTACTGCATTCTGTAGACTTCAGCACCAGCACTGAAGTACACCTGTGAACTGCACTGTTGCAATTTTCATCATCTGTATCTCACCAAGTAGTGAAGTGCAAGTTACGTAGTGAAGTGCAAGTTATATGAAGAAGGAGCAAGGCAACTTACCACAACAGTAATAATATAATCTTATATTATATAGTCTTATAATCTTTGTCCCTATTCTTGGTGAAAACACTATGACTTCAATAAACATAGAAACAGCTTAGTAAAATCTGAGCAACTAATGAAAAAAATTAGTTGTGGAAGTTTTCTAAATCAAAATGTGATAAGCCAAACATTCCAATAAACAAAGAAAAATCCAAGGAACTCAACTTTATGCATGTAAAATAAAATTACCTTGCCATTTTCCGATTTTTGTATTGCTTCTGCAATTATTAAATAAAATCATAATTAAATAAATAAAAACATATACCTGTGCTGCAGCCCAAATACAGTCTATATGTTGAGTACTAAGTCTCCCTTCGGCTGCAAGGAAATTCAGAATCACTTGGCACTGTTTGATGATCTGCAAAGTGAAAACATATTGAGGAAAGATATACTAGAACAAGTTAGGCCTTGATATCCACACTAAAAATGACAGACATAATTTTATACAAACCTCAATGTGTATGTTTGGTCCAAAAATGTGTTCAACTACATTGCTGTTGATAAGCCAGTCTGCAAGCTCTTTTGCAATTGACCTAGAGATGGAAGGGGAGGAAAAAAAAAGAAAGAAAGAAAAAAAAAAAAAAAAAGGAGGGGAGGAAATATATGTAAAAACTAACTTTCTACAATAAATATCCAGTATTCTTCCCTAGCACACAATTTCATTTAAATTAACATTTATAATTACGGTAAGCATAAAAAAATGTTTCTGAACACAGTACATTCATTCACTGTTCTCTGTAGTTTTACTTCAGTAGGAAGACCAATGCCAAACATCAACATTTCCCATTTATCCCTCTAGATTGACAGCAAACATGTAAACAACAATTATACCAATTTTTTTACTGCTTAGAGTTCAAAGACCACTGGAAGACTACTTTCAGAGACTTTATAGGAAGTTTTTGATTTAAAAAAGCTGCTATTTCATCTGAGTTTATAATAAAATTCCAAAACAACTACTGAGTTTGCAAATGTAACTAAAGCTAGGAGTGATGTAAATGATTTTTATAAGAAAAGCCCTTAAACATTTTTTAGATTTTCCAGAGTAAACAGCAATTCATACAGTTTCAAAAACCTATGTATATACATTGCCAAACTTACAGATACAGACAGCACACAGATATTTTAAAATCTTCATCTTGTTCCATCCACAGCAATGGACAGTCATTGACAATCCATAATGAAATATTCAAACAGAACAAGACAAGGAATCTGAATTTTCCAAAATACAAGTTATAAATAAAAATTCCAAAACTAACTGCCCAGCCTGGAAACTAGTGTATAAGCTCCTTTTTATGCATTGTACATTGAAGCGTTTGTTATTCCAGATTTTGGCAATTAGAACACATTTCAGTACTTAAAGTATAGTCCCTAGTTTAAATGATGCTGAAATAAAAGTGCTCTGTCACACAAACAAGAGAGAAGGGGAGAGAATGGGTTTCTCAGAGGAGTACAGGAATAATTATCTTTTACCACTATTACCTGTGCTGCAAATACAACCACTATTATTGTGGATTACAAAGATTGTCTTAGGTAAAAAAGGATTTCCTTGCAGGCAATTGAAAATCAAATTCACCTTTTTGCAGCATAATGCCAATTCCACGGTTGTTCTGAACTGTCTGATTGCTACAGATGAATTCCTACACTGCCTCATTCCATTCTAAAGTTCTTCGAAATATGATTTGAAAAAAGTAAGGTCCCCCAGACAGTTATGAACTAACTGGTTTGCAAGATCTGACAATTTAACAACGCTATCATTTGTGACTTGCTAATAAACCAAGGTAGAGGTAGAGTATCTGCTCAGAAAAGAGCTTAAAAAAGGTACGCTGGATCTATTTTGTTTTTATTTAACTTCCAACAGCCTCATTAAATAAATAAAAAAATAAAATTAACCACTACTCATAAAACTTCAGACACCAATCCCAAGCCACACTTCAGAGTATGCATTTTACATATGCATTCAGAAATCGGTTTGTAACAAAATATGAAGAAACGTTCTCATGTGGGATCTTACAGATTTTACAGCTGAAGCTGTTGTTCGATTGAATATATCTACCAGTATCCCTTGAAGACCAAAATGGCTCTGAACAACACTCTTATCCATCTGCCTCCATTCTGACAAGCAGAAGTGAGTACAGTGGCACTGTCCATATAGCTCAAGAGCTTGTAGCCCTGTGACTTTTCATGCCGTTAGATCACTAGTCTTGGCATTAGCCTCAAGACCAGAATAATAGAAAACAGAGTTCTCACAGATTTACTTGTGAAATGTGAGCAATCAGTTTAATTTCTTATGCGAGAAAAATGGTCTTTACTCTTGTTTCATATGCAAACTGCATGGTAGCAAAATAAATGAATTTGTTACTGATGAAGAGCCAACCAACATAAGGACTACAATGTAAGTACTCTGGGAAGTAATAAACCTACAGTGTATACACACTCATAAGGAGCAGCGATGGAATTCAAAATCAAAAATCACCATCTGTCTTACATTACAGTTTCCCAGCCCCACATTCTTGAACAGTGAATGTCACTCCCTCCTTTACAGTCAGTTTGCTTCCTACTTAACTCTTACTGCTTTGTACTGTTTTTGTCCTACTGTGGTTGAAAGGATCCTGCTACATGACACAGCCAAAAAGTATTAGTTTTCATTCTTCTCATATAAAAGGTAGACAGACCTGGTGACACGACTGAACATACACCCACTGGGTGCAGGAGATCTGAACGGAGACATTTCTGACTATGAAATTTGAAGAAACATAACATGTCTGAAAAACACTTCAGAGTTAACACCAGAGTTATAAGTCAACTGAAGTAATTTTCTTCCAGCACCACTTAGTTTCTTCTGGGATCTGGATTGCTGGATCTGTATCAGTGACAACAAACCCCAGGTAAACACTGCCAGATTCACTGTTATTGCTAATCCGGAAGGACACAAGACACAGTGCTCAGTATGACACAATAGCCATTAGATGCTGTACTCAGAGTTACATGCTGTATTCTGGCTACCTCAAAGAAAAGAAAGAGAACTCTTTCCTGAGTTGGCTCCTACGCCATCTTATTAAAGAAGTATAACAACTCTTCATCTCTAGTCTGTAAGTTTTCTTCTGAGAAATAATGGATTACTCCTCTGAAGGAATGCCCTTTTTTAATACATGTATTCTCAAAGATAAGATTTTTTTGCCTAGCGGTTTTCCTTGAATGTTTCTTCACACTTGAAAACAGACTGAACACCTTAACTCACAAGCAATTTCAGAACCTCACACAAACAAAAAAGCAGAGCAATCTTGAACAACTTTTTACAACAAACCTAATAAGTATAATCTTCAGTATTTTCACAGATTTCATTTTGATTTACAGCTATATTAACATTCCTGTATATATAGTCTGTATTCTTCAAAAGAAAGAAGTACTCTTTCACAGAATGATTTGCAAATTATTATATGATTACTAGTATGTGATACCACTATATGTCAGATAATCCATAGAGGTATGCTCTTCCCTCTAATATGAAAGCAGCTGTACAAAGAACTGTTCTACAAACAACATATTTAAGCCCTCGACACTTAAGATTTGAGAACATTCACCTTTGAAATAACACGTATCAGCTCTCTGTGGTAGATTTAGTAAAGGCAAAAGGAGAAAATGAAGTGAGGGGAGCAGACATGCTAGTTTAATTGTCTCTAAATCTCTCTCTGGCTGGAAATCTACACAAAATATTGGGCTAGACAACCTCTAGGCTTCATTAATTTCTCCCTAAACTTTTAATAGAATTCACAATCAATTAATGTCTTTTGAAAACAGATGTTCTAGTTCCAAGAAATTAAACTCAACCAGTTTTAACATTGATTTATCTATATTCCACAAGACTGGAAAAAAGAGCAGAAGTGTCTGTTTCTGATAAAACCTGATGTTTCTGAACTGCATTTACAAAAGGTATTTCATTCACTGCTGTGAATAAATCCAGAAGGTAACTATTGTGTATACGTTTCCTGGTAGCTCTTAAAGAATGCCTCCCTAAAGGAAGACTGTGTTAAAATCCTAGAAAGATTTTAAGCTAAGGCTGAGGTGGGATACTTGATAACCACAGGAACATCCAGATTCAGAAACCAATCCCACACCGAAGTAACCCCCCAAAACAAAATCTTATTTACCCAACCAGTCTATTCCCATTACAATCCACCATGCAGCTACAGAAACACATCAGCTCAGTACCGGATAAAATCCAGCAATGTTTCTGAAAAAAACGTAATTCAAAAACTCAAAAAAAAAAAAAAAAAAAAAAAACAAAAAACAAAAACAAGTAGCTTGCAAAGAACAAACACTAGCATTTCTTGACTAAATCACTGAAATACAGCCTATGAAAATAATCACAAACAGGAAGAGTTGATCTTAACTTTTTAGGGTCAGAAATGTGAACAGCACATAGTAGCCACTTTCCCAACAAACATTCAAGTTCTTTTGTTGTTTTTTTTTTATTATTTTAATCAGCATACATCTCCCTATTTGACAAGCACCAGAAGTATAACACAGTTGAACTACAATGTGTGCCACTAGAAAGAAATACTAGAGAGCTGAGTGAGTAACTACAGTATTCTGTTTTTGGAGAAAACCTGGGAAGATCCATATGAATGTGGAAATAGAGAGAGGGGGAAGTGGCTTTTAAAATCAAGTTGCTATAAACTCATTTGGTGAGCCAAGGCAAAATACAAGAATGTACTCAACAAACTAACAAAACAGTAGTGAAGGAAAAAACCAACACAAAACTTGCAGCTTAATATCTGCTTAAGAGAGAAGAGAAAGAAGAAACAATTTAGATCCCTATGTTGACAGGTGATGTGAATTTTTAGTGAGGTCAGTCAGGTTCTAAAATGAGGAGGGAAGTCATCTCAGCTTCAGCCTGAACTCCAAAACTCAAATTCCTGGCCTGCCAAGTGCTGATATTGCTGTTTTCACAAACCAACAGTTCCTCATTAAGGAAAAGAAGAATACTTTCTCCTCTTACAGTCCATATAGGAAAAAAATCATTCTCTCCATTAAGAAAATGACCAGTTTTCAGAAAGTGACCTCAGTCAAATAGTTTTAGATATCACTATTCAAAACCAAGAAGACTCCTTTATTCAATCTCATTGCTTTACCTCTGGTAAATTTCACATTCCTCAAAACCCATATTCCTCAATACCTTAGATAGTGCCTTAGATATTGGTATTATTTTATTATTTTGATACCAAAAATTAGATTCTATCTTAAAAACCAGGAACACCAAAATTACAGGTATCATTCTGATGGATAAAGTTGAGTCAGCAAGACACAGCACGCAGCTGGACAGTATCAATCAGCACGAACCCTCAACCCTGCAGAAGACAAGTCAAGTATACTGAATGTAAAAAGACATGCAAATATCTACAGCTAGAGAACAGATTTCCCTTAGTTTTCTGATGCTTCCCAGTGAAAGCTGTGAAATCCAACATTCTCCCTAGGCAAAAAATACTTCAGCTTGTCTTACAGAAAAATCTGCAATCCATGCAGATAAAGGCGGGAAGCTACTGTTGCAAAATATTTGCAAAAAAAAAATCTGATACTTCCATACAGGAGGAAGAGCTAGAACTACCTTGTAGCTCTTAAAAGGAAAAAAAAAATACCTCCCGCAAACCCACCTTATAAAGACATAGAAGCAGAAACTGCAAAGGTTGACAGTTCCAAATGCATCTGAAAAAGTCAAAAGACACAAGTGGGAAGACCACAAATAATGGAAAATATCTTTCTTTGATAAATCTGCAGAGGCTACAAAGGTACAAAATAAATAAGACTTCTCCTCTGACCAAGGAAAAAAAATAGGATTGAAGTGCTTTCCTTTTGCTGTCAATTCCACAAGCGCTTTCTGATCCAAAAATTTCTCATGAATTAAGTCTAGTGAGATCTCTAGCTTTGTACTGAAAGAACTGCAGAAGAAAGACATTTTTCCCCATCCTTCTGTGTCAAACTTTTGTGATTATTTGGCCTGCAAAATAATAGGATACGTGATTCCAAAATGTGAATACAAGTAGCAACACTTGGTATTGATTTGTACCCAATTTGTCAGGTAAAATATCAGAATGACTGGAATTCAGATTAGAAAGAAAATCACATACTACAAACATGGGAAAAAAAGGTTTTCTGTTAACAATGCATTCCTTTCAAATGACATGCTTACAGATGCCCTTGCCAAGAAAGTAATATCCCAGAGGAGAACTTGACAATTTCCTTTAGCTTTAAGATAACTGATCTTTTTCCACAGTACATCTGCTCTTCTTCAGGGAAATTTAACATCCTCTTTTTTGTGCTCCTCAATTTGTTACTACTTGTTAAACAATTCACTCACAATGTATTTCACAAAATAAACCAAGAAACACCTCAGTTTCAGATTCATAGCATGAAGCAAGGAGGAGAAAGAATGGATAAAACATGTTTGCCCATCCCAGAGTAACAATACACCATGAACTGGCAGTATAAGACTGAAAACACCCCAGTCAACCAAGCCACCTCACTTAAAATCTTTCTACTGCATAACCTAAAATCTAGTTTTATTCCTGCAGTATTTGCTTCTACTGATATCGAACGAAAGGCTTTGGAAAAAAACCACACCTGCTAGGGCACAAATAATTTATTAGAATACTGCAAATATTGAGAAATGTACATTTGCTTAGTGAAATTGTGTTCAGGTTTCACCAGATTATAGTGAGATATTTACATCACACTTGAAGGTAATTCTATTTATTTTTTTTTCCTGATACTATGTATCAAAATTCACTTCTAAATAAACGGATGTCATGTTCCAATAAACAGACTCATGTCCACCTATTCATTTAATGATGAATGACTTGAACAAAAAGACTGCAAGCAGTCTTCGGTTTGTATTCTCAAGGTATTTCCACATTTTTCTGGAAGCAAAAATATCATAGATTCTCATTCTTTTTAGAGTACCAACTTATTAACACAAATTCCACAAAGCATTTAAGTTGCTATTCCCATGAACTTTACAACATTGCAATCAAAAACTGCAATAGGACTGCTGCTAGAGCTAAATAAGCAAGTGTTAAAGAAAACCAACTAACTACATAAAAAAAGGAAGCCAACTGCTGCTGCCATACACACTGCTAACATGGAAAAGATACTGGAAGTTGTTTCACTAGATGCACACAAGATAAACATGTGGATACAATCCCTAAGATATGAGAAAAGTACATATTTTAAGTAAAATCCTATGTTTTAGAGAATTTGTCTAGGAATTCAAAAGAATGCTTATTTCAGCCACCTAAATACAAATTTTTGTCTAAATCACAAACAGTTCTAATGTTAAGTTTAAAGCTGTCCAAACATAATACATTTCCTTAATGGAATACAATCCCACGCATTACACTTCACAAAGATTTATAGGAGTCGTGTTTAAAATTGTTACACTCACCTGAAAGGGATTTTGGAAAAAAAAAAAAAAAAAGAAAAAACAAGCAACAAAAACCTGTTCTAAAAGCACTTTCTCACAAAATTTGGAAAACTAGTAACAAGAATGGGTGCCAGTGACAGAAAAACAAGTCTTAGTTAACTACAGTATTAGAAGCAATGAAATGACAGCAAAAATATTACTTGGATGTGAGTTAGCTAGTTCATATTTATACTTCATAGCTGTTACAGGAATTTATTATTTCATAATCTACATTTTCCTAAAGGTCACCTTATCTCCTTCAAAAAAACAGTAAAAAAATCCACAAACATTTAGAAATACTTCAGAAATAACCATTTAAAAACATTTATTACACCCCGATAAAAATATTTCTCACAAACAGCTCAGATGATCAGATTCCCAATGTTTTAAATCTACAACAATACAGAACTGCAATCATACAGAGCAGTTGAAGTATGTAATATTCCTACTTACGTTTCTGTGTCTGAAACTAATGACTCGTTATTACAGACATCATTGAAGGTATGAAGTTGATTCTATAGTTAGAAAAAGGAAGAAGAAAATAAAATGTTATCTAAATATGTTGTAAAGTAGTTCTGCTATATTTATAAATAATATTAGTAACAGAAAAGACATCTTTATAGTCCTTGCAGTGATTTTAAGTAAACTCAAAAATTTAAACATGCACTCTAGCAGGCAAGCAGGATTGGTCTTACTTATTTATTCATTCTTTTAAATCAACAATTCTTTTACTAAACCAGTTAAACAGTGTTAGAAAACTGTCCTCAACAGAAATCAAATGAAGGTATCTGGTAGTATCGTTGCACATAGCTCTTCATGAGTAATGAAACACACACTCTTAACAGAGGCTTCAGGATGAGTTTCTGTATCATTACGGAACTCACTACAACAATAAAGACCTCATTATTGGTAATGTGGCAAAAAAAAAAGTCTACAAAGTGAGTTAAAATTTCAATATTCATAAAAATAGTGGAGGTTTTTTTTAATTTTTAACAAGATGTCTTAAAGAAATCAACCTGTTAAAGGATCACGTCTCTCATGTTCTTTCTCACATTTATAAAACACCTCAGTAAATATGTCCATGAACCAAAACCTTTTCTGATTGTATACTAATCTTAATTTTGTTCAGGTTGCTAAAATTTATTGTTAATACCCTCAAAAGCCAAGAATTCTGAAAAGCTATATTTGATAGTGGGTTTAGTTAGTTTGTTGTCAAATTGTAATGCCTTACTCTATTTACAGGAAAGCAATTTTATTTGTTACAAAAGTGTATTAACTCCATGCTCTGAAACTACAAATAAACTTATTGACAGAACTGCCTCATTTCACTATCAAGTTATTTCAACCTTCTCCTATTGTTAATTTAAGGAGATTGGAATAACTTGGTGCAGAATAGCTTGCATTATTGCCATCTATAAGAAGATAAAGCTGTCTTCAGAAGCATAAGCCCACTACCATGATCTAAAACTTAGTTCAATGCTGCATGAGAAAAGTGAATCGTTTCAATACCTGAATGTTATGATAGAGGAGGATGACAGAGTACACTAGCAGAACTGGAATTTTAAAATAAAAACTACACACAGATTTGACAAGTATGTTTTGCAGAAACTACAGACTGCAAATCCCAAGGCTGTCAATTACACAGACTAAACAATTTTTTTATGCAACTTTAAACATTTGGAATTTCTCTAGTATTTAGAAAGGCTTTCCATAAGAAATTCCTTTGGAGAAGTGCTCTCAAAGAAAATAATGAGATAGCTTTAATTATCTATTGTACAACTTGACATTATTGGATGAAACCATACTGGTTTTCCTCTGTGTTTGTAAGCTAAGGACTTTTAATAAAAAATACTCATTTCAAATGAAAAGAATAAAATTCCCATGAGCTTTCTCTTTCCCTCAGCTTCAACCTTCCAGAAACACAGGTGGCTCTGCGACCAATTATTTACATGAACATATTTTCAACATCCTTAAAGTTATGTAATAAAGCTTATTTGTTGATTTGTCATTTTAAAAAAAAGGCATTGCAATGGAATTTTTGAAATTTCGATCAAACTTGTCCCTTCACTTCATCAAAAGGGTTATTCTATTCTTTTCTTCCTTGCAACAACTCAAGTTCATGCACTCCATAATTCTGTTGACAGTTAATCTCCTTCAAACTGTACACAAATATTTATACCTAATCCCAAAAATTTTAAGAGGGGAAAAAAGGTGTTTTTTAAGAAACAAAATTGAATATGAGTAAAAATTAGTGAGACATGCAAGCTAGATTATGCAACGATTAACAAATAAGTTATTAATAGTAATTTTCAATGAAACACAGGATATGTTGGGTTTTTTTTTCCAGTGAAACACGCAACAGAACTTAACAAACAAGTTGACTGATTAGAACTGGGTCAAATAAAGTGAAAGGTAACTGGAGTTTCTGAATACGTTTTCAAATTGATCAGAAAGTGAGAGTATCGAAGTATGACTATTACCAATTTTAAATCTATGGTCACATGTTGACTCAAATTTCCCATACAGAATCCTTATTCAAAGGAATTTTGTCAAAAGGTGACATTTATTATATTTGCAGGTTCATATGATTTCAACAACTAAAGACTTAGATTTTTGACATAACAGTGCAATACAAAGTACATATGGGAAAGTGATGCACCACCTTGTTCTCACTCACCTGGTAAAAAAGTTTTCACTTCATGATATGTTATCATTAAATGTCAAAGACAATAACATTATTCAATTTTTTGTGATATATATGAAAGACTTCAAGAAACTGAAGACACCTCTGCTCAGACACTCAATCCATCTAATAAAGATGTTCTGGTTACTGAGTACAACAGAAGGAAAACAAAGAAAGCTAAGAATGGAAAGCAATCTCCCTAGCTACTCGTGTGTCATGGTCCAGTCATCAAGGGAAATTAAACTTTCTACACAGGAAACCAATGCAGGAAGAAATAAATGTGCACTGTCTAATTTCTGTACTGATTTTTATTTTTTCCTGGGAAAATCCTATAATGCTACATTTCTATCTTCACTAAAAACCTGGAAAAAAAAAAGAATGCCCAGATAAGTTATGAATATTTATTCCTACATATTTAAGTTAATTTCTAACTAACTAGAAGAATTTGGAAATAAAAAAAGAAAAGAATCCTATCTGTGATACAATAGCAGACACAGAAAAGGGAACTTAGGAACTGAATGACAGGGAAACGAAACTAAAGTGGGACAAGGTAAAAACTTCTGGTGTATCTTGGTTTTCTGTAGCTATTTCCAATTTGATATTCAACCACTCAAGCTTCGTCTTTGCTAAAATTAACCTGCAAGTGTCTATCTCCAACCTTGTTTTGTAAATAAGAACTTAAGTCAGATGATATGACACATTATGTATACACTACTCCTCAAGAGAGGTAAGTCCGTATTTGGTGGTAAGCACATACAATCCCCGTACGCCATACAGCACGTATTCTGCGAGTCTCAAGAGTTTCCATGGAACTGAAAGGTTTAATTTTAAGACTGGTCATGTCAGACCAAATAGACCAAGACCAAATCCTCAGTTTTAGACAAATAAAAGTTGAAGAATGGAAAATATTTTGCAGTTTTCTTTATTCTAAAGTCTTGAATACAAAATGGAAGGCTGAAATTGCATTGGTTGGGTAGAATAATTCAATGAAATTACTTTGACAAATTCTAGCCACCAAAGTCATGAGTAGAAAAGAAAACTTCATAAAAGTAGTCAAGAGAGCATATCAGTAAAAGACAAGATTGTGTGAAAACACTAAGTGGTTTCATGATATTTTTGCAAACAGATCCTTGTTTGCAGTCAAACTTCCTGTAAATTTTGGCTCAAATTTCACAGATCTGGCAATTAAAACTGCTCCTGGCAAAGCAAATAAACTAAATGAACCAAAGCTCAAAAGTCAAGAAAAAGTTTTAGATGCCTCCAAAGATTCTTCCATGAGATCTTTAAAAATAGAACCAAAAAAGAAAATTCCCCATGATTTGAATGAAAAAGAATAATGACTTGTCTCTGAGTTCCAAGTAGTTTTATAGACTATTTATATAAAAAAGACTCAATAATTTATTAAAAAACAACATAACAGGGTTGTTTTTTTTTCACATGCTGAAACCTATTTGCTTTAGTTGAAAAATACTGCAAAATGTTGCTTTTGATAATATCTGTTGCTAAAAATCTCACTTTGTCACTCAACAACCATTGATTGCAATATGTCAAAGCGTAACTATTTAAAGAGACACAATTTAACATTCCCCTAAAGGAACAAAATGCATAAAGATTAAACTCATGCATTCGTTTTGCATATGGATATGCACAAAGTAGCTGACAAAATCAACCGCTCAAAACTGAAGTGCTACTGTAATAAAAACACAATGTAACTCAAACACTAGAAACTTACTCTTAAACCAGTGATACTAGAAATTACATTTTCCAAATCAATACAGAATAAAATAAAATTTCAAAAAGTGTGGCAGAGGGAAATTCCTTCTACATCCAAGCAATGACCATATTTTTAAATATATCTACGAGGTATGTTAAGAGATCTGTAACTCTACAAACATGAATGTAAATGGCAATGAAAAATCCAAACAAAAACAGATGCTGTATTTCCAGCCTAGGACTTCACAATCCTCGCAAGTTTTTGCACTATTCAAAACAAACCTGAAAATTCACTTTATACTAACGAAGACAGAAAATCAGAATTCAAGCATCATGCATACTATGAATAGCATTTATGCAAAGTCAAAAATTATCTATGCATATGAACAGTAACAAATACACACTATCATTATTTCTTCTAAAGGTTAAATTTCTCTGTAGTTTGCTTTAGCATCTCTACTGAGTTAACTGTCTTATGTTTTCCATTATATAAGTGCAAAACTAAATGACAATGGATTTGGGTACAAAAAGTACAGAATCTCTTAAAATAGCATTTAATACTGCATGGATATAATTTACATATTTTTTTTAAATGTAGGAGGTCATGTGTCAATGCAAATTAATTATTGGTGTTTTTAAACAAAAATACATATATTCTAATGGAAAACACAGGTTTTTTTTAAATTTTAAATTAACGTTGTTATTTTAAATATTTAAATTGGTCAAAAATGCAACTGTAAATAATTCTACATATAACTACAGCGAAAAGTAAAATGAAATCTACGTAAACCTGTCTTGTATTTACTGACACTCAGTGACGAACAGAATAATTGAGTGATACTTTGTAATCTACTAGAGGAGAAGTTAAATGTGTCCAGAAAAGACTGCAAATCATTCAACCATTCTGTAATATTTTGTGTCTATTCACCGTTTTTTGTATTAAGGCGAACACGACAGTAAGTCCTATAAATCTTATATTTAAGATTGTCAAACAAACCCAAAAACTGAAAAGACTCAGATTAGTAACGTTCACTTCTGTCCCAGCATGACTTGAATGCGTATGTTGGAAACAATGACTGACAAAGGATGCACAATGTACACTGACTAGTGATGTGCACAACATTTCCATGGGAAAGACAAAATTGAGGATTTTTGTTTTAAATGTACTTATATTTTTTGCTGTATATATTGATCTTCTCAATTCAATTTCTGTTAACTGATGCAGAAATGCACTCTCTTGAGAAAGAGACTATACAAAACAAACAGGAAAACGGTACATATGATACAGAGAAGCAGACAATTACAGTAATCAAAACAGTGTGAAGGTGAAAATCAAAATATTGCTTTGTGGTAAGCAACAAATATAGCCATGTCAAGGGATTTAATTTCACACAGCTGACACAAAACATATTTAAAACACAGTTGTGTTTAGGATGGTAAATTGTTCAGGGAATACGTTACACTCATATCTCTCAGTGAACTATTCACAACCACGACTATAATTTCCTAATATTGCATAGATTAGGATTCTGCTGTTTTCACACATTAAAAAAAAAAAAAAAAAAAAAAACAAACCTGAAAAACAAGTCAGAAATTTGTAAGGCACAAAAAGACATTTTCTTCTAAAAATTATTATATTTTTAAAAGAGTTCTTACTGTTATTTGACTCAGCCCAGCCAATCTCATTGTTAGAGTTGGAGACATAAAGTATTTAAATGCAAGATCAAGACTTTCTTTATCAAAGCACAAAGCAGTATCCAGAGGCTCTTTAACTGTGCTCCACATTAAATCTGCCATGTTCCGGGCTGCAGTCTGTCGTAACTCCTGGTCTGATAGTTTACATAAATACCTAGAATAAATTACAAAAGGAAGAATAGAAAAAAGAGTGTGATTCAAACTAGAACACTCCTGAAATACATCTGGATTATAGCAAGTATGTATTTCCAACAGCCCTAAGAGTACTAAGCCTTAAAATACCATTATCAATAGTCTATCAAAGTTGACAACAATGAAAAAACCACTATGGAATTAGATAAAATATTATAAAAAATAAATACATTTCTTATTTTAAACCTCTTCAAATTTATTTTCGGAAGAAACAGA
The DNA here is from genome assembly GCF_019232065.1 of Centrocercus urophasianus. NCBI lineage: Eukaryota > Metazoa > Chordata > Aves > Galliformes > Phasianidae > Centrocercus > Centrocercus urophasianus. The sequence continues at coordinate 102,996,270 of NW_024884142.1, forward strand.
TTTATGTAGAATGGCACAAATCTCATGCAGTTCTTTGGAGAAGCAGATTAGAAGCCTTCAGTATTTCAACTCCATCCAAACTAGATTTAAATACACAAAAATATAGTATAAATACGTTTGACAGTCTTGAATCTGGACCCATCCTGGGAAGACTTGACAAATATAAGAAAATATTATAAAATGCAAAAGAGATATTAAACTGCACTTAATTACACTTGCACACTATTCTTTCGCACTGCTGTATAAACATCAGTAAATTTAAAAAACAACAACAAAAAACCTACAGGCCTTCTTTCTTAGACTGAGGTCCTTTCTCGTAGCTCTTGTGTAGAGGCCTTAAAATAAACACACTCCAGTGATACTTAACATTGTTAAACACAGAAAAGATGCTCTAGTGCAAATGATCAGAGACTACATCCACAACAGAAATCACGGCTAAGTTAAAGAAAGACAAGATAAGGACCACTGAGGGTCCTTATTAATTATGAAATTTACCTCTTACACGGAGCAGTGGAAGTCAGATAATGGTATGCTTCTGTGCTATGATTTCTAAACAAAACTGACAATGAAAAGGCACAACCCACTTGAAAGAGTTCAGCAGCAAACCAGAGCCAGTAAACTACATCAAATCTACAGACAGGTGACAGGAGCTGCACACTGACAAAATAAATTAACTGGTCCATGGTACAAAATGTAATCATTTCAACTCTCAGCAACTTTTGACCAATTTTTACCTCCACATTTTTATATGCAAACTATAATCAGCCCTTGTTCCCAAAGTTCTTCAATCATAATATGCATTGTCATATTTTAGACAAGAAATACGAAAGACCAAAGATCTTAAAAGAAATTATATGTAGAATGAAAAAAATTGTGTAAGTTTCCTGGTTTCAGCTAGGACAGTTGTTTTTTTTCCCCCTCATCCTGTCTGGTTTGATACTACGTCTCAACTCTGGGAGAAAAACAGTATTGATAGTACACTGATGCTTTAGATGTTGCTGAGCAGTGCTGTACAGAGAGCAAAGGACATTTCATTTCCTTGTACTGTCCTGCCAGAGGGGGCTGAGGATGTCCAAGGAGCTGGGAGATCTGGACAGCTGGCCTAAACAGGCCAAAAGAATATTTCATGTCATATGATATCATGTGAAAAAAAGATAATATTGACATGACCTGGCTGGGGCGGCAGCTACTGCTCAGGGACTGACTGGGCACTGGTCAGCAAGTGGTGAGTAATTGTGTTGTGCTTCACATGTTTTGTAAATACACATAATTATCATTCCTGTTATTTCTCTCTTCCTTTCCTACCATATTAAATAGCTTTTCTCTCAACCCACAAATCATTCTTTTTCTTCCCCCCCCCCCCCGTTCTCTCCCATCATACTGGAAAGAACAGAGAGTGAATGACTGTGTGGTGCTGCCGGGTTAAACTACAACAGACAGATAATGAGCGACTGTTGAAATAGGCAGGAAAAAACACAGTCTTTTTATACAGAAAGAAGGGTGCACTTGTGGCCTCACTAGATGTCACTAGCAGGGCTTTCACTGAAAATTCTGCTTACACTCAAAAGTTTGAAGCAATTATGCTGATCTAGTTAATACAACAGATCTTTTTTATCATAATGCAACAGTATCGGTATATATTTATACACAAAGCTCACAGAACAACAATATCCTCAGGACTCTCTTAGCTCATTTACTATATCTAGCCCTAGCTTGCATCAACTGCACCACGTTTTTTAATTCATAGTACTGAGATAACATTTTTAAAATTCCCACTTTCATAACGGAACTACCGCATATGTTTCATGGGGCCAGATATCCATGCTAGGGTTCTGAAAGAGATGGCTGATGTGGTCACCGAGCCGCTCTCCATCAATTTGAAAAATCATGCCCAGCCACTGGAAAAAGGGAATATTACTCCCATTTTTAAGAAAGGAAGACCCGGGTAACTACAGGCCGGTGAGCCCCACCTCTGTGCCTGGGAAGATCATGGAGCAGAACCTCCTGGTTACCATTTTTAGGCACATACAAGACAAAGGGTGATCCAAGACAGTGTGGCTGCACCAAGCCACCACTGTGCCTGACCAATCTGGTGGCCTTCTGCGATGGAGTGATGGCTTCAGTGGATGGGTGAAGGGTGATGGATGTCATCTTCCTGGACTTTTGCAAAGCCTCTGACATGGCTCCTCACCACATCCTTCTCTCTAAATTGGAGAGGTGTGGATTTAAAGGGTGAAGGGCTTGATGGGTTAGGAATTGGCTGGCTGGTCGCAGCTGAAGGACTGTGATCAGTGATTCTATGTCTGGGCAGAGGCCGATCACAAATGGGAACTCTCCCAGGAGTTGATCTTGGAACCAGTGCTCTTCAACATCTTCATCAGTGACACAGATGATGAAATCAAGTGCATCCTCAGCAAGTTGAATGGTGCAGTTGATACGTTAGAGGGAGGGAAGCCATCCAGACAAACCTGGACAGGCTGGAGAAGTGGACCATGAAATCCTGATGAGGTCCAATAAGGCCAAGTGCAGGGTGCTGCACCTGGGGCCGGGGCGATCCCAGGTGTTTATGCAGAGTGGGGGAAGAAGTCCTTGAGAGCAGCCCTGCGCAGAAGGACCTGGGGGTCCTGGTGGACGAGAAGCTGGCCATGAGGCAGCAGTGTGCGCCTGCAGCCCGGAAGGCCAGCTGTGTTCTGGGCTGCATGAAAAAGGGGCGGCCAGCAGGAGAGGGAGGTGATCGTCCCCCTCTGCTCGGCTCCTGTGAGGCCCCATCTGCAGCGCTGTGTCCAGGCCTGGGGCCCCCAGCATAGCAAGGACGTGGAGCTCTTGGAACGGGTCCCTAAGATGATCAGAGGGCTGGAGCACCTCTCCTATGGAGAAAGGTTGGGGGGACTGGGCTCGTTTAGCTTGGAGAAGAGACGGCTCTGGGGAGACCTCATTGTGGTCTTCCAGTACTTGAAGGGAGCGTGTAAAGAGGAGGGGGAACGGCTCTGGGCAGCCTGGTCTGCTGGTTGGTGACCCTGCACATAGCAGGCGGGTTGAAACCAGATGATCTTTTGAGCTCCTTTTCAACCCAGGCTGTCCTATGATTCTATAATTCATTTTCAGAGCTACAGAAATACTAAGCTACAAAGAACACTTTCAGTCAGCACCCAAATTAAGAGTTTTCAATGTAGCAGGGTTATTGTAATACCTAAGCACAGTATAAACATTAAAAAAATCACAGAATCACAGACTGTTAGAGGTTGGACCATCTGGTCCAACACCTGTTCAAGAAGGGCCACCCAGAGCATGCTGCCAGGACTACATCCAGGTGGCTTCTGAAGGCACCACATACGCCTTTATGAGTAAAATTGCATCTACATTAGAAAACTTATCAGCCCTACAGTGCTGATCATAGATCAAACATGATCATATTTCCACCACCAAGACTAAAGCTACTCAAATTTAGAATCACAGAATTGCTTGGTCAGGAAGGGACCTTAAAGATTACCTAGTTACAACCCCTGTCCATGGGCAGGATTGCCAACCACTTGATCAGAAACTTGGAGAATAGCTTAAATCTCTTTCTGAAAGTGGAAAGATAGAGTGACCTAAGCCATTTAATGTTTTTTGCCATTTTAACAAATAATGAAATATTTAGTTAGCACTGGCAATTAACACAAACTTTTCTTTATTCCTTACACTGACTAACTGTAAATTTGCTGCACTGCCTTGCATAACAAGAGTGTCATTGGAGCAAGGTCTAGTCAGCCCAAAATAGACTTTCTAAAAGCAGATGAAAGATTTATCCCATATATAAATAAAAGATGAACCTATGTGCTACTGTGAAATCATTTCTCTCCTATCTGTACTCTTAACTTTCTCATTAACATGTGGCAGTTTCACAACTGTGACTGCAGGAAAGCCAGTCCCCTTTCATTTAAGCCTGCAACCTAATGACTATTGGATTTTCTGTTGTTTTGAAAAACTGGAAATCATTCCATATTTACTGCCTTCGTGTCACTCGTAACAGCCATTTTCGTGGAAAAAAAACAAAAACAACCAACCACCATCCCTAGAATGTGCCTTTTAATGTTTTAAAAAAAAAATCTCCTACCTTCTTTATCACCCTTACTATCATCTCAGTAGTACTTGTTACCATGTCATGGGTTTATGATTTTTATTATCAGTATTCCACACCTTAACATTATGTGGTGCACTGGGAGTTAAAGACTTAATCCTTCAGTTCCATGGATTGCTGATATTTCCAGCTGCCTGGTTCTCAGGAGAAAAGAACTACATATCCCAGAAGACTTTTACTGCTCCGTTTCTGTTTTCTGTTTAGAGGGAAAGATAAAATTGCTCACAAGTCACAAGACTGCCTCTTCTTTTACCACTTGACTCTTCGGTGTGTGCTCCATCACCACCTTGCATTAGAGGAGGGCCCTTAGGTTTCAGATAGTCACTCTCTCTTTCCCAATCATTTATTTGATTTATTAGGTTCAATTCCAATTATATTATATTGTATTATCTCCTATTTCACTATCATATTTGGTAAATTAGTTTTCTCCCTTAGCTTGTTGCTGTTGTTTTTGTTTTTAGGCCCACGTTGGTGGTCTTGGTGGGCACTCTAATAAAACTCAAATTCTTAAGAAAAATACTTTTGAGCAGAAGAGTAATTTAAATTTTTTCAGCTCTGTTCTTTCTTGTTGTATTGCACAGGAAACACTGCGGATCAAGAATTCTGATCAGAGCTTCCACTTCCTCTGCACATACCAGGACTGCGTTTGTGACTTGTACCAAGACTGACAGGCTAGTACTCTTCTGTCCGCTGGTATCATTTTGATAGAAAGCATGTTACAATGGGGTAGGTCTGTATCCAAACAAATAATTTTCATGCTGCTAAAATTAATTACAATTAAAGCCAGAACATTTTAATATACGAAACCTATTTCTCAGCCTCATTAAATGTAATTTTCTGTTGCCCATCTTTTTAAATTGTTTTTATACTGTTATAGTTAAGACAATACAATCTGCAAGAGCATATTTATTGATATTAAGAAAATCAGCTTTGACCACAATAAGCACATTTCTGAAAGTACAGTTACAGGAAATTCAAAGTCTGGAGAAGCTTTTGGGCCAATGCAAGAAAAGTTACTTTTAAGGTCAGAACACTGAAGAACTAGCAGTGATAGTATATAGCAGTACTGAAATTTCAGTGACTACATATTACTCTTCCATCGCCTCATTGCAAATTTTCTTTAAAGTTCTAAGAAAATTATTTTATGATTGATCCTGATGTGCCAGCATAGGGCTGAATGTCATATGAAAAACATTATTCTCAAGATTGATCCAATCCACATTGAAATCAGGTAGGTGGAACAAGCTGCCTTAACTACCTCTAAATGTTACCATCACTCACCTTATTAAAGTGATGCAGAAAAAGAAACAACTTGAATGATTACAAGGTACATGTAAGTAGGTATTCAAAATGCCCTCAAGAACAAATTCTTAAATTAAACATTTACCTGATAACGTAAGTCCTAAAGGGTATAATGTGCTGCATGACAGCAGGGATGTGCAGCCATATTCTGATCTATAACGTAAAAATATACATAGATAAAAATTTCATTAATGACATTTAATAAGAGTGTTAAAGAATGAAATATTGCTGGTACATTTGCGCATGCAACCCCCACTCTGAAAATGGCTTTGTTGTTTTTTCCATATCAATCATTTCAACTTGCTAATTTTCTGATTTTCAAGGCTAGGTGAAGAACATTCCTGTGACTTTGAAAAACATTTTTCTCATCTAGTCAAATAGGAAATAAAAGACCTCTGTGTAAGATCTCAGGGCAGTATGATTTGTGAATTTTCTGCAGCTTCTCCTTTAGGAATAACTACTGCTCAGCCATGTGTTGGTCTTGTTTTGTGGGATTTTTTTGTTTGTTTTTTTAAAAGTCCACATTAGAAATTCTGTTCCTTACAAAAGACTTCAAAATCATGAAAAATGACTTTACTTGTGTTGACTTTTTGTTTCTTAGAGTTTATACACCCTATGAAATAGAACTATGTTTTATAACCAGCAAGAAAAAGCAGACCTTTTCAAATACTGTTTTTGCATCCCTGTGTTCACCACACTGCCTTTACCACTTTTACACAGCTGTACACAGTAAGAAAATATATGCAGAAAAGAAACCTGAAACAGCTTTTTAGCACTGCTGTGAGGAAAAGAGGACCAACCAAACTACTTAACTGGCAAACTTACAAGTTCCATCTGCATTTCAAAAAGGAATGCTGAGCCTGTTAAACCTGTTACAGAAAGACAACTAGGTGCCAGGTAAGGGATCTAGCACAGATGCAGTGTTAGCAGCTGTTACTACTACTGATATAATTTAAATAACGCGTGCACAGCACACAGCTCTTCCCAATAGATAACAGTGACAGTCACTCAAAGTGACATGTCAGTTTACATCTCCATGCTTGTTCTCGGAAGAAAGTTTAATTGTTGCAAGTGACACAATAAATTCTGGCTAAGAACTAAATTTTCACAAGTATTTTGGTAAATTATATATGCAGAAAATGTTACATTCTTCTTCTGGCTAGGAGAAAAAAAGACTAGGCAAAAGAAAAACTGTATGATCAGTTATTTTAAATGTTTGTGGAATCAGCCAAATCACACACGAGTCAGCTCCAAAAAATAATATTTTTAGACTTACTTTTTATAATGTAACTAATACAACAGCAATACCAAACTATTTCACAAGTCAAACATGCCAGATCTTTACACTGCAAAAAAGATCACATTTGGAATAAAACTCTGAATCTACTTGCTGCCTCAATAAGAAAAAAAAACAAAAAACAAAAAAAAACTAGCACACTAAATACATAAAGTTTGACTAGAAGATGCTTGGACTAGAAACAAAAATTAAATATTTTGTCAGAAAATTGCAAGACTGACAAACATATTGTTGCATTCAAGCTATCAGATTTATAACATGATCTGTACTGTTTTCCACACTCAAGCATGAAGGGTCACAAGGAAATACATTTCCTTATGGAATAAAAGTAGCTAAGGATTTTTATCATTTTGTTTCATTGTTTGTAGCAATTTCCACTCTGTATTAATTCAAACTTCTACAGCCATTTCAGTCAACTGGATGTCTGCATTACATTACAAACTTCATTCATAGAATTGAGTTAATTATCAATTTCCTGTTATAAATGAAAGCAGTTTTCATTGTGAAACCAAACAAAGTTTTATATTATAATAGATAATAATAATACAAAAACAAATACACTCTTTTATGTTACATGTTCTTTATCACAGGCAATTCATTTCTAAAAGATAGTGTCTCGCTCAATCAGAATGATTTTCGGTGGCGTTTAAACTCCCCACAGAAGCTCCAGGTCATGGATTTCTCTGCATCTCTTAGTTCTTTCAGGAGACCAACATTACATTGGGGGCAAATACCACAAAATATGAAATAAGGGAAGGAAGATGGAACAAAATATTTGACTAAAAATGCCACAAAATATTTTAAGACAGAACAGTGCTGCTGCAATGTATGTTGCTATGAAAACATTTTGCAGAGCTGCAAGTTGGAGAAAAATAAGACTGCCAACTAGTCAGATCCCTTATGGATGCCTCGTCCCTAGAGGTGTTCAAGGCCAGGTTGGATGGGGCCCTGGGCAGCCTGGTCTGATATTAAATTCAGAGGTTGGTGGCCCTGCCTGTGGCAGGGGGGTTGAGGTCCCTTCCAACCCTGGCCATTCTGTGATTCTGTAATACTGCATTATATTATACTTGCTGGCTTCATTACAGAAGTAAGGTAGTCTGATTAAGACTTTTAGTGAAAGAAAATTTACCGCACAAAACATTTCAAGAAAACATCTTTTCAGTATTTTTTTCTGTCCTCTGTGTATAGGAAACACAAGTAACCATCACCAAGCAGTTGTTCAGTTGTCCTGAACAACTTACTAACTTGTCCTGGTGGCCTTCTCTTGAATGCATCTTTACAGCACGCCTGATGAGATTCGCACCTTCCTTTTAGAAGAAACAGTGCAAATCCTTCCCACAGCACGATGTAGCTTTCTCTACTAGGAGCTTAATGCTACAGGTTATTAGTAGAGTCATTTGTTTTCAGTTTATTATTTCCAAATTTAATTCCTGAAGATTACTAGATCTATCTTTTTAATGAAAAACAATTGGTCCATCTACACTAAAATCTTACTTAAAAATATTTTTTGAAACATTCGAGATAGTAGCTAAACAACTCATTCTTCTCACAGATTTTAATTCCAGCATTACTATTTCTAGAAATCTTCTAAATGATGGCTACTGAAATGCAATTCTTGAGAGCTTATATTACTGTGAAAATGTATTTAACAATAACCATACACTATGGTTCCTGCTTTATATATTGGTACCACGTAACACTTGGTCTGCTCTCAAGTTTGTACCAGAACCTATTTCACTATAAACATGAAAATCAGGTACAACAATTCAACTTGCCGTTTTCTCTCTCTGCTTATTTTAATATAATGGGGTTAGGAGCAACTCAGCTGCTATGCTGGAGCAAGACACATCAGCAGGTTGCTCTGACAGCTGCTAGAGGTGAAGAGCTTATCAGATCCTACAGAAAGGGGCAGAAGAGAATGCAGCAGTGCAACACATGGAGGTCCTCTAGCAGTCCTCCTGCATAACATTACATGAACTGATTGCATCATGCTTTACCAATCTGTTTTCTGACCTACAAGTCAAGAATCATTACATTGGAAGGATAAGGAGTAGGAAATACAGATCACAAACACTAGCTTTATTTCAGTAATTGGTTCTCTCAATGCAAACATATTTCAGTACTCATTTAGAGAACATCATCCTGGATGTTCAGTAACAGCAAGGAAAAGGTGTGTGGAAACAAGGATCTGATTTTAAACATTTAACATTGTTGCAATCAACATAAAAATTATGGTAAACTCACTTCTCAGAAGGCACAGCAAACTACTGTTTTCCCTTATACCCTTATGCAACATCCACAAGACAGGTCACAACTTAAAATTCATGTTACACTAACTTCACTAATCCTTTTTCAGAAATAAGTTTTCATTTCTCTTACCAATCTCCTTCAGATTTCCACCAAAGTTAATTCATAACTTTGGAGGAAAACACTGCTATTATTCCAAAATGAACAAACAACGAAGGGTGCTTACTTTAAAACTACGTAATAATAAAACATGGCTCCCTCTACACTTCAAATGTGCATAAATGATAAAACCACAGAAAACCGAAAGGAAAATAAACCCACAGGCTTCCCCTTTGTGCCAAACAGGGAATATACAAAAAGTTAATATATCCTAAAAAGCAGCTTAAAATATTTTCACAACACAACTTCAGGGACAGAAACAACATCCAAAAATGTTCCTACAGATAACTTCTGAGGCTCTTACAAGACTGATGTCTAGGGCTGATGAAATGATCTAAATCTGCCATGTTAGTTATGTGCCTCAAGGGGATATATAAAGGACTCCAATAGTGAAAAGCTGCCTCAGTGAACCAGGAATGTATTCCCCACAAGGAAAATTTTAGTGTTTTTCTTCCTTCCCTGCTCCTTTGGAATTTTTCCAGACTTCAGAACTGTTTACTTTGTACTCCAGCTAAAATCAACATCAAGACACTTGTACTTACGTTAGACACCACTGTGATAAATGCATGTGCTATAAGAAATGGCAGTGTCTCAGGAGTTCCATATTCAAAGCAATCCTTCATGAGGGAAAGGCCATTTTTTCCACAAAATAGACAAACATAACGAAGCAAGTGCAGTGGTACTTCTACATCCTAGAGAAATTGAAATATTTATTTAAAAAAGCAGAAGAATTTGAACAATCAATACTAGAGTGATTCAGTCACACAGGTAATTTGAAATAAAATACATTATCGTAACAGCACTCTACACAGAGGAGAGAACACAGCTACCGCAAGGTTCTGAGAAATGTGCACCTATCAAAAAAATGGACAACTTACATTCATGTCACAGAACGCTCCTAGTATATTGCTTTCTTGAGCAGAAATATCCTGTTTAAAAAGAGAAAAAAATACATCTCACTAACATAAGCAACAACAACATACTTTTAGAATAAAACACAAGTGACCATTAACAGTTGTTACAGTCAATCAGAAAAACAAAACACCTAATTTAGAGGAAGCCAGCCTAGTCTTTCCTCTTTCACACTGGAAAACACTCATGAATTTATTCTTGTTAAAACCTAAGTACACAAACATACATTAAGGGTAACATACCAGCTGTGGCTCTCAGTGGCTGAGATCAAAAGATAATTCTTCAACCCTCCCCTCCCTTCTCACCTGCCTCGAGATCACCAATTTTTCAACAGAAACGCTACAGAGGAGAGTCTAGCACACTGGTTGCAGACTTGTATGAGAATTACAGGACAGAATTAATCTCAGTGCTTCTGAACACATTTTTACGTAAAAATGAGACATATAACCAAACACATTAAGTTAGATGAAATATAGAATAGTCTACAGTCCTACATTTAATAATCTAAGTGATAAACTATCAAATTATTTGCACCCATCAGAATGTTATAAATCCCTAACTTCAACTACTATATTATTTTATGTTTAACAAAATATCCCTTATAAAATAAGGACCTAAATACTCTTCACAGGTTAAAGAGAATACATCTATAGCCCTATCAATCTGTAAGCTATCTGTTGTGAAGACAAAAATATTTCCCAGAAATTCTAAACTAAAGAGAATTTAGAAAGACATCTTTTCTTTACTTGTTAATAACACCCACTTGCTGGACAGCTAGAATTTCCCTTATTAGGATTGCTACGTACATTGCCTAGATCTTGCATACAGCTAAAGGCAGTCAAACTATAGTAAAACATGACTGTAATACCACAATATTGCCAGGGAATTGCAGTACACATTCTTCCCCTTCCTATCCTTCCGTACCAAACATCCAGTTGTAATATTTGCAACCAAAATGCAAGTTTAAGATAAAGCTGTTTTGAAATTAAGTTTCCTGAGTATATTTCAAATACCTCTGCAGAAGTAAGCTCCTTTAACTATACCATAGGATGCTGGAGGCAAGTGATTTCAGATGGATGAAGTGTGATACAAACATTTTGAATTAGAAGCATATTGGACATATTTAAGCACTGATTTTCCTTCTGATTATGATACACTTATAGCTATTTTTAAAACAGCTCTGAAGGCACTAAGTGGTATACAAGAAGAAGTATTCAGTACTCCTATTGTGAAAAACTCAGAAATAATATGAGAAATTTCAATCGTTTTCTGGAACAAAACAAAGAACTGTCAAGTGACCTACATTACTTAGAAACTAGAAGTCAGAAATTTATGTCTGTTGCGTGAGTCCTGCTAAGATTACTGAAAGCATCATCACTAGGAGACTGAGTCTGGAAACCTGATTTCTGTATTTGCAGGCATGAAACAGAACAGAGAAATCCCTAAGATCAACTTCATAAGGAAACAGTAGAAACATCCTTATGGGAAACTAACATAACATTAAAAAACACCACAACTTCAGAAGAAATACATTAACTGAAGTCTATCCACCTTGGGTGGAGAATACTTTATTAGGGTTAGCTTTCCAGAAAAGATTTACCTGAAAACAAAAAGCAGAAATAGCTATATCCCAAAGCATTAGGGAACTAAGGACACCCAAATAACTGTTCTTTTTTCCCTTTTTCATCTTCTGTCAGGAACTGCTTAGCACACTCCCTTAAGATTTATTATTCATTCATGTCTGGAAGAATTTTTTAGACACTGAAAGTTCAGGAGTGCATTTCATGCATTTCATGCTACAGGATTTTAAGTGTCTCCCTTTTAGAAACTTTCTTCCCCCCTCTGAATTCCTCACATATAAATCTGCTGCATCAAATATAAACTAAAGAACAGAGCACACTGTTTTGAACTACCCTGTATGCGTGGTATCTATAAGGATACTGAATTGCCCAAACCCCAAAAAAGTGTAATTTATAAAAGTAGAGTGAATTTAATGATGAAAAATACACACAAAGATCTTCCTGCACACCAAAAACACTGGTAGATTTCAACAGATGTAAACAGTCTGCTTCCAGATTTTATCTTCACAGAAGTTCTGTTCTTCAGTGTTGATGACCTGAGATTAAGTGTCCTCTAACAAATCACAATCAGTTGCACTCTTCTGGAAAATCAAACTTATCAGAAATGCAATGAAAAGCGCCTTTCTACCAAGTGTAAGAAAAGTTGAGGCACACATTCTGTCTGTACTGACCTACATTCTTTTTATATGGGTTAAGAGTATGTATTCACCAATTCTCACGTAGCGTAAGCCACATTTATACCACGTAACGTAGTGCCACTATCCTATGTCCAGCACATTTCTAAGTTTCTTCCCCCTGCAAGGCCATGTTAACTTTGCTGTCAGAAATGAACTGTTCATGGAGTTTCTGCTGTTAATATGCAGCCCTTCTGGCTACCAACTTATCTTCGTTTTATGATACTTTTGAACTGAGAAATGTGTAAAAGACAAAAATTAATTTTTTATCCATATTTTTTAAGGACAGAGTCTATAGGATTAACTACGGGCTGATACCCTAAATTTTAGTGTTCTAAATTTTATTGTTCTTTTTTTATCCAACTCAAACTATCTAAAATAGGGAAAACCTGCTACTTCTATATCAAAGTTTTTCTCTTCTGCTAGATGGTCAAGTTTAAAAACTGCTTTGGAATCTAATCTAATCCTCTTACTTGCTAAGAGGATTAGACTTCAGGAACTCTTCTGTCATTAAACAGAAAGATTCTGGATGTGTACGCAGAGCGGAGACTAATAGTAAATATTTTTGTCCACAAATATTTTGTCCAGAAGATGATACCATGTAAAAGCATTACATAGGAAATTTTTAAATGACAGCCCTGTTAGTTATTTCCAGGCAAAGTGAAACCTTACTGGACTCGATGACTCAAACTGTGCAAGTTAAACTCAAAAATCTGGAACAAGAAATTTCTAAAGTGGAGACTGGAGTCTATTTTCCATCAGAAATTTTCCCTCTTGCCAGAACAAAGGACAACAAAGAACTTAGACAAGAGAGCTACGCTGGCTCTTCCCACCAACACCTGGCAGAACTAGTCTGTCCAGGAATCTGTTTAGCTTACAAGAACAAACAGCGCACTCAAAACACATACTTTTTTTTGTTATGAGTTCTTGAAGCCTGCTTTAAAACAAAGCATACCAAAAAAAAAAAAAAAAAAAAAAAAAAAAAAAAAAAAAAAAAAAAAAAACAAAAAAAAAAAAAAAAAAAAAAAAAAAAAAAAAAAAAAAAAAAAAAAATAAAAAAAAAAAAAAAAAAAAAAAAAAAAAAAAAAAAAAAAAAAAAAAACCAAAAAACTTCCATTATCCAGGATTAATAATTTGCTTCTCAATTCAATTAAGAAGTGTTCTATACTGAAATCTGACATTAAATTCTAAACGTCATGAAGTACCAGAAAGTTTTGGTATTAAAACAGCTATCACTACTATGAGTTTCTTAAATATAGAAATACCTCAGTTTGTGAGAAAAACAATTAATGCTGGAACCTTTAAAAGAAAACACTCCAATAAAGAGGAAGAATGTATCTAAGTATGGCAGGCTAACAAACCTTTATAATGCATTTGTGGGTACACAAAAGTTGAGCAGAAAAAGAAGAAGCACTTTTTCCTCACTCGCCTGCATCCCCATTAGAGTGTTTCTTAGTCTCTGCTTCCTTTCAAACCATATGTTTTTAGCAAAGCTAATCAATAAATACATTCAATAACTCAAGTGATCCACACAACATATATACTGCCTAGTGTGACAGCTACTCACAATCCCACAATCTACCATGTATCTATGGCCAACCATTTAAAGTGAAGAAGAAATCCCTCCAAGCATTTCACTATTTTCTTTTTGTCATTTGGAAGTGAAATTAAGGAAGAAAAAATATACATAAAAGAGTCATTTAAAAGAAACAAGTGCATTCATACATAGAGAACTTGTTTTAAAATTCTTCATTGTATATTCCCACAAAAGTTTTTGTAAGAAGTCATTGACTTTTTAATTTTAATTTTCAACTGAGAAAATAGATCAGTCGTCTTCAGTTTCTACTTGCTAAGGCTGAGCTACAGATATACTTTTGTATGGTTAAGGTTTAAAAGGCAAACCAAGACATATGATGGGAAACTTGAAAATCCTAGACTATGCCTCCTTTTTCTATTCACGCATATCTGTGAAATAACCTATGTTAACTTACACCCATGCTTTCATAAGAGCTCACTGAAAAGAACGGCTGTGTTGCCCATCTAACTACATCGCATATTAGCTAGATTTATCGTCAGATGTGGAAGGATCTGTTCAAGAACTGGTTTTATTTTGTGATCACACTAGCTTACACAAACAAAAATAATGCATGATTTCTTCTCAATTTGAACTCAAGTTTAAAATGCAAGCTTAACTACTCAGAGCTCTAGAGCTCCAAAAGTATGAATAAAAAAAAATTAAGACTAGCTTAACTGTACTTTAATTCCACACTTTGACTCTTTCAGAAGTTTATTGGATAGAAGCTTTGTTTATATAGCTAAATATACATAACTAAACCTTTCCATGTTCCAAGGAGATGCTAACAGGTAAATACCTACTCCGGAACACTTCCAAGAGTCTGAAAGTGTTTTATGTTTGCTGTTGCTGTTTTGCATTCAGAATAAAATACAGAAAAGTTAGCAGTAGAGAATCCTCAAATACCTTAGAGAAAAATCACACCTACAGAACAAACTACTTGTACAAAACTTTGTTATTCCAGTCAACTAAGCAGCTATTCTAACAAGTAAGTCTGGGCTTGCACAGAGTTTAGTTTACGACAGTCTGCTTTTAGAAGCACAGATTATAATGAAAACTATTAATAGGTTACCTGCTGGAAGAAAGGCTTCACTACAGTTCCCTTTTTGCCTTTCTGTTATTTAAACAGTACAATAACTCAGTGTACAATTCCATACAACACTTACCAATATGTTACCTATAACAATCAGGCACATTTTAAAGAAAGTGCAAGGGTATGTCATTTAAAAATTTTTTCTTGTAAGTCCTACTGAAGTAAACAGGAGACCTGAATTTGCTCATCCTGTGCAAAAGTAGCTATCAGCACACAGACTGGTAAGAACACACACTCTATCACAAGATAATTAAATACACATATCAAGATAAAACATACCTCTATTGTAGGATGAGTATTATGCTTATAAGCAGTGTACAAAGGAAACTGAATCTGAAAGATTTTTGCCACACACAGCAACAACTTCTCCTTCTCATCAATGCTCCAGCTAAAACCGTCAATGCTCTTCGTAGATGACTCCTCAGTCAGGATACAAGTTCTTGCAGAATCTATTTTTTTCTCTATAGATCTTTGCCGTTCTCTATCTTCTTCGTCATGAGAGTCTCTTTCTACATTCAGGGGTTCATCAGCACAATTACTATGATCTTGCCATGCTGAATCTATATTAATAGTGCAATGTTTACAGAGCTGGTCCCGCAGAGCTTGAACTTCAGCAATCACCAAGTTAATAAGCGCACATACTACTTGGTTAAAGATCTCCAAATGTTTATATTCCTTGAAACAGCACAGACATTGCCTGTAATAAGAGAGAAAAAATAAAATAAAATCTCCTGAAATAGCTGAAAAAATCTCATTCAGACTGAACTCTATCAAAATTTAGTTAAAAGTAAAAAAAAAAAAAAAAAAAAAAAGAAGGACAAATTGGAATGTTCAGACGACTGACAAAAAGGAGTCTGCACATTAAGACTATTTTAACAACAAAATATTTGACTGACCCATAAAGGCAATATTACAGTCAGAAAGATTACTGTGGTGGAAAAGCAATACAGGAATGGAACTCAACTCTTGGAAAGGGTAGATAACAGCAGGACAAGGGGGGGGTTTCAAGTTGAGAGAGGGAAGATTTAGGTTGGTTGTCAGGGGGAAGTTCTTTACTAGGAGAGTGGTGAGGTGCTGGAACAGCTGCCCAGAGAGGCTGTGGATGCCCCGTCCATCCCTGGAGGTGTCCAAGGCCAGGTTGGATGGGGCCCTGGGCAGCCTGGGCTGGTATTAAATAGGGAGGCTGGTGGCCCTGTGCATGGCGGGGGGGGGTGGAGATTCACGATCCATGAGGTCCCTTCCAACACTGGCCATTCTCTATGATTCTGTGAACATCAAAAGGGACAAAGAGGAAAGGAACGCTCACCCATTCCCAAGGATCTAAGCTTGTGGGGAAAAACTCTGCAAGGAAGGGATCACCAACCAGAGATCCTTCCCCACTGGCAATCAGCCCTTAAATGGGGCCTTCTCGTCACACAGCTGAATTGCCTTCACCTGTGCTCCCAGGGCTGACCCAGTCCTTTCCCCATATTATTAATCAGTGGTTCAGGCTGTGACTCAACAGTTCCCATACAGGCAATAAAGTCCAAATGAAGCTAGTGCTACCCAGAAGCAAGTTGGAATCACAAAGCTCTCCTTAAATCCTGTAAACACATCGCTATTCTCAAATTATATATATATATGTGTATATAAAAAAGGTATCTTACAGGTAAGCTCACTGAACTACTAAAGAAGCAACGTTCTTGAGAATGTTCCCAAATCCACTCCTCACCTAGTTTTCCCTATCAGTACTGCTGCATTAAACCACAAGACATGCATGTTAGCTGAGCAAGAATTGTTTTTTAATTAGTAGAGTCACAAAACAATTTTTGAGTATTTAAGTTCACTTCCTTTATCTGCATTTGGGTAGATAAAAATCGCATCCACGTTAGTACCCTTTAACCATATGGGAAAAAGCAGTATCTGCTATCTTCATTTCTTCCTTTACTTGGTAGACAGAGAGATTACTCTGAATATCTACTGACATACTGTAAGCTGAAAAGAACAATGGGGATACACATCATTGTTCTAACAATACAACAGGAAAGACAATCCACTTATCAATCTGTATTACAATTGGAGGTATGGGCTAAGATAGCTAGATATACGGAAAACATTCAAAGTGCATAAACACCCGAGACATATAAACTCAGAACTTAGTCTGGGAACATTTGTTTCTTCCATAGAAAAGGTGCTCAATAAGAGGATTGTAATCCTGGAGAAAGTAGAAAAAACTGTAATCAATAAGCAAAGGAGCTTCAATGAAGATAAAAATTCAAGGTTATCTGCTTGTAACACAGTCTTTGAGATGGATTCATTTCTCTCTCATTCAAACTCTAAGAAATGATGCAGCTCTTATAAAATGTGATCATCTTCCAGTAGAGACCTCTCTGTATAATGCAACAGACTTCAGTTCATAACCAGAGCTCTCAGCTACTAAAATAATACAAAAATTACATGTTCTGTTTCTGAAAAATAAGCAGGTAGAAGACAGGGGAAGAAAACATCAAGAAAAGATTACTCAGAATTATGATGGGTAGAGAGTGGTGCCTCTCTGAGGAAATACAAAGATGGCCTTGAGCTACAGCACCTGAAAATACCTCTGTACACAGTTGTGTGTTTTTTGTTTCAGTGAGTTAAACATAGATATTCAGTACAGAATATTCAGTATTCCCTACTGCCAGCACAGGAATAGTGATGGATGCACCTAAAATTTCTGATGCAAAGCAGAAAGAAAAAACTTTTTAGTATCATGCAAGCAGAGTGTCTTCACCTATTTAAACACATTCTCATGATTCACAATTAAATGAGCACTTTAATTTACTGTATAGTATGTACTTTATGAGATGCATTATCATCAACACAATCTCATTAAAAAGAAAAAAAATACCTTTGTGTCCAGGAATTGATATAAGCAAATATCTTGAGCACATGTTCCTTTCTGAGCTGCAATCCATCAGCACCTTCAACATCAGATACTGAAGGAAAAAAAGAACATATTAGTGCCAAAAAACCTCATGTAATTGCTATACTTTTATTACAAATTATCTTTACGGTTTGAGTAGAATCCAAAGCACAGCTTGAAAAATTATAAAAAATACTCTGTAATAATAAACACCAATCAAGTTACAGTAATTTTATATCAAAGGTCTTTCAAGATGAAAATGCATAACATCCAAATAAATTAACTTTTCATATTAGAAAATAGTCAAACCAAATCCATCCACTTTTTCCTTTCAGTAAACAGACATAAGGTTTAAAATGCAACTAACTTTACACCAGAAATTGCATAGTAATAGTGGAAACTGCTGTTCAAGTTAGTCACTCAGAACAGCCTTTTCTTCTACTCCAATACCCCACATGCAAACTGATTAATGGCAATCTCTCAAGCACAGAAAATGAATCTTAAAAATCACAAAAGATGTCCCTAGTTATTAGCATTCCTAACTCCACAGACTTGTACTGTAGAAACAAAGATTTCCTGCTCCATAAACATACACTTCTGATTAAAAATCCCACTCCTTAGCTGCAAGGGGCAGGCAAGTGTTTCAGAACAGGATGCTTGTAAAAATATTTTAAAGGAATCAAAAATAGCTAAAATTAAAAAGATAGCTCAACATGAAGTACACTTCATACACTCCACTGGGAACTACTGACAGATCTGTATTTTCAAATACACATCTTCAATAATTTCACTCTTTAGCCAGTTTTCTGCTTTCTTTTTTCCCCTCCAGATTTTAAAAACATGCATTTTGAGATGAGTTTGAGACCTTAACTCCCTTCTCCTAGTCAGACAAAGCTTGGAAAAAAGAGACTATCAAGCTAAGAATAGACATGCGAACTACAAGAAAGTTATTTCAGACTAGTAGATGATTACTAGCAAATATAAACATGTCTATATTATTTAATGATAATGAATCCCCAAGTGGCAAAATGAAAAATCTTCGCACTTACTAGAGCCAGATATCAGAACGGTTGTGAGTCAAATTCAAAAGCAACAACTACGAATGAGGTATTATCACGTGCCCCATTCTCATCTAATAAAATGCTGAGGCACTTGAATAAGCCAAACATCAGCAGTAGTTGAAGACGCACCCATATCAACAATGGATTCTGTTTACTGTTTGTATACCCTTCTCCAAATATTCTCCAAATATCAGTGCACAACTGTCATGGCCTCCTTAGCCTAAACTTCCATTTTTCTCTGCCTATTATCTTACATACTTATTCTTACATTAACAATGTTTGCCTCCTTGCCACCTCTCCCCACTTAAAAACGAATCCTACAAAGTAGGTCAGTAACACCTAACTTCCAGAGCAGCCATTTGACTTTGAAACACACTCAAGTTTTCCATTCTTTTAAGAATAAGGCACTGAAATTTAAGTAAATGGATCGCTCTTTTGAGCCAAAGCTACAACACAGTCTAGTGTACAGTCTAGAGTACACAGTCTAGAAATGATTGAATACTGAAGCTTGTGTTACTGGGTCAAAAACAAGCAAACAGGTACATGCATTATATGCACCAGTTGGAGAAACATAGAATGGCCTGGGTTGAAAAAGAGCTCAAAGATCATCTGGTTTCAACCCCCCTGCTATGTGCAGGGTCACCAACCAGCAGACCAGGCTGCCCAGAGCCACATCCAGCCTGGCCTTGAATGCCTGCAGGGATGGGGCATCCACAGCCTCCTTGGGCAACCTGTTCCAGTGCCTCATCACCCTCTGGGTGAAGAACTTCCTCCTCATATCCAACCTGAACCTCAGTTGAAGACATTCCTCCTTGTCCTGTCCCTATCAACCCATGGAAACAGCCGTTCCCCCTCCTCTTTACACGCTCCCTTCAAGTACTGGAAGACCACAATGAGGTCTCCCCAGAGCCGTCTCTTCTCCAAGCTAAACGAGCCCAGTCCCCCCAACCTTTCTCCATAGGAGAGGTGCTCCAGCCCTCTGATCATCTTAGGGACCCGTTCCAAGAGCTCCACGTCCTTGCTATGCTGGGGGCCCCAGGCCTGGACACAGCGCTGCAGATGGGGCCTCACAGGAGCCGAGCAGAGGGGGACGATCACCTCCCTCTCCTGCTGGCCGCCCCTTTTTCATGCAGCCCAGAACACAGCTGGCCTTCCGGGCTGCAGGCGCACACTGCTGCCTCATGGCCAGCTTCTCGTCCACCAGGACCCCCAGGTCCTTCTGCGCAGGGCTGCTCTCAAGGACTTCTTCCCCCACTCTGCATAAACACCTGGGATCGCCCCGGCCCCAGGTGCAGCACCCTGCACTTGGCCTTATTGGACCTCATCAGGATTTCATGGTCCACTTCTCCAGCCTGTCCAGGTTTGTCTGGATGGCTTCCCTCCCTCTAACGTATCAACTGCACCATTCAACTTGCTGAGGATGCACTTGATTTCATCATCTGTGTCACTGATGAAGATGTTGAAGAGCACTGGTTCCAAGATCAACTCCTGGGAGAGTTCCCATTTGTGATCGGCCTCTGCCCAGACATAGAATCACTGATCACAGTCCTTCAGCTGCGACCAGCCAGCCAATTCCTAACCCATCAAGCCCTTCACCCTTTAAATCCACACCTCTCCAATTTAGAGAGAAGGATGTGGTGAGGGGCCATGTCAGAGGCTTTGCAAAAGTCCAGGAAGATGACATCCATCACCCTTCACCCATCCACTGAAGCCATCACTCCATCGCAGAAGGCCACCAGATTGGTCAGGCACAGTGGTGGCTTGGTGCAGCCACACTGTCTTGGATCACCCTTTGTCTTGTATGTGCCTAAAAATGGTAACCAGGAGGTTCTGCTCCATGATCTTCCCAGGCACAGAGGTGGGGCTCACCGGCCTGTAGTTACCCGGGTCTTCCTTTCTTAAAAATGGGAGTAATATTCCCTTTTTCCAGTGGCTGGGCATGATTTTTCAAATTGATGGAGAGCGGCTCGGTGACCACATTAGCCATCTCTTTCAGAACCCTAGCATGGATATCTGGCCCCATGGATTTATATACCTTCAGTTTAATGATGGGGTCTTCGACTTGTTCTGCTGTTACAGTGGGATGGAATCTGCTCCTCTCACCCTCACCTAGAGGCTCATGGTCCTGACAGACATGGGGAACCTGACCAGTGAACACTGCGGCAAAGCGCTCACTGAGTACCTCAGCTTTTTCCATGTCTGAGGAAGCCAGTTCTCCATTCTCATTTATCAGAGGACGAACACTCTCCTTGGCCTGTCTCCTCCTGCCTTGTACCTGTAGAACCCCTACTTGTTATTTTTCACATCCCTTGCCAAGTTCAGCTCCATCTGTGTCTTGGCTTTCCTGACTGTATCTCTACACATGCAGACGGCATCCCTGTATTCTTCCCAGGCTACACAAACCTGCTTCCATTTCCTGTACATTTTTCTCTTCTCCCTCAGTTTAAGCTGCAGGTCCTTGCTCAGTCACACCAGCTGCCCATCTCCTCTGCCTGATTTCTTCTGCTGGGGTATGGAGAGCCCTTGCACAGAAAGGTGTCCTTAAAGAGCTGCCAGTTCTGTTCACTTCCTTTACCCATATGGACGATTTCCCAGGGATCCCATACAGCAGTTAAACTTGCTATTTCCCTGTTCACATACTCTACACCCCACATGTAGACCAAACCCAATTTGTCTAATTTACTAATCATTGTGAAATAATATGGTGGCAACATCTTTTTTTCTTTTAGAAAAAAACACCTAGAAATAACATTACTCTTGTTCTTGAAAGTACTCAAGCTTAAAAGAGAAGCAACCATACAGAGGCTTCAGTTTCCCAGTGGATTTAAGATGATCTATTCGGTAAAAAAGGCCCCCTATTTGTTTCCATGGAAACTACAACAGATACAAAGACTACAATAACACTATTTGATAAATTCTCAGCTGCAAAACACTACACCATAATCACCACTGTTGTCTATGCATCCTCTGCCAGCAATGAACAAATGCCCACATGCTGTGCTCAAAAGAATCTGCAATAGTGGAGGTGACCCACTGTCACCACTGCTGAAACACCCATCACCTCATCATGCCTCCATCAACATTCAGCAAGTGTTGATGAGTGTCACTGTATGATTTTTCCCACATGGAGGAATTTAAAGACACACCTTTGCATCATACACACTGCCATGTCAGATACTGTTTTGACAGACTGTCCCTCTGCTAATATCTGCCACATGACAACAAAATTTAACAGAATATTGGTGGGAAGGTTCAACCTCAACGGCCATACCACCAACATCCACCCCTGACATTGTGGGCCAATGCCATAAAACAGGAGGCATTACTTTCAGAGCAGGCCATTTACGAGGTGGCAGGCACATCCATACATCTGTGCCACTGACTGCCAAAAGGGGCAGCTGCATATCCTGCAGGGCTTCTCCTGATGAATCTTAACAGTATGAAATGGTCCTGACAGACATGGGGAACCTGACCAGTGAACACTGTGGCAAAAAAAAAAAAAAAAAAAAAAAATGAAACCCATCTATCCCTTAGTAGAAATTCCATTTTTCAACACAGCTGATTTAAATTCTCACAGTCAGGATTTTAGTCTTAAGCATTTAGAGTTCTTATTGTGAGTATCAACTCTGTGGATACTCTTAATTTACAGCCCCCCTCTTTAAGGCCACACAGAGCTTTAAGTACAGCAATAATTGCTTATGAAGCCTTCCAAAAATTCCTAGTTGAAAAAAAAAAAAACCAACATGACCACATACAGAAAAGCAACAGCAGCAATTTCACTCATCATTCCCGTGCATTTCTTGATTTTCAACAGTTCTGTAAGGACTCCCTTACTGCATACAACTTCACTTTCAGATTTCTCTCTTATCTTTCATACTGTTTTTCTTCCACCTTGAATGGATCAGTAGTTAAAACAGACATTTAAATGAAATACGTCTTTTTATTCACTGCCATATTCAAGCATCTTGTATGCCTCAGGTCCTCCTTAAGCTGCTGTCTCCCAGTGTCTCGCACTTTCAGAGGTTCAAATCCAGCACTGACAGCCACATAGAACTTTTTGAAAAGCTTTTCTTAAGAAAACCCCCCTTGCAAATTTATTTGGTGGTTAAGATTTTTCCTTGTCTTTCATATCTAAAGAAGCAATTCCAGCAGAATGCGCTAACGCATACTTGCTTGCTGTTAGAGCAAGAAGAAGCATGCACCCATCATGTGCCTTTAGCAGCCAACTTTTGCGGACTAGAAGAAATAAGCAGAGATGCACTGTGTAACAGAGCTACAGACAGAGAAACTGAGGATACTACTAGGAAAGGAACACAGAAAGAAAAGAACTCCAGATGTCAAAAGAAGATCCATCCAAGACCAGTGGAAAGATAAAAAAAAAAAAAGACTGGCCTGAGGGAAATTCCAGCCAGATGTTCTACAGATATAATTAAGGAAATGAACTCTTTTTACATACTAGCAACATCTCATTTCACTGATTCCTTGTAATAAGATAGTTTAGAGAACTTTTTGCTGCAGCAACACCACTCAAGAAAGGGCTGAGCTACTTACTCAAAATAACTATTAATTACTTGGGTGCTGGTTTCATTATTAGTTTTGCGTTGCTTTCTTAAATCATTTTCTAAGCTGTAAGTTTTCAGGTGTTTCATTTTCAAATGTAATGAAGTAGCTCACAAGAGGCCAAAGCAAGTGACAAGTGAAAACAGAACAAGAAAACAGAAAAAAAAAAAAAAAAAAAAAAAAAAAAAAAAAAAAAAAAAAAAAAAACCACATTCCTTGCTGTTATTTCCTTTTTTACTTAAAAATTTGAGGGATAATCTCACCTTCAACAAAAGGCTGATTTGTTCAGGGTATTTTACAGTACTAAAAACAACGCAATCACCTAAACTAAGAAAAAGTCTATTAATGAAGTTACTAAAGCCTAACAGTAACAAAAGATGAGAAAAACACTGATCAACTGCACAAGGCACCACATAATTTTAACTCTGAACAAACGAAACTCACATCACAAGTGTATTTTTAGCAAGAACTTCAGAGCTGGATGAATAGACTTCAATTAGACCTCAAGGACAACTATTCATACTAAGACTTGTGAGGAATATGTCATACACAAACGTCACTTATCTCACTAAATATAAAATTCAAACAGCAAGTAAAAACGATCTTGTTAGAGAGTATATTTCCTCGACTTTCAAACAACATAAAACACCAGGCAATAAACAGAAAACAATAAATAAAACTAATTTCTGTATATTCAAATCTGGGACAAGTTCACAAGTTCTGGTAGCATGCAGATTCTCCTTCCTTTCCCTTTTCTCTCCCAAACCTCAAGTTCTCATGGGAAAGAATAGATCACTTTCAAAATGCAGCTTAATCTCAGAAGAAATAAAAAAAGAACCGTGCAAAACAAAATACTAGGCACAGCAACACTAATCTTAAGAGAAATATATACATAACCTTGTGTGTAATTACCGTTGCCCAAAGTGAAACATACGCACTGAGATGTTTTCTGTTATTTGTTACAGGTTTTTCTTTACAACAAATACTAAATAATACAACAACCATACAGCTTAACCTTCACATTCACTTTTTCCTTCATCTTTTGGAATGCCTCCTTTTAAAAAAAAAAAAGTAAGTAATAATAATGAAAATAGATTCATGGTTGCCTCAGGTTTATTCACTGGAGTTCTTCCAGACCCTTACAATATCAACGAGGACAGCATCAACTTAAAGTTCAATTACAACAGTTTAAACTGTTAAAGCTTCCCTATTAATTCTCAATGAGGAAAAAATTCTTTCTCCTCCCCAGTCTCCACTGAACAAAAACGCTGCAGCATACTGACTAGATATACACCACCGGAAAGTGCTGGGGCACTACGCAGAACACGCTGTCATTCTGCAAAGGCTCTTCAGTTCTTCCCTACTACAAATATTGTTCGAGAGCCAGTTTAATGTACGAAAACAATCAGGTCCATCACTCAAAATACTGCAGTGATAGAAGTATATGATCATACAGTTTAGGTGCTTCCGAGTGCCTTTATGATGGTACTCAGTTGTCCATGCCTACTCTCATCACAGCAGAATGATGTCTACAAACGCTTCCATTACATCCTTTTAAGACTAAATCTGGAGTTAGATTTCTCACATTTACAAATGCTCCAACTTGGTAAATCTATTTATTTCATAAAAACTTGTAATCACAAACTATACAGTGGTTACAAAGCAAATGTTACAGATACAGCAGAACAGCTTAAAGATGGGAATTATCAAATCTTTTAAGTCTCATTTCCTTAGTAAAACCAGTCACAACCAAGTTAACGATCTATGTCAGAAACAAACTTCTGGATATAGAAGCAATTTCAATAAATCTGACAAATTTTTGCAGTTCTAAACAATACTGTGTTGGGCTTTTTTTTTTTTTTTTTTTTTTTTTAATGGAAACAGAGAAGCTAAACAAAAGCGTAAGGTAGAACCAGTCCCCCAGTGAACCCCTAAAGCAGCCATGTGCTGGTCACTTCGCACCTGCACAGCTCCTCATAGCCAGCACGACATCAAAAGGGCCTGAGGACTTTTATTCTCATTCAGGGTTTCAGCAAACAGCACAGGGACACACACTAGCCACGGCATATTCAGACAGTGCTTGTAACATACAGCTCCACCAGAACTGGGCAGGACAGCTGATCTTAGGTGATTTTCATCTTTGCGCATCTCCATTTCCCAGAAAACACCACAAAATGTTTTCTTTTTGAATCTCACTCTCTTTACTGAGCATGCACTTTTCTTTCAATTCTAACACCCTCATCTTCTCTATGAAACACCTATTATCCTCTTCTACCATAAGATGCTACAGCAGTCTGGAGGAAAACAGCAGAAGCTGACACTGAGAAGATGTACAAAATTTAAGTCTCATCTTTCAAAAGCATTGCCAACCTGAAGCTTTCACTGTGCTAGCATCAGTTACTCTGGATTAAAAAGTGCCTCTGAAATAGCCATAGATGTTACTTAAACAACCATGATTGTTAAGAGTATGATCGCATGACCCTTACCATCCCAAAGAGAGCGTGCCACAGCAACTGCTCCCAATGAGGACCCTTCCACGTCATTGCTTTAAGCGCAGCTATATGTTGATTAACAATGGATAATTTACACAGAACACTGAAGCTGGTTCTACCCAGAATTGCTCAAATGAATTATCACCTAGATAAGGTCTTCGATATCCACCTGAAATACAAAACACAACCACGCTGCTTAAATCAGATCAGGTCACGAGCAGCATTGCAACTTTCAGACAGAGCAAGTTTTAAGACATCGTGCTGCAGTGAACCCAAACAGTTCATAGAGCAGGCCACAGTTCAGATTCTGAATCCACGCAATATCACCGTACAACAGACATATGGCCTGGATTAGGTAGAAGCAGGAAATTCACAATCCATGTTTAGTTATGTCAATGGTGGGAGAACCACAGCACCACTAAAGGTCTGCTCGAATTCAGTGCGATGCCTGAGCTGTGCCATTTCCATGGAAGCCTAAGATAGAAGCCCGATGGTGCAGGAGGGCAGGCCCGGGTGCAGAAGGGTTTGTCAGCTCAGGTTTAACATGAGCTGTCTCAGACGCAAGGTGGCTACAGATACAGGGTATTTTTGCACTGCACTTTTTAATGCTTCTGCTACCCAGGGATTTCCATTTGCTGAGATACTGCATATCTGCTTCTCTAGAGAAGTCACATTGCTAAGATAAAAATCTATTATTGTTGAATTGATTTATAAAGTTCTATTTCAGATTCCTGCTTTAACTCAGTTTCATAAATTGAGTTTGGTTCCAAGATAAGATGTTGTGAATCTGGGAAGCATGCATCTTCGCATTAAATTTGTTGTATCTCTTCTTTTAATAGAAAAAAAAAAAAAAAATCCAACTCAGTTTAAGTAATGTTCCCACACAATCAACTCTGCTTTACATCACTTCAATGTACACTAGATGCTCATCCTAAGCATTTCACAATGGCTACTGCCAGGATGCCTAAGGAATTAATTTGGGATTGGACAATTATTATATAAAAATCAGTCTTTCTTACCATATCCCTAGCTACCCAACAAACTTCAAGCCTAGGGTTCACACTGTCAGTGCTGAAATGACTACTCCGTTACAGATTGCTTACCTTCAGTTTAAAATAAAGTACTTATTTTCACTCTTACTTTTTAATAGCATAAACTTAGAAAATAATAAATCACAACCTGAATGACTCTGGTTTTGAATGACTTCTCCATGTATTCCGGCTCTGAAACTTCTTAAAATACTGATTTAAGGTGAAGACATAGAATTCTAATTTTATCGAACTGTTTTATAAGTAGAGTCTAATGAACAAGGTTTGAAAAGCCAAAGAGGCTTTCTATTAGTCTTAATTGAAAGTATCAAGGAATGCAAAAATTAAAGTTAAAACTCAGGGAAACATTCTGTTTTGAAGAGGTGATCTTGTAAAGTAGTTGAGCTGTACTACTTCGCTGAATCAGTAACAGAAAACAACAATAGCTTCTTTCCCACAAGAACAGAGTAAGGCCAGAGCCTATGACTGCATTCATCTAAGGCACTAGAAAGCAACAGATTACCAGCAAATTTATAACAAAATCATCTAATGACTGTTCTTAATTTTTTAGGGACAAAATCTGAGAAAAACAGCTATTAATTTCTTACAAAGTATATTTGAGCCTGCTTAAACAAGGAGAAAAGAAAGATAAATTGGCAGCAGGTCAACAAATGGAGCATCAGGCAGTTCTCCCGAAAGTACAAGAAGAGCTTGCTGAATAGTTGAACCTCAAGGCATTACTTGTTTCTTCAAAACAGACACGAGCAACCCTCCAAATGGGAGAATAAAATTCAGAGAAGGGGCATAAAATAAAGTTGATCTCTCAACTTTCGAACATATGGACTTAAGTTTTGCATTTGTTTCACTAAATAATCAATATTTAATAATTCACTGAAACACATGGTGTATTCAGTAATTTATTCACTAGTGCATAAAAACACTTTTTTTTTCCCCCTTGAAACAGACTAATAGAAATAAAAGGCTGTTAAGGCAATGTCTGCTGTTGACACAAGCATCTCCAGTACCGCACTGTCTCATTACAAGAATAGTCAACATCACACTTACAGATACACACGTGCTATCCATAAATATTTTGCAAGTCAAGTACCAGAACTGCACGCACATCAAAATCCATACCTATGGCTAAGCACAACTTCAAAGCCAGCTCACTTCGAAAAGCATCAAACCCACACTGTTCTTAAGAGAGCTTTCAGTTGGCGGTAAAAACTGATCTCAAAAACTGATCCAACTAGATCAGACCGCACCTGATTTAAATACTACACCAACAGAATGACGAGACTTACAATGTGTGGTGTAAATTTAATTTCATTAGTTGTTATTCAAGTAAAAAAGGCAGCTCAAAGGAAAACAACAACACTGTTTTATACGCTAAGAAATACTGTATTCCAACCCACGACAGATTGGTCAATACAGCAAAAAAAAAATGCAGGCCATCCTAAAACCAAGAAAACAAACTTACTGTATTGAGTTTCTGAGCTTA
The DNA here is from genome assembly GCF_019232065.1 of Centrocercus urophasianus. Classification (NCBI taxonomy): domain Eukaryota; kingdom Metazoa; phylum Chordata; class Aves; order Galliformes; family Phasianidae; genus Centrocercus; species Centrocercus urophasianus. Next base: position 103,024,753 of record NW_024884142.1, read on the forward strand.
CATTCCCCAGTACTATTCTACAACAGTTTCAAGAAAAACAAACAAACAAAAAATCCAAAATCTTTGCTCAGATTTGTGTCAGCTGATGACAAGATGACAGCTAGGCTAGAGTACAATTCCATCATACACCTCCTGACTGAAACATCAGGTGACTAAAAAGATTGGCTAAATATATTAGGTAACCCTTTTGCAGACGAATGATTTCACAATGCAGATTTTGATATTCTGGTCCTTATATTGCTTTTCTGGACTTGTTCTTCTCTGCAAATGTGCCACTGTTCACTTCTAGCAATGTTCACAGCTTTTCTGAGCAGAAAAGAGGGTGGACAGGAAAGAACTGTCAGTTTTGTTGATAACCAGAAAATTTAGAATTAAAAAACTGATTACTGGATTTGCAAAAAGCAGGGACTGTCAACAGAGAGATCTCTGGAAAAGTTTAGTTTTTCAGCCCAGTTCCCCAGACTCACAACTTTAAAAAAAAAATTCATTATTATTATAGTGGTGGTAAAAACTCAAAACAACTTTATAGTTACGTGTCATAGATTAACACACAGGCAACGGGCTGTTTCCTGAAATTGAAATTAAGCTCTCATGAAAGATTATCAAGTTCCCCAAATGGTTTGGGAAGCACAGATATCAAAATACCAGAGATACCAAGACAGTCAATGCCGCAAAACACAGCATAAAGCACACAGATCACTATGCGACTTTTTGAGCCCACTATTTCTGTGCAGGGGTACTCTCACATGGTTAACTGACTGCCTTATCAAAGAAAATCCTCTTGCAGCTTAAGAAGTGGAACTAAGCATAAAGAAATACTTCATGTTTTGAGAGCTGGCTTTAAAAAATGAGAAAGTGGAAGTGATATGCTCCCACTGTTCGACAAAAACACTTTTCCAAGGCTTGCAGAAACCTCCAGTGCTTCAGTTGTTCTTCACAAACCTGCCAAAAAGCATCTGCAAGTGTGGATGCAGATCTAGAAATCGCACCTCAATGGTCTTGTCCTTTCAGTCATTCACACACCTTCCACAAATTAGCTAAAATAAGGTGAACACTCAAAGGCACTTCTTCCACAAGGACTTCTGACAAGCTTCATCTTCAAACAGTTGCTCCAGAACCAAATCTCCCAGAGGACTTCTATAGGCATGCACACAACTCCAAACAGATAAACAGCTTACATCTTTACTCTTATATTATCCAAAAATAATAGTAATGCCTTTACTTTCTTCCCCAAGAAGTCGACCTTTCATCAAACGTTTCAGATCTGGAAAATTCCAGAAGTATATCCATCTAAAACTACAAATAAGGTGGATATTTCAATAAAGCATTAAGAAAACCAGAGATCCTGACAGTTGTATGTTCATGTTGAGCATTCACATTGCAAATCAATTTCCATGCAAGAAACAAAACAAAAAGAACAGCCACTGGTGTCACTAGTACAGGCAACATTCAATAACCAGTGGAACCACTTGCTTCTGAAGACTGCAATGTTTTTGTTCAGGTTGTCCCAGCATCTTCCTGACTGTAACTGCATGTCTTAGCCTGCAGAAATCCTTATTTACTTTCTACTTGTGCTGGTAAAACTAAAATTAAGTAACAAAGAAAATGAACTTTTCTGCCTTAATGGTCTTTTGTTGCCTTATTTTTAAACACAAGTACATCACTCAGGTAGAGAATCTCTGTCTCCCTCACTAACAAGCTCCCCTCTGTACAGTGGCAGACTTAATGGGACTTGCTGAAAGCAGAAACACACATCTGTATCATCAAACACAGGCAAGTTCTGGACTGATCTCTAATCTTTTCTGAATCAGTATCCAAGAAAACACGGGAAAGAAAAAGAATAACAGGGTTCCATAACAGCTATATAAAGGATACATGTGTATGTAGTAATATGAAGGCACATAACTATGGATACAGCAATACTGAATAATAAAGTAAAGTGAAGGACAGAAAAGACCAGAAAGTGCATACAAACAAGTAGGACGCAAACTGAGAAATAGAAGAAATTACGAGCACAAAAATTTAACTTTGAAAGAACAGCTAATAGAAGAGTTGTAAGAAAGAAGAGGTACAGGATAGAGTATGAATGTTATCAAGTATTTAAATGAAGCCAAATAGCCAAAGCAGAAAATACAAGAACAGGAACTGAGTAAACACAGCTCTTCCCTTCCAATTTCTAAAATGCCAAATCGTAGACTGTTCACCACTTGTCTACAGAACATGATCCTAGGAAGAAAGGCTGGCTTTTCTCACTCAATGCTACTTGAATGCTGGCAGACAGAAGTAAACTGCAGTTGACATGAAAAATCGAAGTCACAAGAAATCAAAATCCCGAAGTTAAAAAACTGTATTAACAAATGAAGAAAAGTATCTTACAGTTCAACACAGGAGAAAAGTAAGCAAAAAGTAATTCTACAAAGTTAAAGAAAGGGTGAGTCTCCTAATTCCCCAAGGCTGCACAAGTTCCTCTGCAAACAAGGAAACCCCTGGTCTCCCAGAAGCCAGGGCAACTAACTCAGCTCCAGGCAGGGAAGCAGGGCCAGCCTCTGCTCTCCAAGGTCCTGTCCTTCAGCCACAGCATTGCGCCAGCCCCACGTTTTCCTCACCACCAGAGCGCTGGGGCTCCTGCCAGCAAGAGTGGCCACATCATGCCTCTGAGGCAGCGGCACTGACCACACAACTGTTAAAACACAACAACTTGGGCATGTCTCAGGAATAATTTGCGATTTCTACATCTTGAAAGCTATCCTTGCAGAGGAAAAGTTGTACAGCAACAAAAGATACTTAGAAAAAAAACATGAAAAGGAAGTTTTCCTACACAGGGATTAAAAAGACTTCAAAGTCTACAACATTCAAATACTAAAGAAAGATGAAATGCAGCAAAGCATGTTTTTCTTTCTTGAATTTCATTAAAGTCACTTACATAAATAAGCAGGAATAACTATAAAATTTATGTGTGGCCCCTCAATAGGAAAGTAGAGAGTATTCACAGCAAAATAATTGAGAATCTTAACTGCAATCAAAATTTCCTTAATATCTCATGTGGTAGAAAAAGTGAGGAAGTTAGTTTCTACGGCTGACCTAAGCTTTAAGCACACTGTAAACAAATGTGCTACCAACATGAGATTTCACTATTACAAAGAGAAAAATCTCAACAAACACATTCCAATGGTCCGTAACTCACAACAAAACTCAGCAGAATGGGATTTATGTAACTAATCTTCAGCATCAGTGATCAAGTTGCTCAAGCAGTGAGAGAGAACCAATCTTCTGGAGCCGTAACAGGAAAAGTATCTGGACAAAATCATTTTTAATCACATCAGATAACACAAACCAAAGTCAAAAAAGCTGAAATACCTTTCTAAAAAAAGAAGCCTTTCAGCTATGACAATCACACTTTCAATTGTTTCGCAATTACGAACAAGTTAAAAGTACTCTATCTTAACATCACCTTCCCGTTTTCTTTAGAAAGTTCACAGTTTTAAAGGATGTAAGTTCCCCCTCCCATTTTCTTCTTTTCTGGTTATTCTGATTCATCTGGAGTAACACTTTAACACAGCCCACAATAACTACAATTTGGGAAATACCACTACAAAGCAAGAGTTATTTCAATTTTCCTTTAAATCTGGCTGATCATCCCCTTAAATGTGTCTAAAACAAAAGCAAACATGAAAGTCACTGAATTTGAATTTTATTAAAAGAAAAAAAAAAAAAGCTTATTTTTTTGAATGGGACAAAGCAAAGACCTAGGTTAGTGTAATAAAATTACACTCCTCCACAGAGTCACTATCTGTATCTCGTTACCCAGGGCCCTACAGGCATGCCAGCCTGACCTCCGTACCAGAGAAAGAGGGAAAGTTACAGAGCAAATCATTTTGGGTGAGATCACACGGCACATGCGTGGCATCCTGGGGATCAGGCCCAGCCAGCACGGGCTCATGAAAGGCAGATCGTTCTTGACCAACCTCATCTCCTTCTACGACTGGGTGACCAGACTGACAGACGAGGCTGCCAATGTAGTCTGTCTAGACTTCAGCAAAGCCTCTGACACAGTCTCTCTCAATAGTCTCCTGGGGAAACTGGCTGCCCGTGGCCTGGACAGGTGCACCCTTCTTTGGGAAAGGAACTGGCTGGAGGGCCATGCCCAAGGAGTAGTGGTTAACGGAGCTAAGTCCAGCTGGAGACACATTTCAAGTGATGCCTCCTGGAGTCAGTACTGGGGCCCATCTCGTGCTTGTGTTTGATCTAAATGAGGGCATTGAGTGCACCCTCAGTAAGTTTGCAGATGACACCAAGTTGGGAAGTGCTGTCCATCTGCCTGAGGATAGGGAGGCCCTTCAGATGGATCTGGATAAGCTGGATCGCTGGGCTGAGGTGAATGGGATGAGGTTCAACAAGGCCGAGTGCCAAATCCTGAACTTTGGCCACAACAACCCCATGCAGCGCTATGGGCTTGGGGATGAGTGGCTGGATGATTGTGAGGAGAAAAAGGACCTGGGGGTGTTGGCTGGTGCTTGGCTGAACATGAGCCCACAGTGTGCCTAGGTGGCCAAGATGGCCGACGGCATCCTGGCCTGCATTAGAAATAGTGTGGCCAGCAGGAGCAGGGAGGTGATCACCCCCTGTACTCAGCACTGGTGAGGCTGCACCTCAAATGCTGTGTTCAGTTTTGGGCCCCTCACTACAGGAAAGACATTGAGGCCCTGGAGCGTGTGCAGAGAAGGGCAAGGAAACTGGTGAGGGGTCTGGAGCACAAGTCTTAAGAGGAGCGGCTGAGGGAGCTGGGATTGTTTGGTCTGGAGAAGAGGAGGCTCAGGGGAGACCTCACTGCACTCTACAGCTTCCTGAAGGAGGCTGTGATGAGGAGGGGTTTGGCCTCTTCTCCCAGGCAACAAACAGGACTCGAGGAAATGGCCACAAGTTGTACCAGAGGAGGTTTAGGTTGGACATAAGGAAGAACTTTTTCTCTGAGAGAGTGGTCAGGCATGGAATGGCTGCACAGGAGGTAGTGGAGACGCCATCCCTGGCAGTGTTCAAGAGGCATCTACAAGATACAACTTAGTAGTTTGTGGTAGCAATGGTAGTGGGAGAATGGTTGAACTAGATCTTGTAGGTTCTTTCCAACCTTGTGATTCTATGATTCTCAATGCAAAAGATGCGAACAGGAAAATACCATGAATATCATGGAAGTGGAAATTTAGAAAACAAAAAACAAAAAAGCACCATACAGCAGAGACAACTACAAAGTCTCACACAAGACGAACAGTCAAATGAAATGAAATTCTAGATCTACACAAAAACCTACAGGTAGTCAAACAATCAATACTACTGTTCAAAGGCAACCACCATAACAGCAGCTCCTACAGACAGAGTGAAGCTAATTACGCAACATTTACAGTATTCTTATCATAAAACATACTCAATATCCCAAATAATATCTGAATATTTACCATACTAAATATTCATCCTCCCCAGACAGCGAAGATCAAACTGAACAACGCACTGCTATGAATACCTTTATTTCTTTTCTACCTTAAGGTAGATAGCCTTGCTCAACCTTTGTACTTTCTACACACCAGAATTATAGGACAAGCCAAGCATCTTCAGCACCCAAATTAAGGGCTCTCCTAAATCTACAAAAATAACAACAAAACACTCCGTATCTCAAATGTTTTATGGACCTGATCATGCTAGAGTAAGTTCTACAAGCCAGCAGACAGTGATAACAGACAGAAAACTGTTAGTTTTGTTGTATTAGTCTACATCCATCTCTTGTGCCTGAATAAGCCTTGTTGTTGTGATTTTCAAAGTATTAAAAAAAAAAAAAAAAAGAAAGAGAGAGAAATACAGCCTGAAAGCTTGTGTAAAAGAATGATAACTAGACATCTCAACTAATTACTGTGAACTGATTTTGTAAGTCCTCAGAGCTGCTAGACAAAAAAAAATTATGCTAAAGAGCCAAACACTGAAAAAAGCAAAGCGGAATGTTGGGAAGAAAACAAACCCAGTTTCCAGAAATGCAAACAACACAGACCTACCACCACTACCTGAAATCATGACTGCTGCTGTATACTGAAATCTACTTTTCTAAATTTGGTTGTTGGCTTCATTTTTTTTTCCCTTAACTTTTATAAAAGCTACAGCAAAGAAAAAAAAAACAAAGTGTAGACCAAAACACTTGTTTTGTATCAACATACACGAACATCATCTGCAGAGTTTTGTATCAACATACACGAACACCAACTGCAAAGGAAGCCTTTTATGCATCCAAGCTGGCCAGGCTCTCTGGGACAGATCACAGCCAGGATTGCAAGTGCAGCTGACTCAGGATCAGTAGGAGAACTGATTTCCACTTTGGGCTACAAGAAGCCCAGGCACACAACAACAATCTTTGTCACTCCTGGAGCATCATGCACTCTGCATTCTTAAGACAGGACACAGCATCAGCAGCCAGTGATCGTGTGGTTCTGCAGACAACTGGAAACCATTACTGCAGTCTCATTTGACACAGTCACCTGCAAAACTGAGGTGTAAGAGACTGGAAACAGGACAATACTTGATTACAATACTTTATTTTTTTTTTTTTATTATTTAAATTATGGGTTAGACTATCTGAATATCTGCTCAATAACTAGCAAAACGGTACTACCCTGATTAGGCCTCTGGACAGCACAGCAATGTAAGTATTACCAATGAACAAATGAAACTATATATAACCCCTCATAGATTGACAAGAACTGGCATCCAAAGAAACCAAGGACTGTTGATATTAGGGTTCACATTAGGATATAGAATGTATTAACATGAAATCATATAATGTCCTCTAAGTTTTTCCTGCAGAAAGCATGTATATTTAATTAAGTCCCTACAATTACACAAGAATCTGCTTTTACATCTTTTCTAAGTACACCAACCTTATAGAGTAAAGGTCAGATTTTTCAGTTTAAATGTAAGGCTACTTAAAATGTTCATGCTGAGATTAATTCCGAACTTGGACTAACATTTAAAGAGACTTCATTAAAACTTTGCCTGGGAAAAGATAAGTGATGCTAATATACCTAGAACACTCAGCAAGAAATTAAACTGTTTACTCAGAATGAGCAGCAGACTGTTCTGCTACACAGGAACTACTTCAAAGCCTGGGCACGTTCACGGAGGATTTTGTCTTTTATTGAGTTTCTAGATCAGATAACAACTGAAACTTTTACTACTACTTATGAAATTCCCTCAAGATCAGCGAGCTTACAGTGTTTCACACTTCAATCAGATGCTGACAATAAAGAACTGTTGCTCACTGTGCATATAGTTAGCAATGAAACTACCTGAAGTATATATGTACCCATACACTCAGTCAAAAACAAAGTTGTTTTTTTTTTTTTAATTAGTCTTCCAATCCATCTCACACTTAAAAATGCCAGAGAAGCAGCCTCAGCAACAGGCCTAAGGCCCTAGAATCTCGTAATGAGTTTCCACCAGATATAAGCCTAGGCCTACACCAAGGCCACTGCTAGACAAAACTCCAGCTCTGCACACTGTTTGGGGGTTTAAAATTAATATTTTCACAGTTTAGAGAGACTAATACCCTTATATTAAAAATATGCCCAGTTGTTTGCAGAACCACAAAGTTCCATCCTTCTTTAAGTTGGTAACTTTTCTTTAGAAAACTGGAGGTTCCCATGTGCTTTTTATACAGAATACATTGAGATGATAGTCAGTTCAACTTTTAAGTGACTGGTCATGTAACAGACACCAAATAATTATTTGGTAAACGCTGGGATAAACAAAGATAAGGGCAGTACGTGTTCTCAGTAAAAATGTTTAGTTTACCAATAAATTTCTAAAACAAACAAGATGTTTCCTGGACCTCCTTCAAAACACTGTTTCAGTGAAAAGGCAATCCCAAATGCTCAGCAGGAAGAAAAAGAAACTGCTTGCAGTCTCTGGCTCACACATTTTGGGCATGACCTCATTCTTTACTACCACTTTTCATTTCTGCTGCAGCATTTTATAAACCAAGGCTTGACGTTATTCTTGCACATTATGATTAAATATTACATACCAAATGCATATGAATGCAGCTTAAAGTTATAATAGAAATGAAAAAGCATCAAAGTGTATCCCTTATAACTCCTCACACAGTAAGAACTTATTTGGCGTGCACAAGGCACCATCATATATATATTAGCCTCCAAACATAAAAATAGGTATGCCAAGATTTATTTAACCAGAATTTCTGCAAGTTTGCTATACAACAGTGACATACAACTATCTCCCCAAATTTAACTAGAAAAGCCAAATTTCCTTTTCAAAAATTGCAGGTTTGGATCATAACTTACAGGGAGCTGTTAAGTTATCCATACTCTACTTATCGAAGCCCCATTATTAAAGCAATCTCATATCCCACTTTACTTACAAGGAAGCACTTACATGCTTATATCCCAAATGCCTTGAAATGGTTCTAACAATAAGCTCACACTGGAAATTCAGCAATTTCTTGAAATATCAAATATTCAGTTTAACGTTGCCTTTTTTCTCTTCCCTATTTGATCATATCAATCAAGCTTAAACAATAATTATGTATCAGTCCATTGAAACTAAACAGTTACCACTTCCAATACAACCGTCATCAGTGCACCGCTGGTAACAGTTCTGTTTAGTACCAGGTACTTAAATAAGCACTCAGCCTTCTGTACCAACCTGTTTCCAACCTCTGCAGTTAAGAAAGCTAAGGTACACAGGCTGAATTAAGCAAACATCCCAACAATTGCTCAAAACAAGATATGAGAATTATATGCTTGGCAAATAACTTTAAAAACTCTCTGACGTTAACCTTTTAACCCGATCTATTCATACCATCAGGCTTTCCTGAAAGATAGTTTTACACACCCGTTTTTGCTTTTTTAATTAATTTTTTGCTGACCACCACGGAATAGCGTATTTTAAGAAAGTGGCCAACATTCACCCACCGTAGCAGTAACTGTTTTATCAACGAAGAACAAATACCACAGGTAACGAGGCCTCGTCAGATTTAGAATAAAAAGGAAAAAAGAGGAATAATAAAAGAAAGCTCTACCCAAGCACCGTTCTAGGAAGCGTTCAGCGTTTCGGTTTATCGGAGGCCGAACCGCTCCTAAACTGATTGTGGCATACGAGGAGGAAAACGTTTAGGCGAAAGATTCCACCTCCCCCAGGCTCGGCCTCCAGCGGCTCGGCAGCTCGAGGCACGGCGCGGAGCGGCTAGGCCCCGCCGCGCCGGGCAGGATGCGCGGCCGGCAGCGGCAGTTCGTCACGTCCCGCCCGGCCCCGCGCGCCCGGCGGCTCCTCGGAAGGCCCCGAGGGGCCGAGCCTCCCCAGGCCGCGGGCGGAGAGGAGGGAAAGGAGCCGCGGAGCGGGGCGGGCTCCGCCGTTATGGCCGCCCCGGCGCCCGGGAGGCCCGAGCCGGGCGGAGGCGGAAGGCGGCACGGGGTTACGGCCCAGTCCGCGGGGAGCGGGAGCGCGGCGCGGGGCGAGGACTGCCGGAGAAGGGCAGCGGAGAGGGCGGCCGCACTTACTCTCGTTTAACACCTCCAGCAGCTCGGCGCAGCTCTCACACATTGTTCATTAACAGCAGCAGCCGCCGCCACCGCCTCCTCCCAACCATTGATTGATCCGCGCGGGGCCGCCGATCGGTGATTGATGGGGGCCGGGGCGGGGGTCAGCGGATGGGGGGGGGGGATGGGGGGAGGGGAGAGAAGGAGGGGCGGGAGGGCGGGGGCCGGTCCGGGGCGGGGGGGATGGGGCGGCCGAGCGATGCCAATAAGCCCGCGGCGGCGGCGGGAGGGGAAGCCGAGTCACTCACTGGCTGCCGGCGGCTCCGCGCGCCGCCATTTTGGCGAGGGGGAAGGAGGAGGAGGGAACGGCAGCGAGGGAGACGGAGCGCTCGGGCTCCGCTCGGCGGTTTCCGACGAGACGAGAGTCGAAGGCGGCCGAGTCCCTCCTCCTTTTCGCCCCGCCTTTCTCAGCCCGGGCCGGGCGGCAGGCCGGCGAGCGGGGAGGGAGAAGGGGGCGGGCCGGCAGCGGGGCCTGGAGGGCAAGATGGCGGCTAAGGCGGCGCGCTGACGGGTGAGGCGCGAAGCGGCAGTCGCGGCCCCAGTCCCGCCCCCCGCCGGGAAGGACCTCCCCGGTGCCGCGCGGGGCGGGAGGGCCACTCCCGCTATAAGCGAGCGCGGCGCGCGCTTTGCGCTCCCCGGCGCTCCTCTGAGAGTTAGGAGCAAGTTCGGCGTGCTGCCGGTTCCCTACTCGCCGTCCCCAGGACGCGTCCCCGCCTGTCGGCAAACGGCGCCTACTCGTGCAGCGGCGCTGCGGGGACGGCCGGCCGCAGTGAGCGCCCGTCAGGCCACGCGCGAAGCCTGCCCGCTTCCGGGGCTCGCGCCTCGCGTTTGATTGGCGCTTTCCTTCTGCGTAAGTCCGGGATCGGTCTTCGTTTGCTTGTTTTTCCTAGCGCTATCGGTATTGAAGTTCTTGAAATTCAAAGCCGAAAAGCGTGGTAGGCGTCTTCGGCGTGGTTGTCGTACTTAACTAACGCGAGCACCGTTACTGCAATAAATTGGTTTGCTTCCTTCCTCGACCTTTACCATCATTTTGCACAGGTATTCCTTCTAGTGAGGAGCGATCGGTGGCCGGACAACCTGAGTGTGTCAGCTGCGTTTGCAAAAAGAGAGCGTTGTTAACAGAAAATACAGTTCCATTCTGCGCATAATCAGAGTTGAGCTTGTGTTTGTTTCTCTTTGCCCTCTTCCTTACTTAGACCCGGCAGTCCCTTTGATCGTAAATCCAAAATTAACTGCCAGGGCATCAGAAGTTTACTTTTCTGACAAATCGGCTCTTACAAGAGGGGGTCTTTTGAATCACAACATCGCGTGCTAAGGTCAATATATACGAGAGGAATATGAGTGACCTTGTTCCTAACTGTGCAGACTAGAATATTTTGAAGTGCATTTTATGACACGCAATCTTATTTTTGTTAAAGAAAAATGACATTACAGTTTTAAAATGGAATGCAAGCTTCCAAACAGAAGGCAGCAGGACCTATAAGTGGCCTACAGTTTTCATGATAGTGATCATCAGCTAGTCTTTCTTCTATCCACTGCTTGTCTTCTCTTGTCTTCTCTCCTCATGTGGCATCACTGCAATGTGGTTTGATCCCCAGGAGGCCCTTTTCCTTCCCCTGACTGTGATACTGCTTTTAATCAGGAGATGCTTTCTTTGGTAAGCTGACAGTACAGTTGTGAAGTAGTAATTGAAGAGAAACGTGAGACTTGAGCAAAAGTAAAACGCTGTATCCAAATGTTGTACAAGGTGAATAGTCTGAGATCCATACGTACACTTACAGTGTCAGCGTCCCAAGACCAAACGAGTAACCCAGTCCTAGCAATTTTTTTTATTTTTTAATTTATTTTTTAGGTTTTAAAGTAAATGAACCATTCACCAGAAGAAAAAAAAAACCCTGGTGTGGATTAGGGGTCAGGTCATTTTTCTAAACCTTTAAACAGCCTGAGGATTGTACCCAGCCTAAATCTGAGATCATCTCTCTTACAGTATTTTTCAATTTTCATTTTGATTATTTCAGACTATAAAGCACTTTTCACATAATTGATATCCCTTTGATTCAAAAGCAAGCAGAACTTTTGGACTCTTCATGGGTAGAGAATGTATTTATGACTGTTTTTGTAGAAGTTTGCTGCAATGATTGCAGTTGCACACAGTTAATCCAAAAAGCAAAATGCTCACAGGCTCTCTCTGGGGAGAGAAGTTAATAGAATAAGACTGATGCAAAACAAACAACAACAACAAAAAAACAGAAAAACCCAAACACCTCACACTAGATCTAATGCTAGATTCCAAACAAGAAAATTGATCATTACTATCTTGTTATCAACAGTCATGTCAAAGTAACAGCTGTGGTAAGCAGGCTGCAGACAGTTCTTTCCATCACACACAGATGTAGTCACACTGAGATAAAACAATTTTAACTCCTCTCCCTCATCTCCAGTTGTTCCCAATAATCTTTACATGAAGGAACCCCCCAAAGGCTGCAGATTTGCCAAGAAGAAAAACTGAGACAGTTCACGATAGAAATATAAGCCCTTTTACAAACTTTGATTGGGTATCTGGAAAAGTGCTTTTTAGCCCACTAGAAGTGTAAATATGAGTGCTTTGATCTTTTTAACTTATGGCATATTCTGATCCATTCTGATGTAACTCATCTATATTCTAATCTTTGAAAACATCCCTTCTTAGTCCTATCTTTGTTTTTTAAACTGTTTTCTTGTTCCCACTGAACAGCATGAACGAACACAGGTAGACACGCGTATGAAAATGAAAAGCACACAGGGCAAGTACATACCTGCAGTAGCATTTGTTTCATTGCATAGTTATAGTTCTAATTTAGACAAGCTAAGTGTCTTGAGGAGACTGCTGGCAGACTGAGTAACTACACTCAGCTTTAAAAACAAACAAAAAGATAAAAACCAAAACCATAGTTCTGCAAAGCTGTTGTAGTTGATAAATGCAGCCAGTCTCTTTCAGTATGCTAACATGCTCCATCAGGCAGTTCAAATGTATAAATACTCCAAGTAGGGAAGCCGGAGTCCCAACGCCACGCTGAGTTCCCAACTGTTCACCATTGTTCTAACAGGAATAGTAGTAGAAAAGGTCTTCTCCCATTCAGCCCTTGGTGTCAAAATTTAAGTTGAAGCAGTATCAGTTATTTTCCCTAGGGACATGTCATGTTTGTTTTTGAATTTACCTGTGAACGTGCAAATTATCACAAAAAATGTGCAATAAAGCGTAGTTGTAGAAGCTACAAAAGTTATCTGGTATTTCCTTACATAGTATTTGTACTACTAGAAACACAAGCACTCACTGTATTTTCAGTTTTTTAGTACTAAGTGGATCTTTTCTCCCCGTACTCAAGAAATGATTCTTGATTTCAGTGCATTTAGTAATTAAGGTGCATTTTATGTAAAATTTGGGAAGTGATTGGCTAAGCTTTTTTCCGAGAGAACGTTGCTGATCAGTCAACTTCAGCAATGACATCCTGGATGTGAAAGGCTAAACAGAAATACAGTCCCATTAAATCACGTACAGAGGTGTATTCATGAAGGGCAGGAAGGAGAGGTATGTTCTTATACTCAATTTTGTAACCAAAATGGTTTTTAAAAACAATCTCTCAACAGTGGGGTTTTGCCCTATTACATTTGGAGACACACCTAACATGGGAAGAAGAGAACAAAAATTATCTAGGCACCAATATGAGCAAGAAAATAGTGCCCCGCAAGTTTTGGGTGAATAATAATTTATCTGGAGGCACAATCTCAGAGGCACAGTTCAACACTAAAGCAACTTCCTTGCTTCAGTCAACCTCTCTACATTTTAGTGCTGTGATAGTTGCAGTATCTTTTCCTAATGCCGCTCCCCTTCATCCAAAGAAATCCACAGCCAAAGTTTTATTCCTTTCCAGTGCTGAAGTCTACTGGAAATAACTTCAAGCTCCCTTGAGAGATGAACATTATTCTAAAGCTTTTTGCATAAATATTAACTTTATTGGAAAATAGTTCACTTAACCAATCAGATTAACACACAGCAAATTATTCAAGTTAGAAAAAGAAAACTAACCTAAAATGCTTTGGAAAATAATTGCTCCAGTTACAGTAGCAAACACATGGTAGCCTGAAACAAGCACTTGGGGGTGTCTTCATCAGCTAACAGGCAATCAAATCATGTAAACACAGAAAACACCCTGTAATATTTCTGTTAACGAATGTACCTAGAGTATATAGAATTTTTTCTTTTAAAATCTGTATAGAAATATGCACAAAGTAAACATTGGTTTACATATAATTACAAGTTGTAGTTGCTTTTATGATGGGTTCATGCTTTTTATCCATTTATTTTCATTTCCAGAGTGTGCATTCAACACAGTATCTACAACCTTCTCAGGTGTACATTGTAATAATTTTTCGACAGAGGATAACTGCACTAGGAATAGACACACCCTTCCCCCCAAATTTTATCAAGAACTCTGCATATGCTGCATTTTCATAGCATCTGCAGAGATCAGCAAAAGGCACCAATTTTGAAGATAACACAGCTTTTTGTCAGATTTAAAAGGGAAGTGAAAACTAACATCACCATTTTGTTACTAGATAATCCAAAAGGTTTCAAAATAATGAAAAACTCTTATCCAAATTGCATTTTTAAACACACTTCAGGTGTTCTTTGAAAGTCAGATGTAATTCTTAAGTACGCATCAGACCACAAGCCTTGCACGTTTACTTCAACCTTGAAAATGAAAGGTGCACATAAAAGCACACGTGCGTTTTTCATTGAAACAATTTTCACTGCATGTCTGAACTAGTCTAGTTCTGTGATTCGTGGAATATGGTCATTCTCATGTCGCACTATTGGGGGTATTTCCATTTTAATAGTTTTCTTCCTGGTCTCCACAGCTTTTGATCATCTGCAGCTCTATAATGCTGTGACTAAGCCTGGTCACAAGCCATTTTAGTATCCTTCAACAGTACTTCAAAACACTTTAAACTGCTTCTTATGTTACATATTGCTTTACAAGAACAAAAATCTATAACTCAACTGGACAGAAAGACATGAAAAAGCTTGAAGCGTGAGTTTGAGAAACAAATGAAATCTTTCATCTAACAAACTAATTAACAATATTGGTAGGCTACATTGTAAGTCCCAGACATAAAGGGTTTGAGGAACGTCATCTCCACAGCTTAGCGCTTTCAGATTGCAGTATTTGTGATGATAAAACATGTTCCAGAAGTAGCGGCTTTGGTTTTTTAAGGCCAGCTAAGTCAAGCAAGAGAGATTTTCAGACACAGAATGGACCAGTCCTTAAGACTGGAAACATTCTGGTTACGGTAAAATTATACATTGAGCACTGCTATCTCATGCACTTCTACTTCAAAATTAATGTACAGCACAAAATTACCTACAGTATCCAAGCTTACATAAAGCACCTCCACAACTGTCTAACTTTGTTTTACAGCTCTGAATTAATTGCTACGCTTTGCATCACATTAACAATCCTAAGACTAGAGACCAAATAAAATGGAAAGAAAAGCGTGTGGGAGATTTTAATGTCAACTGTTAGAAAAGAGAGACACTGCAAACATGGGGAAGCCAAGATTGTATACCGTCTCTGTGTTCACACTAAAGTTTTCTCATCTGTACTTCATACATCTGTGAAAATTATTTAACTACAAAACTTTAGGTAGAAAAATAACTGCACATCTGGTCTATACGTGTTATTAATATGTACTAGTATCAATTTTTAGTCAAGATACAGTTCAATAACTCTTTGGAATAAAATACAAAGAGTACATATAGAGAGCAAGAATACCTTATTACTGGCATTCTACAATAATGTAGTACGGAGTATTTTTAGTCATGGTGTTAAGTCAAAACAGCTACCATACTTTCGAATAGATAGAACCCAACTTATTTCTTGTTAGCTTTCAAGCATAGCCGAAGTCCTTGAGATCAGGGGAAATCAGAAGCAATGGTAACCCAGACCTCAAGGACCATCTCCTATGCCTTCAGGGTATAGGAACAAACCTGTAATACGATCACAGCATTTTCATCCAATGAAAGAATAAGCCGAAGAAATAAAAATAAATGTAAACCAAGTTTATTTTGCTCTTAAGTAGTGTTCTTTAAGCACTACAGCATGGTAAACAATGTAAATTAGTATAAGTCATCTCAAAAGCCAGAGGGTTTTTTTTTTTTTATTTTATGAGTTGTTAAAAAGATGCAGCCTATTCTAACAGGATAAATATTTTAACCATTTCACTTCGAGTTAATGAAGGCTCACAAATGAGCAACACTCCTCATTGAGGAAAACAAAAAGCTGTTGTCGACAAAGCGACAGCACACACACAAAAACAAAAGAACTGTGTAAAAATAACTAACTGTACTGTGTTCCCATACGCTTTAGAAGTTGCTTTACAATGGGATGATATGCACATGATCTTGCTGCAAACTTGCCATACAACTTGCAAATACATGTAAGCCTAGCCTTTACCCACTCAAATCCAAAAAGCTGCTAACTGATCAAAAAAATTGCAGCACTATAATCCTCTGCTTAACAATTAATTAAAACTGTTTTACTCATTACTTTTTCTACTAGACTGCAAGACAGGCTAGAAAGAAAAAGATCCCAAATTAAAAATTGATACTCTTACAGGAAGTTGTATAGTTTTGCAATATAGTCCTTTACAATTTATGTTTTGCCTATTTTCCCCTTAGCCACAAAAATGGGCATGAAATAATTACTTTGAAAATGCATTAATTTTCAATTCATGCAAATCTAAATAAAGATGACCAAACAAAAGCTTAAACAATGGAAGGATATTTCACAGAAAATTTCTTATACAAAAAACACATAAGAAAAGAGGGCCACTAGGTGACGTTTTAATTTACAAATTGGCATCATTTTGGTCAACAAATATCCAAGTGCTGTTTTCTTCTGTCACAACAAAGTGGCTGCACAGAAAGAAAACCGCAAAACTTGTTTTTTAATCACACATCTCCTCAGGAATTTCATGTGGATTAAGAATGCCAGGTACAGACATCTGAAGTTTATGTTTCTCCTCTTGAGCTTGTCGAAGGGCTGTTTCTCTTTCCTCCAAGAATAAATCCGATGTGTCTTCACCTGCGAATTCCTGTGTAATTCACACAAAAACAACACTTCGCTTTAACTGCATCAGGAAGGGTAATAAGCTTCTGACAATCAAGAACAATGCTGGAAACATCTTCCCTTCACATCCTCGTCACGCTATTTCTTGTTTTGCCTTCCATAAGTAAGATTAGGATTAGTATCAGAGACAAAAATTTTCAGCATGCATTATACTGTAGGACGGTGCAGCTTTTTAATCATTAAAGCAGTATCTTTACAATTTTTGAAATATCTACCTAATGTAGCCTGAAAACAACTTTAACATATACTTTCAGAATCATCTCAAATTTTAGCATCTTTGGAAAAATAAAAGCAGAGCACTAGTCTGTCTACTTTCAAAGCATGCCTCAGTCCCAAGCAGAAATGAAACAAAATTTGTTTTATGACCTCTTTAGACCTATATGTATGTACAAAGGATAAGCAACAGCATGCATTTAAACCCAATCTCTACAATTAAATTATGCTCAAGTGGATTACATGATCCAGTATCTAGACTCTCGAGCCAAGACAATTTTAAGTAGTAGTAAAATATACACCCTATTATAAACACTGTCTAATGACTTTTAGAAACACCATCCTGCTAAATATTTTTACACTTCTTGTAAGAAACCATGCCAAACATACCTTTATTTGGACCAGGAAATCCCTTAGGTGCTCCTTAAAGGCAGGAATATCCTGGTTTAAACTGAAGAGTCCTGTTACAAACAGCTTAACCTGGGCACTAATAGTAAATACATCTGTTAGTATTTCAAGACGTAAGTATCCACTAAGAAGTATAAAACAACTACAGCACACTTACTCTTGTAGGTGAGGAAATGCAGATTTGAGGAGATTAGCAACATACTCCTGAATAAACATTTGGTTGTTCACTGGATTTCCAGGGTTTAACGGAGTACTTATTTTTCCTTCTTCTACCAAGTTGAACATGTATGCAAGGATTGATGCATGCATGGTCAAACCTGAACAGATCGAAATTATACATATGTTGTTATTACTCAGAACAGGAAATGCAACATTAGTATGATGCTTGAAAGGCTTGTTTTCATCTGGCTCACAATCTTACCAGCAGTGTGCGAAGTATCTGTTACAACAGAGAAGATGTGCTGAAGGATGTCACAGAAATATGTCTGATAGAAACTCTGAGCAGCAGCCTCTTCTTGTGCAACATTTTGTAGCAGAGTGTAAAGTATTTGAAGTCCTGCAAAATTTGCATAAAAGACAAGATGAACAATAAAACTATACAAAAGCTCCATGCATCCTTCCACCTTTTTAAAGTGAGACAAACATCCCAAGAAATTCTGAGAAGCATTGAGAAGTATTACACTGATCATTTTCACAGGCATTTCCTCAAGCAGCCAGTAGAGAGCGGCAGCCACATTTATAGTGAGCACCAACTCGGTTTTTACTAAGAGACTTGGAACCCTAAGAGCCAACCAGCCAACCACACAATTTCTCCGGTACAAACTACAGAAAAACTACACAAGCACAGTTACCTTACTATCTGAAATGCAACACAAAGTTATCTTTTATCCCTTCCAAACATCAACAATTGGCTAATGAGGTAGGTTCAAAACAGTAGTTTTTCATCGTGTGATTGGATGCTTTTAGAATTTATGACATTCACGTAGCTTTTCCTAGCCTTCCTTGGCAACTCCGTCCCAGAGGACATTTAATTAATCAAGTGTACTAAAAACAGCCTCTTGGTGAAACCAGAGATGAAGTTTAACCTGCTGTTGTTAAAAAGAAGCAGTTTACCTTTAGACTAAGGTTTTACCCTCTACTGATGTAATAGCTGGCTCTCAGACTGAATTCACTCACCATTCATTTTCCTGCTGTCTTTTTCAGTAGTAACTCAGAGACTGTCTTAGTGAGGCAAGAAGTTAAACACTCCAGACAGCACAATGAAAGCCAAAGCAGAATACCAGCAATATAGTGTTGCATCAGTTCAGCATTTCAGAAAAATCCTCACATTTTAAAGAGAAAGCATGCAGAAACTAACAGTGCTCTCTTCTGTGAGTACAACGGCATCCAACTATTTCAATACATTAATGAGTATCTGGTTGTCAATGTGAAATTGAGACAGGAAAATACTGTTCTTCTACAGCAAATACAGTATTTAATAGTGCAACTGGAATGCTATGTTTGACTAAAAATACAAGAAAGCAACAATCTGCAGACTTAAAACTTCAGTTTTACCTGTATCTGCAACATTTCTCATTGTATGTTTGAAAGCCCAAATAATAGAATCCAAAACAAGTTTGAACTGTGCAGGTGGAATGGCCAGGAATGCTGGGAAGCAATGAGAATTTACAGCCTGGAGTAGCAAGAAAAAGTTTGTTCTATGTTCAGGATATTCTTCAAAGTCCTGAGAGTCAGGGGCAGGGAAAAAGAGGAGAGAAAAAAATAGCACAGTCAGCAAAGCTTACTGAATAGCTTAGAGATCCACCATAATATCTTCTGCAAAGAAGAGTGAGTCAATATCCGATATGGAATGGCATTCACATCTCAAGTTTGAAGAAATGTGAATACAAAACAGAATTTACAGTTCCCAGTTTCCCAGTAAATTTTTCCCCATACTTTTACTACCAAAGCTCAGTAAAACCATTTTCTACAGTTACACAGTATCAACAGGCTGACCCACATTTTGTCAGTATGGCAACTTCAGTTACTACTTGCTCTACAGACACAAGACACATGGCCTCAGCATTAAGCACCTAGCTACTACAGGGATGCACTACTGCAAAATGACCCTAACCTAGCCAGTATTATGCAACTACTTACTGTAACTTCTAGCACAGAAACTCTATCAGCTATGGAATTCAGCAAAGTAAAGAAATATTCACACAACACAATTCATGAATACGAGTATTGATAACTATATATGAATTCCAGTCATTCACCCTACACTGAAGTCTACTTAAAAGTATTCTTCAGCTTCCAGAACCGTGACATTCCAAGGTCTTGGAACAGAAAATCAACTAATCATTTAATTTCAGAACTGCATTAAGAAATCAAATCAATGAGATTAAGACATTCACCTGAACAGCCAGAATTCATGAACCTCAATTACATTTCCATAAAACAGAAGCCATGTAATGACACTATGTTAACTACATACTGCCCCCTTTCTTGCAATATCCAAAGACCAGTACTGTTAATATAAACTCCCTTTTTTTCCCCCCGCTTTATCCAAAATTTACATATAATACCTTATTGATCATATTTAATGTGCACTCAAAAACAGCATCAAATATCTGAGGTATTTCAGCAGTAATGTGTCCACCCAGCTTGTTTACAATGATAGCCATAGTACTAAGTACTTCAGGTTCTCTAGCAGCTGGAACATTTCTCTGGTAGTCAATGAGAACTGCATCCAACAAAGGAGGAACAAAGTTTTCAGCAACCTAAATAAAACAGCAAGACTCAGTTATAGCAGTGCAGTTACTGAACAAAGTCTCAAGCAATTACAAGGTAGTTCTGAAAGAAGCTAAAAATACGTAGCAGAAACAGACCTGGGGGTACTGGCTGTATCTGGGCTGAACATGAGCCAGCAGTGTGGCCAAGAAGGCCAATGGCATCCTGGCTAGTTTCACTAATAGTGTTGCCAGCAGGACCAAGGAAGAGATCATTCCTCTACATTCTGCTCTGGTGAGGCTGCACCTTGACTAGCACGTTCAAGTTTTGGGCCCCTCACTGCAAGAAAGATATCGAGGCCCTGGAGAATGTCCAGAAAAGGGCAGTGGAACTGGTGAGGGGTCTGGAGCACAAGCCTTATGAGGAGCGGCTGAGGGAGCTGCGATTGTTAAGACCACAGGACACTCAAAGGAGACCTTATTGCTCTCTCTAACTACTCTGAAGGGAGGTTGTAGTGAGCAAGATTTGGTCTCCTGCATAATTAGCGACATGACTACAGGGAATGGCCTCAAGTTGTACCTGGGGAGATGCAGGCTGGATGTTAGAAAATACTACTTCTCCAAAGAAGTGATAAGGAACTGGAATGGGGTGCCTAGGGAGGTGGTGCAACCACCAACCCTGGAAGCATTCAAGGAACTTTTAGATGTTGTGTTGAGTGACGTGGTTTAGTGAGAACTACTGGTGATAGGTGGATGGTTGGACTGGATGATTGTGTAGCTCCTTTCCAACTTTGGTGATTCTATGATGATATATTACACATCCATATACTTCCCACCCACGGTACCCATCCAGCAGTGGTTGCCTGAGGACTCTCATACAACTTCTTACTTCCCCTTTGGATTCCTCTCAGCTGAAACTAACTGAAGCAATCAAAATATAGCTCAGGCCTACCCTCCGTACGATCACACCTTATCCTTCCTTCAGATATTGCAGTTCTGAAAACAGTTCCTGTGAACAGAACAGTACTGACTGCTCTTCAGAAAAAGAGCAGGGCTGTTCCTGATTTTGTTGTATGAACTATTTCTGCAAAATAAATTTACTTACCATCTGAGGATCATTGGACCTGCTCACCCAGCCAGAAATCAGTTTTAAAGTTTCCCTTTTTACAGTCCTCATACTTCTAATCAAGGGCTGCTTTGTTACCATTTCACCTGAAAAGTTGTAAAGCTTCACTTAGTCTAGGTAAGATGTGCCAACAAGCAGACTCACTTAAATCGGTTCCACAAAGTTCAGAATGTTTCATTTTTATATCCAAGTGACAAAGAAAGAAGACTTTTCATTCATATTATGCAGATAAAAACTAGCTCCCCATTATTTCAGCTCCATAGGTCCAAGTTGCAATTTGGTATTACAATAGTACCAGTGACAGTACACTGCCTGCACAGCTCAAAAACAAAGCTGCAACTTACTTTTCAAGTAAGGGAATCATGCATGTTCATTTAACTATTTGGATGAAGCTTACCTCTAGCTCTCACTAAGTGATGAGAGGACATCAACTTACACAGTGTTTTAAAGCAAGCTCCTGATTTTGTCACAGACAAACCTAATCATTCAACTGTTCTTTATTACAAGGAGCCTAATTTTTACTTCATTTTCTTACATCCATATCAATGTAAACCTCATCAGTAAAACCTGCTCTAATTGTGTGCACAGCCACACAATCGTAACAGTATATCCAAGGAAAGCCCTGGAAGACTGCAGCCAGGGAAACAAGGGTAGAATTGCTTCTGTAGGCATCAGAGATAACCAGTTGTGAGAACATACTCTGAGGCAAGTGCAATATAAATAGCTCTTGTCTAGTGAAATATCAGGACTAGAAGTCTTAGCAACTGCTTCCTATTTTGGCTGTTGTTGTGTTGGCTTTTTTTGTTTTGTTTTAAATAAGAATGAGTTCTGGCAATTAAAGCTGCAGAATTAAGAAATGTGTCGATTTTACAGCTAGTTATATTCTGAACTCTCTGAAGCTACTTCAAGGTCAACCAGTTGTTCAATGGTTAAGTCTTAACATTCACATATATGATTATTTTCATAGAAAATCTGTCTTAAGACAGATCCAATAATCAATTCATTTCATCTTGTCAAGAACTACTACAGCAGCACTTTCTACTTAGATATCAGATTCTAATTTATCCAGTAAAAATTGTTTAGATAACTTAGCTAACTCTTAATTCCTTCTCAGCGATTATCAGTCTAGTTTATGACATATTTGAGGTACCTTCACTGAAGTTACACTTCTTAAAGAAGTTACACTGAAGTTACACTTCTTTAGCAATAAAGCTTTTTCAGTAATACGATATCATCAAACCAAAACTCTGCCAAAATACTAGGGTCTTTTCTTATTCAAAAAGAGAGTAAGTCAAAAGAATGCAGGCCACAACTTCATCTCTGCAAGACCGCTACTGGTCAACAGTCTCTTGCACCATTCCTAAACTCATGCTTATAGCTTCCCTCCTTCCAGAATCAAGAGTTTCTTTGAATAAAACATTTAACTGGTTAACATAATAATCTAAGCAAGCACATTTTCAGTCATTCTCTTGCCCAAACACACGCACAGAGAAGCAACAAAAAACACCACCAACGTACACACAGTAACATAAGCCCAGTTGTAACAAATGTGAAACCTGATGACATGCACTGCCAATCCCATTATGAAAAATACAGAATATCTTACCATTAGCCTGAATAGCTGCAGAAATATTTTCACTTAGGCACTTGTATACATTCAGCATATCTAAATAAATTCTTCCAAGCTGAATCACAAAGGGGTGGCCAACTGCTTTACACGCTCTTACATTGGTTTTCAGAATGCTACCAAGCTGTTTAACTGTTTCAGGATCCTTCAGAATATCAACATTCTGTTGAAAAAAAATGAGTTAATTCCTTTCAGTTAATAAAAATGCCATTTATCTTCTAGTACAAAAATGGTCACTTTCAAGAATTTATCTTATACACTGTTAAGGAATGTTCTGTAAAATTCTTTAAACTGGATTTAAACCACTCAAGTCATTTCAGTCTTCTCTCTCCAAACAATGCTTTTACTGTCACATCAATCATTGCTTTAGCTAGGTTCACCCCAGATAGTTCACCTAATTTCAGGGGTAAAAACAAGCAAACAAGAACAAGAACAAACATTCAACAGCTTTATTTTAAAAACACTTCTAATTTATGGTCTTACTTTTGTTGCCTGTTGAATTATGCTATCCCATACTTGATTGGGGAGCAACATGTATTTTTCTATCAGATGCTCCTGTACAGTCTGGTCTGTTTGTGCCCCAATCATGTATCCTACTGCTTCATAGAAAGTATGCACCTGATTGAAAAAACAAGAAGTCAAACAGAAGGGTTAAGGAAGAGCAACCAGAAGTTTACAATGTTCAAAACTAGCAGATAGTAAAAGCTGAAAATGGGTTTCCAGTGACTAAATACATACTTTCCATTTCAGTTTACAAGATCTTTCTTCACTCTTCCCTTACTTACACCACATTTAAAGCAACCCTCCATTCCCTTCCAATACTATGTACATCTCAGAGACTTCCTTTGTTTTACCACCACATCCTGAAGCAAGCAATTTCAGGCATACGCTTTCTCTTACAATACGGCTACATTTATATCTTTTACAGAACTTTGGGCTAAATCAAGTGCAAGAAAATCAGAAGTTGGAACTTAATACCTCCTCTGCCCAAGGTTTCCATGTCACTGCAATGCATCAGCCTATGCTGTGCACGCACTACACTGTCAGAGCACATCCTCCCTGCAAGTATTCTCTTGCCCCGCACATGCAAGACCTGTAAGTATCCTACCACAGTAGAATATCCTTCTTTGCTAATCAAAACCTCAAAATCAGATTTACTATGTCATTTATTCATAAAAGCATTCTAGTAAAGAATTTCAACTTAGCACACTTTAATTCTCCTTCCAAGAATTCCAATTAGGACCTTAATAACTCTGACCATACTATTTGTAATGTGACACTCCCACTTACACTTACACACACTACGACTAAGAGACACAATTCAAGCCTTAAAGACTACTACCAGGAAAAAGTTGCGACATAAACATTGGTCTTCACAAATTTACTCACACTTATCAATTAAACGTACCTGTTGTGGTTGGAGGTCACAGATGATTGTATTTATATTGTTCAAGATTTCATCAATGAAAGGCATTACTTCTCCCACTTGAACCTGAACAAAATGTCGGCGGCACTTTTGTGCTATTTTTATGAAGGTATCACAAGCCATATCCTGAACACCATCATGGGTTTCTAAATTAAATCAGATCAGT
The DNA here is from genome assembly GCF_019232065.1 of Centrocercus urophasianus. Classification (NCBI taxonomy): domain Eukaryota; kingdom Metazoa; phylum Chordata; class Aves; order Galliformes; family Phasianidae; genus Centrocercus; species Centrocercus urophasianus. Next base: position 103,049,189 of record NW_024884142.1, read on the forward strand.
TACTATTTTGTATTTTTCCCCAGACATGCACATGTAAGAGCATCAATTTTTTTTCTTTAAGATTAAAGTTAGAACAGTAAGTGAAAGAGATAATTACCATGCATAAACTCAAATAGCTTGTTGACTACTGTCTTCAAAAACTTCCAGTGAGCTCTCAAAAAACGTGGGTATTGGCCTACTATGTACATTATATTTGATGCAATAATGGCTTTGTTGTCTTTTCCTCTCTTTTGTTCACAGAGCCCTAGGAGATCCTACAATATAACAAATTATTAGTTTCCTCCACAAGTTCGTAGACTGGAAGAGCAGTATAAAGGCTAAAATAAGCAATAATAATGATACAGTAAAGTAGTTGCTATTATTAAACTCAGAACCAAAATAATTAAAACAAAAAATAAACAAACAAAAAAAAACCTACAAACCAACAACCCTAGTTAAGGATCAGGATAATTTCTTAAGTTTCAGCCAACCCTAGAACACCACATTTTCAGTCATACGTTTTAGATATAATTAATAATTTATACAGGGCAGACTACAGCAACCCTTAGTGCTGAGTACTGACCAGCCAGATGATACTGATAAACATACAGGTATTACACAGCAAGTAGGGGAAACTAAATCTTTCTGCAGGATTTTTGTGATGTAATATTGATGCATAATTACTCCGGTACATAATATTTTCTTCCTGTACTCTTTCCACACACACATTTACTGAAAATGAAGTGGCAGAAGAGAAGGATGCTAGTTGGTTGAAAACAATGCACATTACTTTGCTTCATTAGTGCTCTTACTTAATTAGTGCTTCCTTTCCATATCTTCTGCATTCCTAAAGCAAAATATTTTATCATAAGCCAAATGTTCTCTCCAGAATTTTTACAGTGAAGAGGCTATTTGGATTCATGTATTTTTCATGACTGAGGAATTCATCAGCCTAACATTCAGGATATGACATTTCCCAAATTATTCCCATCAACTTGTTTGCTGTACAAGGTAGCTTACTGAAGAATGTAGAGAAGTGTCTTTTTAAGCTCAATTTCTTGAGCGTAAACTATGAAGTGTGACAAAGCTGTTAGTCTTATACCATGATACCTTAATTACTGTAACAAGGAATCTTTTTTCATCTTCTTCATGCATTGCTCCACTGATTGAGCCAATAGCCCAACAGAGAGTATTCAAATTTTTCCATGACCATTCTGTCCCATTCACTTGATTATGAAGTTTTTCGGTCATTATTCGTTCTGTGTCTGCATAATCCAGATGTGTAAGATACACTGAAAGACAATTAACAGTAACAGGCACATCTTTAAGCAACAAACTGGATCACATCTCTTTGAAGTTAATTTCTTCTAAGAAAAAGACAAAATCAAAATACTAAGTGCAATAGTTCTTTCGTGAATTTGTGACCAAGCTAACGATTTAAACCCAGAACTGCTAGAGTTGTATTTAAAGACATGGGAGAGAAATATTTTGTCTGTCAGTCCGATCAGTAAAGCTACTAAGTTAAATTATTAATAAAATGCATACATACTCCTAAGCCATAGGAAATATGAAATAGGCTAGCTCTGAGGGACGTTTATACAGCATTTATCAAGTCAGTCCATAATTTTCCTCTGTTTGTTATTTCAGTGTCATTATATCTGTTGGTTTTAATAACCTACCACTAAAATGGAGATGGTACTCCTGAACTAGTCTAGGTGAAAAGATTCAGCTTTTTCAACTCAGACCATTCTATCAGCCCCTAAAATGATTAGGCTCTCTAACATAAGTAAAATTCAAAATCCTGCCAAGTTGAAAAAAAAAAAAAGCGCATAAAGGTCAGATTTAGCAATGGATTTTTACAGCGCCACTTTCTCTGCACTCTTGCTTTTTTAAGAGGTGAATCTTCTATTACAATAACCCATTAAGCAATAAAACACCAGAATCCAAACGAAGACTGTACACCTGTATCTGGAAACATTACTGAAGATGAGAATATACTGTAGTAATTTCAATACAATAAATTGAAGTTTTGATATTAAAAAAACATACTAGAACAACAAATCTACTGTTAAGTATACTTACTTCACAAGAACAGCAGTGAGAATAAAAAAAACAAATTCATAAAGTTGCTAATGAACACTCAGTGCACCCCTCTGGTGTTTCCATTTAACAGAAACATGTTATTATTGAAGTCTAATGACCTGACCTTAAATATGTGATGACTCTGTTTCAAACTTAACTTCTCCCCTGCCCTCATATAACTGTGCTACATACATGCTATTGGTGAAGTTGCACAGACCTACAGGACAACTACAGGACAACAGCCACTGCACTTACCCAATGTTTCTCTCATATTTTTATATAAGTTTATGGAATCTGTATCCTTCATGAATTCACGTACTACTTCCCCTTGATCATTTTCCACCACTAGCACTTCTTCAGGTTTAGCCATACGGCTAACCATTAGCAATCGAACCTGTACATTACAAAGGGAAGTTTCAGCAACACGAAAATAAAGAGCATGTCCAGCATTTCCTCACGTCAGCTCACATACAAGCAAATGAGAAGGAACATTCTGAAGAGACACGCTAACTAAAAAGCCATTAAGAGTAGAGCTGATTTCCATCTCTACAAGAATAAGAGTTCCTTAAACAAGTACTATACGTTCTAGAGTTTCAAAAGATGTATGTATTAAAGACCTTTCCAATACATTTCTTAAACACTTTTTTTTTTCCTCCAGCACATGCAGCTTTTATTTTCACCACAGCCCTCATACAAGCAATTCATTAACAATACACTGCTTTTAAAACTATAATAAACTGTCTTGGTTTTGAGATCTCATTCTTAAGTAAAAAACACAGCTCCGCCACACTAAGAAACTGAACAAAAACATCAAGTTGTTCTTCTCTAGGCAGAAGTTAGCTATGTTTTCATGAACCCCACACCAAGATCCATGCTGGAAACCACTAATTACAGAAACTGTTAGCATGATTTAGCAAATCCTACATAGCAATTGTATTACAAAGTTAAAACGAAGCTGCTGAGGTGATAACATGGAAGAAAACAGGGTTAGTGTATTTAAATAAACTGTACATACATATTATTATTATCTTACTTTATTATACACAGTATCAAAGGAGCACACTATTAATAGTTCTATCATCTACTGGTGCCATCTTGTAAGTTTAGCAATTTCAGCACATTAAATAACTACAGATGAATCAGCTATTACTCAAAGCAAGGAAAGTTTTCTGAAGTCATCCCTTACATACAGTGAAGTCTATGCATTTAGGAAAAGCGTCTAAACTTGCATATTATTTTCACTTAAGCATTGATTACCTTGGATAATACAGGCAAATAAAGCTGTCTCCTTGGAGGAACATCAAAGTGTTGACTTCCAGAAAGCAATGGAGAAGCAGATGTTGAGAATGGACTTTCCCTGTAGAGCTCAGCAGCTAAATGATTCCAATATTCAAGACAAATCTTGAAAATTTCAGTTTCTTCTACTTCTGATACCAACAACATATAATGAAGAGCCTGGAAAAGTGTTTTTTAAGCATCTATTTACCAATTATTTTTGAACACAGAAGTAAATTGAAACTGTATTCCTTCAAATTTTGTTATCCTGATACTGATAAAAATGAAAAGAACACAGCACCATGTCAGTTCATGTTATTTTGAAAGCGTGGATCAGTTCTTAAACACAGAATAGCCTAAAGATATCTTAAAAAAAAAAAAAAAAAAAAAAAAAAAAAGCAATAGCCAAATTAGTCATCAAAATCACATCCTCTAAGCTTCTGCAAGACCTCTTTCTTTAGACCCTCAAAAAAAACCCCTTAGCTGCTCACTTTAAGGACTGCTATTCTCAATACTGACTGCTACTCTCTTCTGCAAATTCTCTGGGAATGTGGAAGAAAAACTTCAAAACCACACCGCTTATCTGCATTCAGTGCAAGACATCTTCCTTTATTAACTGAACAGCCACTATGAAGACTGAGTGCAGCTCTGAGACTGATACCAAACACAGAGGCCATTTCTACATAGTCAAAAATTATTTAGCTATCTTATTTTAAAATCCCTAGTGAAAAGTGTAGAACAACAGCCTATCAGTGAATTAAACAGAAGGGAGCAATGAAAACAAATTTCATTTTTGCAGCTCAGACACTAAGCCATCCAAAGTATTTTAGGCAGAGAAGTCTGATTTGACATCTTTCTCTACAACACTGAAAGCGGGATTCAAAAACAACTCACATTATTCCTATGCACATCCATTTTGATCGGCAATTTCACTTTTAAATAACTTAACTAGCTTCTTTCACTACTCTAGATGACTCCAATGAATCCATGAAGCAATTTCAGAAGATCAGCTAAGTCCAGTGTGGGAACATCCAGATTAAAATTACATAGCTACCTTAAGGCTTTATAACGTTCTGTTATACTGTAAGTTACAACAGTGAAACTTGCAGCGATTTTAAGCCACTCTAAAAATTTTGTGGAACATTTCAATATCCTGTAGAAGACCCAAAGTCATTCAGAATTGAGTTTTGCAGAAGTCCATTTAAATGTCAATTTTAACTATTCAACAATTTAATGTAGTTGTGCTGGACAAGACAGGAGGCAAGATTAAATGACTGCACTCCAACTTACATGACATTCAACTTCATACTCTTAATAATGTCTCAATATGGTTTGAAACTTGATCTCTTCCTTGATTGACAGTTATTTTGCAAAAGTTCACTAATTTTGAGGTAAAGAATTACTTGTGGATTGCTGAAAGGTTTTTGTATGCTTTCTGCTTGGTTGTCTTTAAATAGAGCAAGAAACAATCATTTAATCTATTTTCTAAGTGAGCTACAGTTTGCTATTTGCAAACAACTTATATATATATATGTTTGTTTGTTTTTTCCTGGCAGAGAGCTGCCCAGAGAAGAAAAGTACTGCAAATATCAGATGGAAAAGACTAGAGTTCAGATATCTTACAAGCATTGCACTGACAAGATGGACCCACAAAATAAAACTGGTCTCCAGGTTTATACTGTGGTTTTGAGTTTTTTTGAGTCTGTCTCAGGATAGTTCCTCAACCTACAGACTCCATACCTGCAGAGGGCTCAACTCTGGGACATCACAAAGGCTGCTGCAAGGGCCTACAGAGACAGTTTAATCCCATAGGAGCTCAGGGGTGGGAGAGAGCTACTAGAAATGTCACCAAAGAACAGCTCACTCTCAGCAAGTCAATACAGGTCTCCCAGCAAGACCCCTTAATACTATATAAAGCATGTTTGTTAACTAGCACTTTGTAGAGCTCCAGCATTAAAGGCTATGCTTGTAACACAGAAACTAAGCACAGACCACAAGGACAATATTCTAGACATTTGGGAAATGACATCTTAGGCAAGAAGTTACACCAGGACAGAAAAGCTGGAGAATGGCATTTGCTATCCTAGTATTCTAGACGCCAAGCCTGGATGTTGAATAAAAACAAAGTACACCATTTCACACACAAACTGACAGAACTCACAGCAGCAACCACCTGCATGAATGAGTTAAGCAAAAATAATGAGTTCTGATACCCATGGAAAAAGGTAACGGTATTTCTTTGAATGCATTTCAGAGCAGTATTTACAATTCAGAGAAGAGACACGTAAGAAGAAAGAGAGAAAAGCACATTCTGCACATTTTGTTTTTTGTTTTGTTTTGAGGATAACACCACTGAAAATAAATTGCTACTGAAGCACACTTGGAAAGTCTGAAAGGTTTCTTGTGTTCACATCATTTACTGATTACATTTACTGATTATGGGGAAAAAAAATCTTCTAACCAATATAAGCACAACAGTCTAGAGGTCATATCAGTATGTTATTCGAGAACAAGAAACCTCTACTTTTGAACTGGATAAACGATGCAACTTACCTCCATTAATGTTTCTCTCAGATTTAATCTTTTTTCTATAAGTTGACCATGTTCCTTCAGAAACGTGCAGAGAAACAAACTGAGATTCTGAATGAAGTTCTGTTCATCATCTTTTCCATTTGAGTAGGCAAGTCGGATATTAGTATTTAAAGGAAGCATCTAACAAAAGGAAGGCAAACATAACCAATGTCCTACTATGCAAGTAGAGCCACTGCATACTAGCATATTATCAATCACATTGCTTTTTTATTCTTGTTATTGTCTCCGAGCTGGACAGTACAAAAGAGTACACAGACACTGAAGTTCTGATCAACAAAAGCTTTCCCTAGCACTTTTAAACAGGAAAGACAAGAGAAGCAGCTACCCTATCTCAAGACATTTTTGACTGGTATCAAGCGAAACTGTTCCAGAAGTGTCTTTATTACCTGTACCTTGTAACATGGCAGTCATAGTATTAAAACAGTATGAAAGATCTCCCTCACAATGTTTATAAGTTAGTAAAAACGACCTACAAAAATACAAATATTTTTCAGTAATCTACCAAAGATCTCAGTGGTACCGTCTGAAGTAGTACACCAACTTTCAAATTCTACTGTTATAAAACAGAAGAATTTTCAGTGTTGTCCAGCTTCTTTAATGCCAATACTGTTACACCCAATTCAGCACTCAACTGTTACTTTAAGTAAAACCTCTGGCTGAAAGTATTTGCATTCACAATCAAGAGCATCATCTGTACAATCACAGCATTGTAGGGATTGGAAGGGACCTCCAGAGATCATCAAGTCCAAACCCCTACAAAGCAGCTCCCTAAAGCAGGGTTCACAGGTAAGCCACCAGATGGGTCTTGAATCTCTCCAAAGAAGACAACTCCACAACCTCCCCGGGCAGCCTGCTGCAATGCTCCATCACCCTCACCAGGAAGAGGTTCTTTTGCATATTGATGCAGAACTTCCTATGCTGCAGTTTACAGCCATTTCCCCCTGTCCCCACAGACCACTGAAAAGAGGTTGGACATACCCCCCTGTCTCTCACACTTAAGATACTTATTAACACTAGTAAGACCCCCACTCAGTCTACTTTTCTCAGGCTGAACAGACTGAACAGGTCACTCAACCTTTCCTCATAGCAGAGATGCTTCAGGCCCTTTATCATCTTTGTGGCCCTCCGCTGGATTCCTTCCAGGACATCCCTGTCTTCTTTGTACTAGGGAGCCCAGAACTGGATACATTACATCAGGTGAGGCCTGAGCAGTGCAAAGTAGGGGGGGGAAGATCACCTCCCTTGTCCTGCTGGCCATGGTCTTTTAAACACACCATAGGAACCCACTGGCCTTCTTGGACACCAGGGCACATTGCTGGCTCATGGCCAACCAGTCATCCACAAAGAAAAAAAAAATGAAAACAAAGAAATGAAAAAGAAAATAGGAAACATTCAAATGTCTTAAATAGAATGATTTAGCTGCAAGAAAAAGTCAACTTTTAAAACAAATTCTGACTAAAAAGTTCTACAGCTCCTCTTGAAGCCGACAGTGAGGGAGAGGAATGAGGGCAGAGATACTTCTTTTAGAAGCACACCTTTCTGAAAAGACCTCAAAGACTGATGAAAGCTGTGTTATACAGAGCGGGGAACAAAAACTGATACAAAAACAGAATCTAATTGTCCAGAAGGGCTATAAAAAAATAAAACCCACAGCTTTGGCATGAGTGAATCCTCATTGAAATGGACAAATGTGAAGCACCATCTACATTTATCCTTTCTTCCCTCAAAATAAAAAGTATGCAAAATTCATTACAAACTTCTGGCATTTCACTATGATTGTGTGCTGAGGACAACACAGCACCTCACCTACCTGCCTTTCTCAGACAACCTGAGAGCACAAAACATACGCTGAATTAACCAAAATACATCAATCCTGCAGAAATACAGCTGTCCTCCATAGTCACAACGTTTGTCTTTTGATAAAGCTATAAATACACAACCAAATGGCACAATGAAATCTAACATTTCCGAACAGCTCTAGAGAGTATCAACTTGTAAACTGAACCAGGTTGTTAAAAGTAAAAAAATAAACCAAACATTTACTAAAACATTACCTGTTTTAACTGCATCATGGTCAAGGTAAAAAGCGTTACAAATTGTTCTTCATACTGGCTTACACTGACACCTGCAATCTCTGTGAGGCACTTTAAAGAGACATTCCGAAACATGGGAACATTTAAGAACTATTGAGAAAAGAAAAGGAAGAGTTTTACAAAGCTGTTTATGGTACACATTTTGCAACTTTTAAACTGAAAAGCTGTCCGTAATCACATGCATACCTTGTATATTAGTGTGCTGATTAACTTAGTCTCAAATATATATCCCAGGGGAATCCAGTTCAGAAATCGTAGCAAAGTTTCCAAAGTCGCATGAACTAAAGGAGCATTTTGGGAGTTTTCCTGTGGGAACACATCAGTGAATATTACTAAGGCATAAATGGGAGGAGGTAGCGTGGAAGAGGTTAAAAAAACCTAATACTTACCATCACGAACTGACACAGTTGAAATATCTGAGAGAACTCATTGCACATACTATAAAAAAAAAAAAAATAAAATAAATGAAGCACTCCCAAGTTCCCAAAACAATCCAAACTGTATTAATCAAAGCGCCTGTGACCACAACACAACTTCTGAATACCTACAAATCCTTGCTTCTTTACAAAAGACAATGCCAACAGCATATTTTTTTTTGAAGAAGTCCGGTGGGATCAAGTGCATCCTCAACAACAAGTCTGCATGCAACACCAAGCTGAGTGGTACAGCTGACAAGCTGGAAGGAAGGGATGATATCCAGAAGGACATGCACAGGCTTGAGAGGTGGGCTCGTGCCAACCTCATGAAGTTCAGCAAGGCCAAGTGCAAGGTCCTGCACCTGGGTCAGGGCAATCCCAAGCACAGATACAGGTTGGGCAGAGAATGGCTTGGGAGCAGCCCTGAGGAGGATTTGGGAGTGTCAGTTGATGAGAGATTCAGCATGAGCCAGCAACATGTACCTGCAGCCCAGAAGGCCAACTGCATCCTGGGCTGCATCAAGAGAAATGAGACCAGCAGGTCAAGGGAGGTGGTTCTGCCTCTCTACTCTGCTCTCGTGAGACCCCATCTGAAGTACTGTGCCCTGTTACAGAGCCCCCAACACAAGAAGGACATGGAGTTGTTGGAGTGGGTCCAGAGAAGGGCCACAAAGATAATCAGAGGGCTGGAGCACCTCCCAGCTGGGGCGCTTCAGCCTGGAGAAAAGAAGGCTCTAGGGGACCTTAGAGCATACCTCAAGGGGGCCTACAATGAAAACTGGGGCAAGATTTTTTGTAAGGGCAAGTAGCAACAGCATAAGAAGCTAATGGCTTTCAACTGGAAAAGGATAAATTTAGACTGGATACTAGAAAGAAATTCTTGACTGTGAGGGTGGCGAGACACTGAAACAGGATGCCCAGTCTGGTCATGGATGCCCTTTCCAAGGCTGGAGGCGTCCAAGGCCAGGCTGGATGGGGCTGCAAGCAACCTGGTCTAGAGGGAGCTGTCCAGGCCAACAGCAGGAGGGTTGCAACTAGATGACCTTAAGGGTCATTTCCAACACAAACTATTCTATGTTTCCATGACCATCATGGGATGAGGCAGTCGCAATAATGCAGAAATATACGTTGCATGGGAACTGCTGAGTCACAGCCTGAACCACTGATTGATCACCTGGGGAAAGGACAGGGTCAGCCCTGGGAGCACAGGTGAAGGCAATTCAGCTGTGCAACCAGTAGGGGTGGAGCCTGGCTCCACCTCTCTTAGTCCCCACTTAAGGGCTGACTGCCACTGTAGAATAATCTCTGGTTGAAGACCCTTTCCTGCGAGTCTTGATCTTCAGAGATGGGTGAGCACATTTACTTTCCTGTAAAATACCTTCCTATCTCTGCTGGTCCCTTTGTAGTTACATTTTGTATTACCCCTCTACCTCGGTAGTCTTTCCAATTGTAACATATGTATAAACTAAGTTTTGTCCCACCTAACTGTACTGCTTTAAAGGAGGAAAAAATAAGAATCACATTAAAAAAAAAAAAAAAAAAAAATCAGTAAACCACTTAAATCTCAGCTATAAAATTAGATATATCGTTTTACTGAAAACCTCCTAGCATGACAAACTATTTGCCAGCAAGCCCAGTATGCACTATTTATTAGTTATATTAAATACTATACTTGCCTGTCTTTCAAATGCTTTGCTTTCACTTGAGTTATCTGGCCACTGGAGAAATCAAACACTTCTTCACTCAATAGCTTGAGGATCACCATGTTGTTCTGACAAAGGCTTTCACTAGTCCTGCTTGCTCCTACAATATCACTTATAAAAGTTGGCCAGTGCTTTGGCCATTCCTGTTTCAGAATCTGAAAAGTGAAACACCCGTATGTTAGGTACTTACGCAAAACCAAATGCTTCATGACAAGATTTAATGCTTCCTGAACACCAACTTACCTGAACAAGAATCATGTTCAGTTTCCCAATATACACCTTCTCTTTCTGGAAAATGGAAAAGACAAGTCAAGTTACGCATAGTATTTACCTCCCTTTTTTTCCCCTGAGATAATTCACTTACTTCTACACATGTTGGATCAGATGACGTCTTGATAATTAGGCCAACAACATACTTTTTTATACCTGCAGAAGAATTGGAGAAATACTTTAACTGAGCCAGATATCACGAATAATGTTTCTGACTCAGGATTCTTGCCATATCATTAAAACAAGGCGTAAGGCTGCAAGGCAACGCTAACTGAGTTGACTTAAAACCCATGTCACCTGTCATATGTGCTCCTGTCAACTGGCAAGTAAAACGCTATTACTGCTGATAATCCTTCAGCCTATTTACATGTGTGTGTGCGTATCTGCAAAGGCATGTGTTTTGTTATAATGTAGGCAGGTAAGTTTTCTTATTAAATTATTTAGCAAAATAACAGAAGTTCAAGATTAATAGTTAAGTTACCATATTCACTGCAGAAGAAATATCCCTCCCGCTTGTGTGGTGCTGACAAATTTTCTACATTCAGAAATCTCACAAACTAAGGAAACAAGTAGTTTTGTTAATTGTATACATTAACTCTATACTTTCTATGTGGCTCAAGACAATTCTTCTTCACTGAATGCAGTGCAGGCAAGCAGAAGGATTGGAAACTTATGTTTTAGAGTATATATGTATCTTGCTATTTGACTTAATGAAGCCAAAATCTAGTTGATGTATATTTCTTCAATGAGATAGTCAACAATACAGAAATAACACATTTTTTTTTGAAGTTATCAGCAAACTAAAATGAGTTTAAGCCTTATTTTAAGAAATTTCATTTTTTTCCCCTAGCCACTACTCCTACATTATAAAACGTTCCTAGTACTTAAGCAAAATTAGCTGTTTTCTGCATTCTGGGCATGAACAAAACAAACATTTCATTCAGTTTTTAATTGCATTTTCAAGAAATCTGGGAACAACATCTGGAAATTACACTATCAGTAGCATACCAGACAGCAGCTGATGCTGACATCAGTGCTTCTGATGACAAATTAAGCACTTCATCATTGTCAGCAAGGATCAATGCACACTAATTCAGAAGAATACTCAATAACAAAATATATCACTGACAAGCACTGGTCTAAGCCTGGCATCATGGCCCTCACGCCCTCAAGAAAAAACACACACAAAAAAAATCACACTTTGATGAAGCGTTAAAGCACCCAAACAGTACATAAGAAGTGTTCAGGGCCAGAAGCTAAACTATTCATCTGCTAAGCTACTGAGATAATTCAACTTGTTGCAACTCTTTTCATTCCAGAAAGAATTTGAAAGTGAATGTTGTTCATAAAAACACTGTTCTGACATCAAAGCTGCCTATTTTTTATTTTAAATCTTGCTGCCCTAATAGAATTCAACTGTTCATTTACAATCTCAATGCCATGCTACCATCAATCCAGCCTTGAAAACATCTGCAGATGGAAATAGTTGCTCAGTTCTAAAGCTTATCCACTGGAAAAAAAAAAAGGCAACCACAGCAGAACAGAAAATCTAAAAGACTTGACAGTTCCTGAATGTCATGCTGCAGGCTTTTGAGCTCTTCCATTCATTCAGGTAATGGTCACATTTTTAATCCCTCAAACGGAGCAGCTACTGAAATCAAATGTTTTCTTTTTCCCCTTTTTGGCTTAAGCTACATTTTTCATGTAATTACTTATTTTTTTCTTTTAAGTTAAGAAGGAATATAGTTTCTGCTTTATATTTAACTGCCCTGTTTTTTTAATAATCATTCCACTTTTTAATAATCATTCCATTTTAATAATCATTCCAGATGAGATGAAAACGCCATTGTTGAGACAGAACCCATAGTCCTAGCTCCTGTTCATGGAGTTGTTCATAGGCTCAACTAGGAAAAAACTGGTTAACAAGAAGTCCAGTTCATTTCAGAATTGTTTGGAACCTACCTTCTGCCAACCTCACTCCAGTACTGCCTCAGAGGCAGCGCTCCTCCTCCTTGTGTCCCACAGCAGTTAACCAGTATGTTAGCCAAGCTCCGCCAGTAAGAAAGGTTCTACTTATTGCTAAGACTGGACACCAGGCTACTGTCAGAAGGCCTGGAATAGTGCTGCTGTTTGAATTTTCTGGTAAGCAAAATGCAAAAGGAGAGAACAAGGACACTGACAGAACACAGCAACTAGAGCTCTCCTTCAAGGCCTTTCCAAAGTTCCTGGACAAGTACTGCATATGACAGTCCTCACATGAAAGCAGCTCCCCTATAGAGGGAGACCTACAGGTAACAAACCACTTTCTGAAGGGAAAGCATTTTCACAGGTGAACCAAGCTAAATGCCAGAGCAAGGAGAGAGAGGAACATCACAATCACCACATTACTAAATTCTGTAGTCTGTCTAAACTGACAAATATCAGATATCCTAGTTTCAGCATAGGATATGCTTGCAGAAGCAATTATGTCTCATCTGGGCCACAATCTCAGAGCAATTCCTATCATAACAGAGGTCTGGCACGTCATCAGTATGTACACTTCAGGTACCTCTTCCATTTGACAATGAGCAAAGTTGTACAGTCAACTCAAGTTTCATAATGAGGAATTGCTTATCCATTCTGACTCAAAGTATTCCAGACAAGCTTTCTCTGTTCACAGAAACAGAATTTTATTTCACACTGCACGATTAATGAAGTATACCACTGAATTGCAAGACCAAGAAGCTTTTTATTTCTGGGCAGGTTTTCACACAATAAGAGAAAATCCTACTGAGACCACAGCACATATATCAAGTGACATCCTTTGTAAGTACTATTAAAACACAAACTCTGCGTTAGAGGAGTACAGGTCTGGCAACAGGACAAAAAGAGCTTAAAATTAAAAGCCATTTAAAAATAAAAGTAAATTTAATAATGGGGATTCACATCTAAATAACATTTTCTGAATAAAGCTCATTTCACTGCTTATATTTGAGATCCTAGGCCAGAGTTAAAACCTCCCGATGCTAAACCAGAAGTGAATAAAACCCTGGCTAACTTCAAGGCCCAAAAAGAGATTCCAATGTGTAACTCCAGGTACAGCTAAGGTAAGATCTCAAAGGAAAGATTATAGGGTTCAGGTTCTGTAATTACTGACATTTGTTTACTTCTCCAGGATTTTCAGACAGGTTGTCTTTTTACATCACTGATGCTCAATTCAGATCAACACATCAACTGATAAACACTGCTACTGCTACAAGAGAAGAATACTACTTTGTAATAAACAGATTTAGTTCCTTCATAATAAAAAGAAGATTTTTCAGCTGTGTTTACTATACAAATTGAATCACACATACTAAGTTCTACAAACTAAGATACAAGCAGAATTAACTGATTTGTGAAGGGCTTTGTTACAAAGCATTACTTTGTGACATTGAATTTTCATTTCCTGTAACCCCTATTTCACTAGTCACACTTCAAACCAGAAAACACTGCCAACTTAAGGAGCCAGAAACCTTTATTCAACCAGTCTTCTCATCTCCCAGGTAATTAAACTGTCCAATTAAGTTAAGAGCAGTTATCTTGTACCAGCTGGCATAATAAAAACAAAATCCCAGCAACTATGACCAAAGACTAGACCAAACCAGACGAGAACATCTAGGCCAACATGGATCAAATATCATGGTACACCAAGCATTTAGCTGCTCTTCTACTGATGTACTGGAAAAAACAGAATTAAACGCCACCTGACTCATTTCTCCTAAAACAAGTGAATTTTACAATTTCTCTTTGGCTTGTAAAAATATTCCAGAAGATTTTACTACAAGATAGATATCTGTTGGGATGAAGGATACTTTTTTCTTCTGCAATCTTCAGAAGCACAAAAGGCAGGGAAAATAAAAATAGAATAGTGTAAGTTATCATCAGGTGATTACACAACTTCAGACAGTAATTTTATCTTGTCATGTATTCAGACACTTACTGCATCTGTTCAGATGATCATAACTAGTCAATATTACCATGCTTACTAACAGTGAAATAAAATACAAAATACCATCTCAAATTCTGGAAGCGATGTCCAAGTCACATATGCATAATTCGACATCTGAAATCCAGACGTGATAACATGATCCAATGCACAGCCAAGCATCACCTCAGCACAACCACTTATCCGTTCTACGCATTAAGAATTTTTAAAACTTGAAATCACTTTTGTAGTCTATTTTTGGCCCTTATTCTGTCCCAAACTATCAAATAAGTCTCCCAGTTCAACTTCTCCTATCTGACTGTAGCTTCCTCCAACAGGCATCAGTACTGACTCCTCCCTGCTTTGCTCCAACAGCCAAAAACTTTGAGACAAGTTCCAAATGCTGAACATAAGTGTTCACACTCAGGAAAACGGAAACACATGAAATTTTTAAGTGCAAACAAAAGATAACTTCAAGGTTCTCCCTCAGTTTCTCAAAAAGGCACGATTCTGTTTGAGCCTTCAGTTTTTTTCTTAGAAGTCTGTAAGGCTGCTTCTAACAGCACGTAAGTGAAACCTTTTCCAAAAGCTAGGGTACATCTGTTTTAAAGTGGAGGTGAGGAAAATAATCACAAACACTGAAATTTCCCTCTCCAAAAATGTGCTTTACTGACACTTACTATTACATTCCCATCAATAAACTGGCAGTGAAACTTCTGATCACATATTCACAATGTTAAAAACAGCTCATGGCAGAACATGGAAATTCAATTAATGAGTTCTGAGAACAGTATTTCATAAAGACCAAGTATAAAATGGTGACAAGTTTTGAAAGTAGTTCTACTTAGCGTTCCGAAATCTGTTTCATGACTTGACAGAAAGCTTTGAACATGCATTAATCCTACACCAGAGGATTACTCTAACAAACCTCTTGCTATTTAACACATACTGCAACACACAAAGGAGGAAACAAAAACAATCACAGAATATCCTGAATTGGAAGGGACCCACAAGAATTTGAGTCCAGCTCCACAGAAGACCACCCAAAAAACTAATTAATCTGCCTGAGAAACACTGCCCTAACTCTTACTATTCTAAAATAATTATGACTGGTTAGAAGTTTAAATAAGTTTAATCAGCATATGCTACCATAGTCTATAAAAAAAATTAAGAGTACATTGGTGGAGCTGTGCACATAGTCCAGACAGGCTGAAGACTGCCCAGTACAGAGAATCCGAACTTCTACTTCAAAGGCAGAAGCCAGCCCTCTTCAGATTAAGTCTCACCTACAGATCAATGCATCACTGCAGAAGTGGTGTTTCAAAAAGCATCAGCTGATGTTTTACCTTCTTATAACGCTTACAGAATCCTAGTTGCCCACCATCCTAGTGAAATCACTACTGTGGAAGCGCAAGACATGGTGTGATACAGAAATGCACAGATAGCCTTACTTCGTGACAAAAAGCCTAATGAGAACTTGAGAATTACTTACATGTTACATGTTCTAAATCTCAACAAAAAACGTAAGAGGAAACGACAAAATACAAGTGTAAGAGGTAAGCACAAAAATCTCTTTCTACCTTCACACTGGTTCCTCGGAAGAATCTTCCATCTTGTTTTTATCACATTTTCCAATATTTGCAGTCCATAATACTGAAATTGGAGAAGAGCAAAATGTGAGCGTGTTACTGTAGGACTAACTCCCTGTCAGGATTTTCATTCAATCAGACATTCACATGTAACATCTAAGGCTTCAAGAATATTAAACTAAAAAACTTATTAAATATGTCTATTCACCCGTTTATTCAAATTTCATGCATTTTTTTCCATTTTATTTTTGCTATACTAAATCCTGCTGTTTGATCATGCTCACACCAGGAGGAAAAAAAAAAAAAAAAAAAAAAAAAAAAAAAAAAAAAAAATCTCTCTGGTAGACAATTTTGGCCATCTGGAAAGGAGGAAGTAGCAGCCAGATAAGAATTTGCATCATAATTGACTGTCCATATGTTCAAGTACCATCACAACCAGGCTCCTAAAATATTTAGTAGCTTGGACGGTTTCAAGTGTCATTCATCTAAGAGCTGAAAAAAAATAAATAAATAAAAAAATCATGTCTTATCACGTGTTCTGATGCTGGCACTTTCTAAGGAAAGTATTTCCCAAATTTCACTGGTGTGTTACTTTAGGAACAGCAAGACAACCCACAGGTTTATTCAATTTCAATACCCACCCCAATATGGCAGCTATTTCTACTATTTAAAGATGAACTTTTGTGCTCAGTCAAAACATGTATAAGTTTTTATTTTATTTTATTTTTTATTTTATTTATTACCTTTCAGGAATTCCTTCCTAGGTTCTTTGCCGAAAATGTTACACGTGCAAAGGAACTGGTAAGGCCACTCCCTCTGCCCATTTGTCCCTACTGTCAACTCACAGTAACAGGGAGAAAAGTTTTGATGTGATCACGGAACATAAAACCCCATTAGCATGAATAGACAGCAGAGAAAAGGAGATGAGGAATTTTGCAATAGTTTTATCAGCATAAGATCAGAAGGAATACAATAAATCACATCAATACCTGAAAGGTAAACTCGTGTTTATAAAGTTAAAAGTTTGGCTGAGAATAAGAGTTCTTCTTTAAAATGGTTAGTTGTTATATAAAGTAGGATCATTAACATTTCAACCAAAGGGATCACATAAACTTCAGTTTAATAAAAGAAAAAAAAATGAAAGAAACAATAGAGAACAAACCACAATGTAGGTTGTCCCAAACTACATTGTTTTATTAAAATCTTTGCTGTTTTCATCTTAACATAACCTATGTTCCCCACATGCTTCCCTCTGCAACCCAAAAACTCCCAGTAGAATCACATGCAGACCTTGGATTTGCAAACCAGTGTCATCTTTCAAGATGTTGGGGTACAGAGAAAAAATTGAAATTACGCAAAATTGTCAAGTTTTTGGGTTTTTTTTTTTCAGTATTAGCAATAGAAGTTTATAAACTGCATATTAATCTTTAAGTTTACAAGTAATTAAACATAAAAGCTAAATTAAATCAAGGGAATGTTCATACAGAAAAATGTATGAAACTGTTTAAGAAAAATGTTTCACAGGCAGTGACTTCAGTCACTGACCTAGGTATATGCCATTTTGTACCTGATCTACACAAAAAAATACAAAACATTCAAAAATGCTTCTAACGACCTTGCGAGTATGACTACTTATAAGACAGGGTTAATCTTCTTGAAGCAGAAGCTACTTGTTTTATTTCTAGCTTGTACAGGCACACCTATTAAGAGGCTTTCCATGTAACAGTTAAGCAAAAACAGTATGTTTGCTTCCAAACATTTTCCACAAGTCAACTTAATTGGCTTTAAAATCAGAATGGCAAGTTAAGTTTCATTTTACAAGAGTTAAGAAATTTTCTAGAAATCAAGGGCAGAACTCATCTTCAGTCTTTTTTCTTCCCTTAGAATTTCATTCAAGTACTAGAAATGTCTTTTTTTTTTTTTTTTTAAATGAAAGCTGCCACACCTTTTCCCCATTATGCACTTAAGTACCCAAATTAAAATCACATACTTAAAAGCCATAAAGGTTCCTTGTCTACATTTCTACAGATTTCTGCACATGTGATTTGAGTTCTGCCTTCTGCCAGCCTCTTGTTCATTTCCTCTCACTTTTGATATTAGTATTATTCATTTATAGTATTTGTGCGGGAAATGAAATGGGATCAGTAATAAAATCACCATAAATGACCTCTACGCATGCATCCTTCTTGCCACATTGTGCTAGAAGCATGGTGTGTTGTTTTTTGTTGTTGTTGCTGTTTTAAATTGAAGTTACTTTTGATATAGTGATTGCAAAAATTTGTGTTATCTTCATACCAAGGAAGTACCAAAATGTCCAAAAAAAAAAAAAGTCACTGATGTCAATTTTAAATTCTGCCATCTGAAGAAACGGAAGTATTTTTATTAAGTCAAACAATACATGTAAACACATTTAAACTCAGCATAAAACAGAAGCCTTTCCAATACGCATTTTCTTAGTTTATTCCTAATTGTTTAGCAGCAATTCACTGCCAAGTTATGAAGATGAGGGACAGGTAACAGCAAAGACTGAAAGAAACCCTATAAAATGATCCCTATGGTAGAAATTTCTATGATACCCTTATTACTTACTCTATGTACCAAATCCCCTCCCACCCACCTCCCAAGAAACAAAAACAATTGATGAACAGAATTCAGTTAAAGGGAATCAAAAGGGTAGACCTTGTGGAGGCCTGCCGTCAAAGCCTAGCTGTGTCAGTTGCACAGGAAGACACCCCTTTTCTTCCTATTACAAGCAATCAACATAATGGAACATTATGATTAATATCAGGTAGTGTTAACAGCTTTAATTAAAGAAAAAAATATGATTGCATAAAAGCCAAATGTCATAGTGCATAAATTTAGCACCAAATAATTTGCAATTTATGTAAATGGAAGAATTCTTTACCTGTTGCTTTCTTTCTGTTCCTCAAATCATCTCATTTTTCACAAGACAAATTTGAGTTTTTAAAAATACTGTTGGTAAATCAACTTAAAAATTAGTAATGTCTGTCAGTATAATAAGCAAAGTTTACCAGGCAAGCAAACAGGCAAACACTGTTACTTAAAGGTCAGCACTTTGAGGAAGTTCTTTAAATTCTTTTTTCCTAAACTTTAAAGCAATGAAAAGAGTTGAACTTTTTCATGAGTACCTCCTGAATTCAGAGACCATCCAATCACTGCCATTTTATGTTCAAATACTGTGTATCAAGCAGAAAACCATGCCTATCAATTACTTAAAATAATAATCATCAACCTTAACACTGTGGAAACATTTCAATCAATTTTTCAGTTCAAACTGCATAAGTCTTATTTTAAGGTAAAACCTGTAAAGGCACAGTCAACAACTGAATGCTATTCCTTTTTGACACTATCACGATGGATGGATTTACAGTAGTAGTACAAAGCAAGTTTGTTTTCTGTATTAGTAAGGACTAATCTCATACTACAAAGAGTTTGAGGTACTTAACTTTCATCAACTGCTCAAAACAGTGGTCTAATACAGTTTCTATTTTGTCTTCAATATACTTAGGGACAGATTATCTCCTCACTTACACAGACATGGCTCTCATTCACATCAAAGACAGCCAAGCACTTAACCAAGAACAGAATGTGGCTCTAAGATTTTGCATTACATGTATACACCAGTCTTTGAACTGGCATTATACTTATATATGTGCCTTGAAGAAAAAAAAAAAAAAAAAAAAAAAAAAAACACCTATTTCCAATTCAACTCTTCCTTATTTTCTTTCCCCTCCTTTTTTTAAAAAAAGGAGAAATACTCTTGTGAACATAAAAGGAGATTTAAATATTTTATCCACTTATAGTTTCTGTTTAAAGCCACCTTTGGGAAGAAGACAATGAAGACGTGGTTTGAATAAAGAGTCTGTGGCTAAAAATGAGATACCTTCCTCAAAGTTCATGAGTGGAAGAAAGATGAAAACCAAATAAGTAAAAGTTTATTTGCTTACTTTGGTATTCATATTCTGAGAGAACTCCAAAATAGTATCAACTCTTGTCCATGCATCAGGATGTTCTTTTAAGTGAGTCAAGACCTCTTGAGCCATTCTTTGCTAAAAGCAAGTTTGGGAAAAAAAAAAAAAAAAAAAAGTATTAGCGTAGGATTATTTTAGGAAACATATAGTATAATCAAATATATTAACATCATGTCACCTTTAAATCATGTATTCAAGACTTAGTCAGAACAAAATGAGAAGTGGTAAGTTCACAGA
This sequence comes from Centrocercus urophasianus, assembly GCF_019232065.1. Lineage (NCBI taxonomy): Eukaryota > Metazoa > Chordata > Aves > Galliformes > Phasianidae > Centrocercus > Centrocercus urophasianus. Next base: position 103,069,363 of record NW_024884142.1, read on the forward strand.
TTTCCTTCTGCCAATTACGATTTATTAACAATCAAATTCAAGAAATGCACTAAAGCAAGATGGTCACTGACTTACTCCCACTCTTCCATACTGAATGGTTAATCTAGACCAACACCAAACATGTGAGAAATGCACACACACGAAGTGTACTAGGGATGGAACCTGGCTTCCATTCAAGAAATCTTCTTGATAAAATTTTATTCAAGGGCACCCCAGCTTTCTGTTCCATTTTATTTTGAAAAACCAAAGAGCAGAACCAGAAGTCACCATTTCCTCTACTTGAGAGGAATCTCCTGATATATCCACTACCTTACAAAAGCAGAAACTATTTATTGGGGGACAACAGGCCAGCTGGTCACACTAATCCTTTGTTTTTTCCTTGAGACTGACATTGCCAATTATTAAACTAGTTTCCCCAGCTCCAGTAACTTGCAAAACCTTCTCATCTGAGTCAGTTATGCATATAAACAGCTGAACTCATTTAAGATATCTTTCTCAGACCTGCACTTTCATGAACATCTTTTTAGGAAGCCTAATGTTAGCCATTTTCCAAGATGCAGTGTACTGACAAACCCTGCTGCAAACTGCACCACCTACAAGCATCAGACACTGCCTCCCAGCAATACAAACATCTTCCAAGTTACAAGAAACACATAATGTGAAAATTAACAGAACTTAACTCATTCTTTCAGAGCAGTGCAGATCCAATTCAATGGAATTAAAACAGTTACTGCTTTAACTTTCCCATTTACAACTTTACTACAGATACACAGATTTTTAGTTAGCTACAAGAATATACCTGAGCTGCTGGGGGAAAAAAAAAAAAAAAAAAGGAAATCCCTACATTCCTTTCCCAACACAGAAACCCCATCAAGACTCAGAATCAACGAGATGAAACAAAAATTCTGAGCTGAAACACTATACAGCAAGGATGTATGAAGTACCTATGCATTACCAGCATCTCTACTTAAGACAACTCACTACAGTAGAGCATTTCCCGGTCCAGTACTGACTTGGAATTGCATGTCCTTGTTAAGTGCCATATGCAGTAATACCACACATACATTCTTTACTTAAAAAGGCAGTACAACTATATTCATACAGTCCCACAGAGGTAAAACGTTCAGCAGTTTTGATGTAGATCAGCTGTACTAAGAGAGAAAGAATCGCTTACTTCCAGGCTCAACTTGAGTGCACTTTTATACTGAACCTTCTTAGTGCTTCTAATATTGGTGACATACCACAGAATCAAGCGTCAATACCAACAAGAAACATGATCAGTATCCTTCTCCCAGGTCCTATGAAGTACACTCCCTTACCCACTATTATCTAACATGACTGGACAGCAGCTCCTGTACAAGCAGTAATGCTTAACCAGATTGAAGCCTCACCGTTTTGTTGCCACAGAAGGAAAAATCAGCAAGCAAATAACCTGGCACATGACAGTCTAACAAACCAACAGAATTTAACCATCTGTGATGAGTATGACAGTTTTGAGCTGTCTCAAAACTTCTTACTCATGCGTTGGGGCCTTTTCTTCTCAGAAAATACACACAAAAAGCTGAGGAGAAAAAAATCTCCAAGTCAAGGACAGAATAGAGCTTTTATTTGCCTATGACACATCTGCAGGTAATTTTGCTAGCAGTAATAAGAATTAAGCAGAAGACAGGAGATATTCAAAGATGATAATTAAGGGGAAGACCACCAATACATTTGAAAGCAAGTTCAGCATGGGCTATCCAGACCACATCATAAGCTTTTTCACATTCCAGAAATACCGTTTATAATACCTTAACGCTTAGTATCCCTCAAATTTTATTATTCTTGTCTCCTTTCATGTCATGTTCAGAGCTGTCAGACTCTACAATGAAGTGCTTTTCCCTGCAGGAACTTTCAAACTTGTCTTGGGAAAAAAGTAAAAACTCACAGATATTCACTGAAAAATGCCTGGGTCTCTGGTAAAGTACTGAAATAGCAAACCAATTAAACATGAAAGTATAACATATTAGTACACCTATTTGTAAGTTTATATCATAATTCACTTTTGCCAATTAACAGCTTCTTTGTGAAGTAGGGCAGTGAACTGGCCTACAACTAGATAAGACTAAGTGTTCAGCATTAAGACTGAAGTCTAATTGAATGCTTATACAGTAATGTAATACTTACACAGAACTTGCTTAGTATCCATACCTAAGTTTTCTGAAATTCATAGCTTGCAACCTAAGGCTTTCAGCAAGTTAGACAAAGAAGGACATCCAATTCCACTCAGAGGATAAGAAAGTTTCATCCTTCAGCAGAAGGAGATACTAGCAAGTTAACAAGAAGTGCATCCCTGCCAGCATATAGAGGAAGGTTCCAATGAGGAAGAAGGCCCCAGTTCTAAACATTACTGTTGGTCTGAACCTACTTGTGATGTTTGATCCTATGATACATCACCAGTATTAGAACCAATAAGACGGTTCGGTACAAAACTTAAAAGAATTTGACCCAAACTCTGATGCAGGAATGCTACAGTTGAAATGAGTGGAAAGAACTGTGTGCTGGAATCAAGAAAGGGCATCATCTCCCTCCATGATGGGACTGCTAACTGCAAGTGGATAGTCTCTGGTAGTATGAGTGGGACCCCTATGAAAGATGAAGCAAGGGGCTCATTTAAGTGACACAACTTCTCCCAATGTAAGAACAATGGAAATTAGACCACCATATTTAGAGTTAATCCTTTAGTCTTAAAATACTACAAACACCACCTGTATAGCAAACAAACATGCCACTTACAGAACAAGTACTCGAAAGTCTCTACTACTGAAGGCAAAAGCTAAAAGTAGCTTTCTGCGACATGGTAATTTAAAAAGCCACAGCTTTTTTTATTTTTACTTGGGATTTAGGAACCTGAAATTGCAAGTGTCTCAAAAAAAATAATCACGGGATTTTAGAGCCCATCGGAATTTACATTAATAAGCCATACACAAGCTTTTAATTAGAAATACACAAACTAAATACAAGCAAGTATATTTTTGTTTATTCTAATAGTTGGAAGGAGAGAAGGAAAAACATCAGCTACTCATCTCAATTCATTTTTATTGTAGCACAATAATACATTAGTAATAGTTGCTTGACACTGAAACTCTCAGTTTCTTAAGCAGGGACAATTAAAACTTGCCATAAAAGAAACTATGCTAACATCCTTGTAACAATACTTGCTTTCAACATTGAGTCTTTTTTCCCCCACAGTTCAAGAAATCAGTAAAAGCAACAGAATATGAGATTCAGTTTCAACACAGTATGTTTGCATACACTCTCCTTCTCAGACTTCACACTTCCTACTAAGGCCAGAGAATAGTGTGAGAAGAATCTATGGAGGGGAAAGAAAAAACACCAAAAAACACAGTAACGGGAAAAAAATAGATAAGGGCAAAATCTTCTTTTAATACCTCTAATATGCTTTTTAGTAAGTATAAATATCCAAACACTAAAAATACTTCTCTTCAATACAGTCCTTCAGTGAGGACAATACTGAGGCTCTGACATTATAGTCCCATCCAGAATAGTAACAGGCAATTCAGACTTTCCTGAAACATTAAGGTACAGAGGGTCAGCTGCGAGCAAAGACGCTCATGCTAAGCTGCACTTGCTCATCTCTTATAACAACAAAAGGCATGCTAGGAACAGAAACACGATGAACTAATATTTCAACATTAATTGCACCAGGACTACTTTAAACACAGGCATATGATATTCTTGCCACCACCACAGAAAATCCATAAAGAGTAATATTTTTATTCCAGTAAATTAATTTTGCTCAACTGATTTGCTGCTAGTATTGAACATATCCATAAACATAGGTTCCAAGTTCACATTACCTGCGCACCTTCTCCATGGTACAAGCAGTTCACCACATTGTCCAGAAGATTGATATCCAGTTTCTGATTAAAATCCAGCAGCTGACGAGCTGCATGGTCCGCTAACATTGTCATAATTGCTGGCATAGATTACTGGAAAAAAAAAAAAAGATTTTTTTGATCAATAAAATTATTGTCAGATGTAATCACATAAAATGCTGCCACCAAAGCATCATTTAAGTGAGACAAACCTAGCAGTACTGAATGGCACAACATTCCTACCATTGCTAAGCAAGCACCAGGACAAACCTGTACTTAAAATTCATATAATACTACCTCAACCTAATTCTCAGGGTGCTCAGCAGGTACAACGCATAATGGCAGTTTAACTAACCAGTGAGCTATATAACCAAGCAAGCTAAGCAACTTTTTATTAAGTAAACAGCAGCCCCTACTACAAGTATTCAGCCTCTGAATATGTGTAAATGAGTAAGTTTGATAGTACGTACTTCTAGCATCATTACAATCAAAACGCACCCTAGTGATCTCAGGAGAATTTTAAGCTCTCAAGAAGAACGTGCACATTTGCAAATCCAGTTCTGAAAGCTTTTCAACGAACAGTTACAGAAGTGGAGCATCACCTACATACTCGGTAAAAGTTAAAGAGATCATTTTTCATATACTTGGGAAAACAGCTCACAAACTATCTAAATAGAAGCAAGAAATTATGACTGAAATTAAGAAAGCTGCCTGCTTGAAGGCATTTAACATAAAGTGACAGCAAATTAAGCATACCACTTTAGAGCACCTAGTGGAATTCTACTGAAAATCCTGCTGCAGTTTTCAGGCCCTTAACACCCCCAACACAAGTACCAACTTCTCATCCCAGGCCTAGCAGCCCTGCATTATGAAAAGACAGTCAAGGCTATACACAATCGTGCATGCACACCAGCTTACTAGCTGGTGACTGGTAGAAAACAAAGATGCTCACAAACAGTAAGCAAGCAAGCCAAAGCCACAAAGCTGTGCATCAGAAGTTATACACCACTCTGGCCTTTTCACATCACCATGCAGCAGCTGACCAACTGCACTGCTCTCCTCCCACAGTCACCAACAAATATAGCACTTTTTTCTACCCTCTTCCCTATATCAGCTCTCTCCCATTCACCCTCATTTTCAGTCTTCCATAGAACTACAAATTTCCTACTGAACTTAAGAAATATCCTCAAGTCTGGAGAACTGCAAGGTTACTCAAGAAGTTACATTTGATCCTGCAGCACATACAAATAGATACCATCTGAAACTCTTCTAGAAACAACCCCCACATGCACAAAACTCAACAGAAATCAAGACGCAGAACAACCCATGCTTTAGAGTAAAGTGGAAGTCAGTTCTGCTCTTACTAAACAGCTTTACGTGTGAATAAGAATGAATATTATCCCTTACTTAAATCTCATGCTTAAAAATAAAGAGCAAGAAAAACCTGTGACTCAACTCAGGTAACCCCTAAGTGAAAGTCTCACAGTAACACGCACATTGGGAAAATCTTCTGTTTACTACATACATTTTCAAGTATTATCAAACGGTTTTGTTCTGATACAGACATGCAACAAAGTAAAAAAAAAAAAAAAAAAAAATTTTTGCTGTATTTTGCATTAAAAGAAGTCATGTAAATAGTACTACTGCACTACCATAGTAATTTTTAAGGGCTAGCATCATCATCCTATCGACCTTTTTACACCAAAAAACCCCCAAGAACATAAGGAAATAAAAATCAAGCAGGAACCAAAACTAATTGAACACTATATCTTCACCCAGCTCCAAAAGTTTCCAGAACTGTTAAGTATGGAAGCAAGCAGAGCAGCAGCAAAAGCTGATTTCCTTTTTCTAACTCATAAGGGTACTTAAAAATTTCACTTGGCAGAGCGGCAACAAGCAGCACTGGGAAGAAATCTAGCCCATTAACAGGCAATGCAGCTCAGGACATTAATACTGCTGCTAGACACACATGCTTCCTCATCCTCCACAACTGCCCTCATGGCTGTGGCATGAGCAGGTGAAGCAGCTTTTGAACTACAAGACCATTTTACATTGGTGGTTCTTTGGACAGACTCACACATTGTAGGTCAGGGCCTTTTTCAGCAGTTTTTACACAATTCCAAACACTGTGAAGCACTGTGACAGTTTTCAGGTAACAGGAGATAGATTTGCAGAAGGTTTCTGCCTACATAGCAGGACCACTCCACAAGGCCAATACTAAGATAAGAACCAGTTACAACTAGTCCTTGGTACAGCTACCAGCAAAGTATCCCACCAAGGAACTTTCCTTCCCAAATAAGGTTAAAAAAAGACTACAGAGTTCAACTAAAGGACATATTAAGATTACTACCAGGGTTCCAGAAAGACCCCCCAGGACCTCTATCATCACAAAGGTCTGGTGTATGACCAAGGAGGTGGAATCATATGTTGATGATTTTGGAAAAAGTACTGCATACCGATGAGTTCTCTGGGAAAAATCATTACATATGTAATGCAAGTCATGTGTATAAGCTGAAGTTCTTCTGAACCAGGTATGGGTACAGGTGGAGCAATCACCTGTGCACCTGCAGCACAACGAAGAATACTGCTTCTTAACAGCACATTGCTCTTAAGAAGTTTCACTCAGACAGCAGTTAGGCTGGTAACACTCAGAACCAAAAGGAACAGCCACGTGACAAGCAGACACTATTAAGCACATGAAGACAAAAAAGAAATATTTTGAACAGGGTCCTTTGCCACTCCCAGCGTTATTTTCACACTGACCTGCCTACTAGCAAACTGACTCCGAAATGGCGGCTTTGTGGTCACTATCAAAGGCGATTGACTCCAATTCCCGCTACCAACACTGGGCACACACCACGCACATTACAGCTTCCATTCACTGCTCTCCTGCACACTAATACTACCATACCTGAACATGATCAGCTTTAAATCTCTATTCTCATATCAACGCTAATCAGTTCTTTAACATTAACAATAAATGAGGTAACAGAAACTAGAGAAAAAAATCTAAGCTACAACATAGCAAGAACATGACATCTACCGAAGGTCAAATGAACTGCATTTGTCAAAAACTTTAAACAGCTATCCCCATTCTCAACAACACGGGGGTCTTCAGCTCTACACAGCTGTACTCAATTCATTTAAATATTTCTCGAGAAGAACAAAACACAATCATTTTACATCAAGAAGAGATGCCGAGGATTTACAGCGAGCTCTAAAGCACGGCTTCTACGTGACTATGCGAGGCTCACAGGGGCGGCCATAGGAAACTCGAGGCGGGCACTCCACCCCGCCGCCCGTTCCAGAGAGCGCAAACCACTCCACCGCACAGCGCGGCAGGAGCTCATGGCCTCATACACGCGTGAGAACACGGAGCAGCCGTGCAGCACGGCGCCCGTCGGCAGCCCAACACCTTCCCGGGACGCGGCGCCCAGGCAGGGCAGAGGCCCGGCCTTGCCGAGCGCCGCGGCCCCTCCCTCCCTGCCCGCGTTCTATACGGGGCCCCCACGTGACGCGGGCGGACGTTTCAATACTGCTGCACAGACACACCAAAATATTTCTGGAAACTTCCACTCCTAATAATTCGCAGACTAAGGGCCCCGCCGCTCCCCGCGCCCGCTCCCCGCCTGCCAGGCCCCTCGGGAGGCCCCCGGGCCCCGGCCCCGCCGCCTTTCCCGCGCCGCCCGCTCACCTTAGTGCTTCTGCGGCCTTTTGCTTCAGAAACTAAGGGGTGGGCGAATCAAGTTCCTAACCTCAGGGCAAAAATACAACAACGCAGAAAAAAATGAAAAGCCGCCCTGCCCTAAAAAAAAATAAATTAAAACCGAGGTAAGAGGAGGCTCCGCGCACCCGGCCCCCGCCAGCCGCCCCTCGCCGGCGCCGTTCTGTCCCCACTCGGCCCGGCGCGGCCGCGACAGGGCTCGTCTCGGCCCCGACACGGCGGCACCCTGCCGGCCGCAATGCGCTCCTCGGGCCCGGCGCGCGCTAGCGGGGCGCCCCGCCGCCTCGGGGGAGGAGAGAGACGCGGGCTCGACGCGGCGCCGCAGCCTCCTGGCACCCCTCGGGGAACCTCTACCTTCTTTACGGCCGCGGCTGCGTGACGACTCGGCTGCGTCCCGCTTCGCTGGCTCTGGGCCCGGGCCCTCGCGGCCGCTCCTCCTGTGCCTGCCGCCCTTCCTTCGGCCTGGCGGGCCCTCAGTTCGGCCCCGTGCCCCCCCCCCCCCCCCCCGCTCAGCACTAAACTTCGGCCCCTCAGCTGCGCCGGCGGCTTCCCCCGCGAGCTCCCCCGTCAGCAAGAACCGCGACAGCGGCAGCGAGAGCGGCGGCGACTGAGCACGGCGCGTCTCCCCCTCCTAATGCCACAAGCTCGGAACCGGCTCAAACCGGTTCAGACTGGGAGATTCCATCTCGGTTTAGTTTTCAGCCCATGGCGCCGCGGAGCGTTTGGAAACCTCAGGCCCCCGCCCAGCGAGCGCTCTCATTGGTCCCCAGCGATGGCGCCTCGCTAGCGCCCTGCACGATCATTGGGCGTACGGCACGTCACTTCGTCGAGCGCCGCGGAGGGTAGCGGGGAGCAATCGGCGGAGGAGGGAGGATTGGAGAGAGGGGATCCGCCCCCTCCCCGGCAGCGAGCGAGGAGCGCGAAGGGGAAGGCTGCTGCCCGCTGAGTGGCCGAGTCGAGCTATCACTCAGAGGCTGGCCCGCCTTCGAGTTCTCAAATGGCGGGCGTAGGCCCTGCCCCGTTTCTATTGGCTAGCACGTTGGTGCGGTGCGCGCGGCTTTTACGCTCGTCTGTCGTCGCGCGCGGTGCTTTGGGTGCGTTGTGCTGCCGATGGCTGTTAGCGAGAACGGTGCTGATAGAACGGGGCGCCGGTGGCGACACCGTGCCGTGCCGTGCTGTGCGTGGCGAAGTGACTCAAGCTCGCGGGTGAGGCCGTGTCTCCGGCCGGCGGGAAGGGAAGGCTGTGGAGCCCGGGCTGCGTGGTGGAGGACTGAGCGCTGCTTTGTTTCCAGTAGGCCCACGTCTTGCGCCTTGAGCTGGGCTCAGCGGTGTGCCGAGCGCTGCATCCGCTTCGTTCCCACCCCTGTGATGCCGACCTGAAACGGAGACTGGGGAGTTGTGGTTTTTGGGAAGTTTTATATTGTCCTTAGCGGTCCTGAATGGTTATCCAGAGCATAAATGAGATATGGGTGATAAATTCTGGGATGGGTATAAATTGCTGAACTGTGTTCTTACACTGAAGTACTGCGACGTTTAAAATGAAGTGGTACTTAGAACATAATAGACTAGATTAATGAAAAGAAACTCTGCAATTCCTGTGTTACAAGTTACAAAGCTGACATGAAAATTGAGAGACATAGTGAGATACGTATGCCTTTATTTACATGAAACCGTAATCAGTATGGAAACTATGCAAGTCTTTTACCCTGTGAGTCCCTGACACATTGATTGTATAAGCCTCTCAGTTACTGTTTATTTTCTTGTCTGGAGGCTTCGAGAAGTTTGTGGGCTTAACCTACTAGGAGAAGTTCTCTAAGCTTTACTTAAATAAAAAAAAACTGTAGAACTGAGTTGAGTATGGAAAGCAATGCATGGCCGTAGACATGCTGGGGGTAATAATAATAGATGAGGTGACTACCTGTGAGACCCAATTGGTGGTGTGGAATGGCTTCAGAGTAATTCACACCAACATAAAAGAAGCATTCAGTAGCATTAGAATGATTAGTTGTTCAAGTTCCCCAAATCTTTTTTTTTGCTGCTGAATTATCCTTTAACTGTTCCTGTTGGCAAAAGCATTTCAATATGTGTTGAAGCTAATGGATAATTCTAGCTTAATAAAATGTGCTTTTTTTTTTTTTTGTAGACGTATGTTGAAGTTTTATCAGAGAACGTTTTTGACTTTATAACAACAATTTATTCTTTTCTGCACTGTAGGTCACGGATATGCATATAATGTTATGAGTTCTTGCTGCCAGTGTCTTAAATCCTATGTTTGAATAAAGCTTCATGCGTCTTTAAAAATCAACTAGCTTCTGTAAAAGTGTTTAAGAAGTTAGTGGGTTTAAGTGGAAGCGAATTCTTTCAATAGAGGGTCCTTTAATAGGTTTATACGTATTCGTGCTGGGAGCTTATTCTGTTAGATTAAAGGAACTAAGTTACTATTTAAAGTAATATGTGAGATTATGAAATTGCAAGGTGTATGCAATAGATCAGAATTGAATTTAAGAATCAGATATTCTCAGTAGGTTGTCTCATGGTGCACTTGTTTCTTGAACTAAGGCTGCTTTTGATACCACAGTACAGAAGAGGAAGACATTCACTGTGATTAATATTTGATGTTCAAGCAGTGACATGTTGTGTTTCCAATCTGAACAAGCATTTCCTCATCAGTGTCATTGCTGCAGAGAAGGCTTAGTTCTCAAAACTAAATCAATACATCCAAGTTTAGTCTACCTATGCCATACTCATCTTACCATTAGTATGAAGGAGCACTTTAGAAAAAAGAACTCAACAGATGTGAACTGTGCTGATGTTAATAAGTCACAAAAAGAAAACTCAGGTTTTTTTCCTGAAGCTTTCCACCATTACAAGTAGTATGCATTCATCCATGAGGCTATTGATCTGTGTTCAAGAACTGTGTTTTTTCCTGTGACTTTAATTCATTCCTTTTCTGAAATTTGACACTTCAAGATTGTTTATGTAGTAATTCCCAGTGGAGAAAATCAGTTGCATCTACTTATACTCTACTCATAACTTGTGATTTTCCGTTGCCTTACAAGTTGTAAAAGTGTCTTGAAGTAGTCCCAGCAGAAAGCTTTCTTGCCAGTCCTCCCTCCCCTACCCCAGTCTGAAATCTTTTTTCTTTTTTTTTTTTGGAGCTGAGTGGTTTGAAGTATTTAAGGATTTCGAAAAGTACACTATCAGCACTCAGTTTTTTAACCATGCATAAAAATTACTGCATCCAGTAACATTTGTCATGATGATAGCAAAGTACATTGTTTATCTTGCCTTGTTTACTTTCTTCTGGTGGGTTGGCTTTTGTAGTAATTAACAAATCTGTAGTTCTTCCAGTGTGGCTTATGACAGGAAATGGCATTGTTATTGATGGTATTGAATTGGAAAAATTTCATGTAAACAGGATGAATAGATCTAGGAGGTCCCTAATGGGTTAAAAACAGAGTTGTAATTCTGTAACTCAGAATTCTAGCTAGCCTTGGTGTTCAAAACAAACTGATGTAGGACACCAAAAAGTTAGATATGTTGTTAACTCCTTTGGCTTGAGTTCACTTTTCTGTGTTTTCTTTTTGTTTGGATTTTTGTGCAGGAGAAGAGTTCAAAACCTTATATTTTTTGTTAAATTGAATTTTCACTATTTCAATTTAAATTAGTTATTTTTGATGGAAGGTTAGATGGAGCTTTTCACACTTCCGCCACTTCCACCAACTTCCACACTTCCACCAACTATCTATAGAGCCCCCGAAAAAAATCAAAACAGAAGTACGCTTTAAAAATATATATATGCTTATAAAAAATCATAACAGTAAAAAACACAGTGGGCCCCAGTTTGATGTGCTTGATTACGGGGCTAGTTTCTGCCTCTCCTCTTGTAGGAAGTTATCACTAACTTTGCTTATCTCAAATAACACTTCAGATGTTTTGGTAGAACTGGCCCTTATATCTTTATGCAAGCTGTGGCTTAACATGCTGTAGACAGAATACTTCTTATCTCTCTTCTGTTCTGCACAAAGCTTGCTGAAGGCTGGTTCATAAATGGAGCGCAATCTTAAAAAGCAGCCATGTTAGCAGGGCAAGTATACCTGGATCTCAACTTCTTTCTAACAAACAGTTAATGCAAGGTTACGCCTTCTGTTTTTGTTGCCACTGATGTCTGCTTTATTACATGTTCAATCTAGAATTTAGGTCTTACTGAAGGCAGTAGGAAAATTTACTTTTGGTTTCAGGTCAGCAGTGTGCTCTGGTAGTGACAAAAGCTAGCTATGTGCTGGGCTTCATCAAGAACAGTGCAACCAGTACATGAATTGATTATTCCCTTCTGTTTGCTACTCATTAGGCTGCATCTAGAACACAGTGTCTGTTTTTTTGGTTCTTCAGTACAAGAAAGATGTTGAAAATTCCATGCAAGTCCAGGGTGAAGGGAGGCTGAGAGGAGCAGGGCTTTTTCTGTTTGGAAAAGAGAATGGAGGTGCCACCTACTAGCAGCTCCCCAGTACCCTCGATGATTTTTACAAAAAAGAGACAAGTTCTTTATTTAGATGTAAAGTAGGAGAACAAGAGGTGAGAGGTGTAATTTTTGTTGGGAGGTTCCTGCTGGAAGAGAAGGCCTACTTCGCATTATAAAAATAAGCATAACAAAACAGTCATGTGATTTGAGGAAACTTTGTTCTATGTTAGTGTTTATAACTTTCTTTAATATTTTTGTATGGAAAAAAATGCTGCTTAATTCTAGTCTGACAGTAGTTTAACTCCTTGTGCAGTCAGCTGCTTGTCTTAACTTTTTGGAAGGAGTAATGTAATTCACTCATAAGAAAAGCAGCAATATATTTATTAATATGAGCGATTTATCAAATTTTTGAAACTAAGATACAGTTGATTATGTGACAATAGACTTGATTATAAAATATATGAAAGACTTTATGTACTAGACAAAAACGGAGTCAGTGAAGTTACTAGGGAGGCCTTGTGGTTGAGTGATGGGGTTCAGAATGGAGTCCCCATACTACTTAGGTGGTAAGATGATTGACTCGTAGGCATATTACATAACTTCAGTTCTGAGCTAGATGTTAATTCCTCCAGAATCTGGCTTGACCAGACAGTGAATAGCACTGGATTTAGGCTGCAGTTAGATTAGTACTTGATCAGTTAGCCCTTAGATGTTGAGCAAGATGCCATTTTCTCCAGCATCTAGCCTTGACTGGAAAGCAACCACTGTTATGGTTCCCACCCACTCAAGCAAGTCTGATGGTAAAATGGTTGGGCTGCAGAGAGGAGGATAAGGGGGAAACGCAAGTTGACATCACTAATTTTTATTTTAATGCATCGTGTCTGGAATGTTTCATGGCCTTTGAAAGTAATTTATGCTGTGATGATTAGCTGTCTTATACCCTGCTAGCATATGTTATATGATGTAAATGCTCCTCCAGAATTATTGCATTGATCTTTCATGAAGAATCAAATTGTTATTTTACAACCTTACAATTGAGTGCTGAGTTGATTATTCATGGGTTTGTGAATGTATGCCAGTTATCACTGCAAATCGCTGAGTAGAGGAAGAAATGCACAACACAGTAAGAATGGGGTTGCAAATCAAGAAGAGTAGTTTGTTTTCCTTTGCCAAAGGAAAACTGAAGTGTATTTTTAGCAGGGAGGTTGGACACAATGATCTCTTCCCAGAGGTCCTTTCCAACCCCTGCATTTCTGTGATTTTGTGATCTTTAGCTCTTTCACAGAGCTGCTTTCCTACCTTTTATGAGGAAATCTTAACCTTCCACGAAAGCCAGCAGCCCACGCAGCGGGATGGGAGGGAATGGGAAGTGTACAGGCAGAAGTAAATTGGTTGTTTAGTCTGTTTGTTTTTCACAAAGGTCCCATAGTCTGTGGCAGCTTGTGTATTTTGAATGTTTTATTAATCCCTATATGTGTTGTTCATAAGTAAAGGGATGATCTGTAGTCACAAAACAACGATGATGCTTTGATTGACAAGTAGTGATCATTAGCTTATACCTTGAAGCTGGAGTGCTGTGTAGCACTCCTTGCTTTTATCTCTTTATGCAAGTCTTTTTTTTTTAACTGTTGACAGTTTATTTGGGTTTTTGAGCTTTCTTCACATAAACATTCTCATCAGTTCAGTAAGTTAGCAGTTCAGCAGCGTTTTAGTCTTCTGAGGTCATCAGAAGCGCATCTTTTCTTATGTAATGCACTCACATTAGGTGATCTGTGCCTAAGAAAGATGATTTCTAAAAGGAATGAAAGTTATGTGAGTAGGAGAAAAACATCAAGTTAGTGTCATAATTCCTTTTCTTGGTGAAATATGATTAGTATAAACAGAAGGGAGAAAAAGGCGGTAAGTCAAAGTGAAAGCAGGTGCTGACTGAGGATGAAGCGTTCAGAGGAAATTGTCTGGGCAGTGCACAACAAACAATCCATTAACATAATACCAGTGTCACAGTAAACAGCTTCAGCCTCTGCCTCACTCTTCAGTAGAGGTCCTTTCTCTTTCATGGCCGGGAGATTAGTGCAGAGTTCTTGCATTACTATGCAGTGTCCCTTGTGAAGACTTCCAGCAGAAAGCAGGGAAGGATGTTGTAGTTTCCACTTTCTCATGCAGCTATCAACTTAGTTCTATAGTTTTCTGATGTAATAGAAGCAGAAAATGTGATTTAGTGATTACTGAATGTAGAGAACTTGTGCTGTCCTTACATGCTTGCTTTGTCAGAAATGGCAGAACTAATCCTGCCTAGCACATCCCTCTTCTCACTGAGCATCTGCTATTGTTTTTAATTGTTTTGGTCTTCTTTTCAAATAGATTCCATGTACCTATTTCAGTTACTTTTGGCATTTCACTGTCTAAATTAGGTCAAACTGAAGAATGAGAGAAGGGCCCCACCGCAAAAGATGAGAAAAAGGCTTCACAGGAACTGGGGATAGTTAAAGGTAGTTTACAGAAGTGAATATGTAGAGGTTGCTAGAAGAATGGGAATTGCAGACACTGGGACTGAGACAACGTGGGGGTTAGAGAACATAAAGATAAGAGTTTGAGAACAGCTTGAGGACCTCTGGCTGGGAGGTGATAAGATGTCCTCAGGGCAGGCTAGAACTGGATGGGGGCTGCCCCTCCCTCAGGGTCAGAAGTTTACAACAGGAAGACTACGAGCCTTACCTAGAAAGACTGCTTCTTCATCCCATGACCACCAGGAGGCCCCCACAACTCACTGCACATGTGCGAGGGGGAGGGCCTGCATGCTAATGGATTCCCAGAAATGTAATGAATATGTATCCAATTTCCTGGAAACAATTGATTATGTATTAGTTTGGCCTATATCTATAGCTCACTTTTTCCTCACAGCATGCAAGTTAGGCAGATCTATCCCCCTTGCACCCAGCATATGTGCACTGTTGAAATAAACATACCTGCTCTCATTCCTTAATCTGGCTATAGAGTTTGATTTCTGCACATCAGTTTGGCGACTCGGATGAGACAACCTCTGTTTGGCTGTGGGACCGGCTGAGAGGGGAGACATCTTTGGTGTGCCCTGAGATTTCACAGGATTTTCCTTCCTCATCCAATCACTGCAGGAACAGACAAGGACCATTTGTCGGCGGGCCAGGTACGTGTATGGAAGAGGGGAACTTGTAAGTCATGAGGAGACTTCCTACGCAGGGTATGAAGGAGTGTGCATCGTGTGTGCACCCCCCCCCAAGGTATGTGAGCTCATGGGTTAGGTTGCCAGCTGGGGTAGGAAGACTCCTTGGGGAAGTTCCTACTAAGGGGACCTGTAAGTCGTATGCAAGGAAAGAGCAATAGCTCTCCCTTAGATGATCAGTGACAGTGGCTATCTTGTCAACTGATAATGTGGAAGTTATAGGTTGTATTATCGTGATCACCATCTGTACTGTGTGTTTGAGTAATTGCTATCAAAACACACAAAAATAGTTCAGAGCTCTGATTTGGTAAAGTGTAAAGTCGGCATTGTGTGTGATTGCAAGTGAATGTCTTGAATACATGAGACATTGTGGCACAGCTGCAGGGCGAGTGCAGAGTATAAGGGTGATCGTTGTCTGTCTGTATGTTTTTGTATGAATTTATGAATGGGAATGACGAACCCATAGAGAGATTCCCACTCCATTTGGGAAATGAATGTCAACTTGTTTATGTAACACTGTGTTCTGCTTGCAAGGAGGTGTGTGAGGGAGGTGGGTCAATCAGTGCTGGTTCTATGGCAAGGTGCTTATAACCAAGCGATATAGATTTATTAGGGGGAAGTTATATGGTATTAAGGGTGTTTGTGGAAACTGAAGAACTGTGTGGTTTGATTTATGGGTTTTGAAGGGAGTGGGACAAACTGTTTTGATGGTATAAGAAAGTATAATTGTTAATGGTATACAGAAGTAGAATTGAGGGTATGTGGAAGTGTAACTGAGGGTACAAATAGTGGAATAGTGTACAAAGGAAAAAGGGTTAAAGAGAAAGTGAGTTTATCTGTGCTGGCATGAGAGCAATCCCCCCACCCCCTTCCCTCACTAGCAGAATGCTAGGAGTGACAGACTGAGCCGGGGTGGAGACTGCTGCTCCCATTGCTTGCAAGGAGGGGAGGTGGAGAGGATAGGGTACTGGAAGTGAGAATGGCCTTCATCTGCAAAGATCTAAGAAACCCAAAATCCTAGTGTTAGCACTGGAAGCTTCTGGAGAGGAGGAGGTAAAATTGAAATATGATGTTAGTAGTTTAATGATGAGAGTTTGGAAACTGCAAAGTTTGGGAAGGACACAGACTGAGGAAGGCAAAGATGAGCAGGGTGTAACAGGGATGTCAGTACTGAAGAGAAGTGAGCGGTATGAAAGAAAAGAGAGAAAAAAACTGATTGCGAAACAGAGATAGTAAGGAAACTGGGAATAACAGCAGCTGTTACTTTTGCAGCACTAGAGCAGGGCCGTAGGACACAGAGATCCCCTCAGAGGAAGGTGGGAGGGCTGGAAGAGCCAAGAGAAGAGGGGGCTCCGCCCTACTGGAACAAACTGCAGTGTAATGGGACACTGGTGGAGAAATCCTACCAAGATGAGTGAGGGGGAACTGTTTCTGATTGCAAAGCTGAAGGATGGGAACCTGGGAAGTTTACCATAGCAGATCCACTGATTAACTTGCAGCTAGGGGAGCAGGATAAAGAGATTTATTTTCTGGTGCACACGGGTGCCTCTTACCACCCATAGATGATTTTGCAACAGTAGTAGGAGATGCTTACTTTTGGGGATCAATTAAATACAGGCTGAGAAAACATCTAGGAATATGTAAATTCTTGTACATGCCAGGTTACTCTGGCAAGAAATTGAATGAAACTGGAGTAAGGGTCAAATTGAGAATTGTAAGTCTGGTTTTAACGCAAACTGGTAGAAACAAGGTTGTACCCCAGAGGTTACAGAAATCTTAAATAAGGTGCGCTTAGGAGTGTGAGTATCAGGGATACCTGGCAGAGCCAAAAATGCAGCCCTAAACAGAAGTTAAGTTAAAAGCAAGAGTTAGCCTAGTCAGGGTAAAGCAGTGCCCTTTGAAGATATGTGATTGTAGAAGGATAAAAGAAATAGTAGATAATTTTTGGAGTTTGGATTACTAATTGAATATGAATCCCAATACAATACTCCAAACTTGCTGATGAAAAATTGGAAAGCAAGTGCTATAGTTTGGTACAAGATTTGAGGGCAAGTAATTGCATGCATGCACTCGGTGGAAAATTCATACACTATTAACGAGGTTAAGGAATGAGTAGGTGGAGTTTACCTTCTGGATTTGAAGGATGCCTTTTCTGACTGATTTGGCCAAAGGAAGCCTAAAGTTGTTTACCTTTGAATAGGAAAACCCTGATATGGGGATTAAAAAAAAACCTGGACAGTGTTACCCAGGGTTGTGAGAACAGCTCAGTGATTTTTGAGAGCTGGTCAACTCGTGAACCTGAGACTTGGGTTCCTCCATCCCAGGATGGAACTTTACTGCAAGGATGTGGATGCCACGGAAACAAAAGAGTGTGTGTACAGTGGACTGTGAGTTTACTGAATTTCTTGGTTTAAATGATTATCAAGTTTCTGAACAGAAAGCACTAATAACTCAGCAGCAAGTGACGTATGTGGGATAAGAGATTACAGCTGGACTTCAAACCTTAACGACTGTCAGGAAAGAAGCCATCTGCCAACCCCCTGAGCCACAGACTGCCAAGGAAGTCCATACATTCCCAGGAATGACAGGTGGTGCTGACTGTGGATACACAGCTATGGACTGTTGGTAAAACCAAAATATTCTATGAAATGGGGAAGCAAGGAGGCCATTCCCTCAGTTGAAACAACAACTCATGAAGGCCCTCTGCTTTGGGACTAACAGACATGACTAAACCCTTCTGCCCTCGCATGGAAAACAAGGAATAGCCCTGGGAGTCCTTTGCCCAGAGCCTTGGACCCTATCAAAGGGGCAGTGGCATACTTCTCCAAACAGCTTGATAAAGTGAGTAAGGGATGGCCAGGGTGCATGAGGGCAGTAGCTGCACTATTGCTCAATATTCAAGAAGCCAGTAAAGTTATGCTAGGCCAAAGAATAACAGTTTTAATATCTTATTCCATGTCTGCTGTATTGGAGGTAAAAGAGGGGCATTGGCTTTCACCTCAATGGTTCCTGAAATACCAGGCCATCCTGGTAGAGCAGGATGATGTAGAAATAATTGTAACTAATGTTGTCAACCCAGTATCTTTTCTTAGTGGAACTCCTAGAGAACCAGTATTTCATGACTGCTTTGAAACAACTGAAGCTGCATATTCCGGCTGGTCAGATATGAAGGATGAGCCCTTAGAAGATGCAGAAGCCACCTGGTTTACCGACAGTAGCAGTTTTGTGAAATAAGGAAACGGTAAGGCAGGACATGCAGTAACTGCTACTGATAAGGTAATCGAAGCACAGCCATTATCTGTGGGGACTTCCCTCAGAAGGCTGAAATAACTGCCTTGACAAGAGCCTTAATTATATAGACAGACACTAATTATATATTTGGGATGCTACACGCTCTTAGTGCAATCTGAAAAGAGCAAGGATTGCTCACACAAGGAAAACAGCATGATGTAAATCTACCAAAGTGTGTGGCTATTATATATTGTGAAGGACATCAGGAAGGTAACACTGTACAGGAAACTGGAAATAAGAAGATGGATCAGGTGGCAAAGCAGGTAGTTGAAGAAGGCTTTAATTCCAGATAGTAAGCTTAAGATCTCTGAATCTAAGTCAAACCTGTAAAAATATTCTAATGAGGTTAGGAATGTATGATATAGAAGGGAAGAAAGCAAGCTGACAGATGGGTGCATGCCCAGATGGACACATTGTTATGCCCTTCAGTATTTTACAGAAATTAGTTCTAGGGAAAGATAAGAAAATCTATCAGTAAACAGACACTACAAAGTACAATCCTAGTACCAGGAATAGGGTACAAGTGGGCCTATTGGGAAAGGGGGCCTTCCAGGGCAACAATGCAAATTGATTTCTTGGAGCTCCCAAGAAAAGGGGTGTTGCTGTATGTTGGTACTAACTGATATCTTTTTACAGTGGCCAGAAGCATTCCCTTGTAGAACTAATAAGGCATGTGGGGTAACTAAAGTATTTTTACAAGAGGTTATTCCAAGATGCTGAGAAACTACTCGGTCTGTCAAGTGCACTGTCAGAAGTTAAACTCATACAGAAAAGATAAGTCAGTTACTAATTTGCTTTATCTCAGTATACACAGGGTGGTGTTTGTGGCAAAGTAATATTGTGTGCTGTAACATTTTGTATTTTGGTTGCAATAGTACTATCTTTTGTGTTGTTGTGGGTAGTAATGTTGTACCTC
Source organism: Centrocercus urophasianus (assembly GCF_019232065.1). NCBI lineage: Eukaryota > Metazoa > Chordata > Aves > Galliformes > Phasianidae > Centrocercus > Centrocercus urophasianus. The sequence goes on from NW_024884142.1 coordinate 103,088,833, forward strand.
TGTTTTATTTATTTGTTATTGTTAAATGTATGATTGTCACTCTTCTCCCTTCTATTTGGATCAGTGTTACATTGTCATGCTTAATAGTGGCCACTATTAAAGAAAGTAATAAAACTCTCATTAGTGGGAACAAATATCATAATGGAAATAATATAGTGAGCAAGTGTCATTTGAGTAAAGGTTTCTGGTGGCTGTGTGGAGATGGGAGAGCTTGAAAATCAGTGTCAATAAATTGGAAAGGGTATTGCATAGGAGGATATTTAGCACCTCCTACGAACGTCCATCCAAAAGAACTCCCACCAGGCATAGTGAGAACTGTGTGGAGCTACTATCAAAATCCCAGGAGGGTTAAAAGGGTAAATAAACCACTGGTAAGGTACAATACAGGATACCATATCTTTGTGAGAGCCCTTATCCCAGTCTTAGGAGTAACTCAGCTGGAAAAGGCTGTGAATATTGTGAATATCTCTGCAACTCTAGAAGTAGTAGAAAGTGCCACAACAGATGCATTACCAGCAATCCAAGAGGAGGTAACCTTTTTATCCAAAGTGGTATTTCAGAATAGGATGACATTAGACCTGTTCACAACTAAGCAAGTAGGGGGCTCCACCCCTACTGGTTGCACAGCTGAATTGCCTTCACCTGTGCTCCCAGGGCTGACCCTGTCCTTTCCCCAGGTGATCAATCAGTGGTTCAGGCTGTGACTCAGCAGTTCCCATGCAACGTATATTTCTGCATTATTGCGACTGCCTCATCCCATGATGGTCATGGAAACATAGAATAGTTTGTGTTGGAAATGACCCTTAAGGTCATCTAGTTGCAACCCTCCTGCTGTTGGCCTGGACAGCTCCCTCTAGACCAGGTTGCTTGCAGCCCCATCCAGCCTGGCCTTGGACGCCTCCAGCCTTGGAAAGGGCATCCATGACCAGACTGGGCATCCTGTTTCAGTGTCTCGCCACCCTCACAGTCAAGAATTTCTTTCTAGTATCCAGTCTAAATTTATCCTTTTCCAGTTGAAAGCCATTAGCTTCTTATGCTGTTGCTACTTGCCCTTACAAAAAATCTTGCCCCAGTTTTCATTGTAGGCCCCCTTGAGGTATGCTCTAAGGTCCCCTAGAGCCTTCTTTTCTCCAGGCTGAAGCGCCCCAGCTGGGAGGTGCTCCAGCCCTCTGATTATCTTTGTGGCCCTTCTCTGGACCCACTCCAACAACTCCATGTCCTTCTTGTGTTGGGGGCTCTGTAACAGGGCACAGTACTTCAGATGGGGTCTCACGAGAGCAGAGTAGAGAGGCAGAACCACCTCCCTTGACCTGCTGGTCTCATTTCTCTTGACGCAGCCCAGGATGCAGTTGGCCTTCTGGGCTGCAGGTACATGTTGCTGGCTCATGCTGAATCTCTCATCAACTGACACTCCCAAATCCTCCTCAGGGCTGCTCCCAAGCCATTCTCTGCCCAACCTGTATCTGTGCTTGGGATTGCCCTGACCCAGGTGCAAGACCTTGCACTTGGCCTTGCTGAACTTCATGAGGTTGGCACGAGCCCACCTCTCAAGCCTGTGTATGTCCTTCTGGATATCATCCCTTCCTTCCAGCTTGTCAGCTGTACCACTCAGCTTGGTGTTGCATGCAGACTTGTTGTTGAGGATGCACTTGATCCCACCGGACTTCTTCAAAAAAAAATATGCTGTTGGCATTGTCTTTTGTAAAGAAGCAAGGATTTGTAGGTATTCAGAAGTTGTGTTGTGGTCACAGGCGCTTTGATTAATACAGTTTGGATTGTTTTGGGAACTTGGGAGTGCTTCATTTATTTTATTTTTTTTTTTTTTTATAGTATGTGCAATGAGTTCTCTCAGATATTTCAACTGTGTCAGTTCGTGATGGTAAGTATTAGGTTTTTTTAACCTCTTCCACGCTACCTCCTCCCATTTATGCCTTAGTAATATTCACTGATGTGTTCCCACAGGAAAACTCCCAAAATGCTCCTTTAGTTCATGTGACTTTGGAAACTTTGCTACGATTTCTGAACTGGATTCCCCTGGGATATATATTTGAGACTAAGTTAATCAGCACACTAATATACAAGGTATGCATGTGATTACTGACAGCTTTTCAGTTTAAAAGTTGCAAAATGTGTACCATATAACACCTTTGTAGAACGCTTTCTTTTCTTTTCTCGATGGTTCTCAAGTGTTCCCATATCCCATAAGCTTTCTGTCAGCTCCTTATCTGTGCCCAAGTGGAGCTCCATGGATTCCAGGTGGTCAGTGATGTAGAGCACAACACCTCTTCCCCTCCCAGTTTTTCCTGAGGAGTTTATACCCATCTATTCCTACATTCCAGTCATGAGAGTCATCCCATCACGTCTCAGTGATGCTGATGTCATCATAGCCCTTTAGGCACCTACATGCCTGCTTGTTCCCTGTGTTCCATGCATTGGTGTAGACACTTGAGTTGGGCTCCCATTGAGGCTGATATTCCAATTACAGTTCCTTTACCCTGTAAGTTAGGTCCTGTTTTACAGGCCTTTGATCCTACTCTTTGCACTCTACCACTTCCTGAAGGGAGGTTGTGGTGAAGAGGGATTTGGCCTCTTCTCCCAGGCAACAAGCAGGACATGGGGTAATGGCCGCAAGTTGTATCAGAGGAGGTTTAGGTTGGACATAAGGAAGAAATATTTCTCTCAGAGAGTGGTCAGGCACTGGAATGGCCTGCCCAGAGAGGTGGTGGAGTCGCTGTCCCTGCCAGTGTTCAAGAGGCGTCTGGACGACATGCTGTATGATATGGTTTAGTGCTTGTGGTGGCAATGGTAATGAGGAGACAGTTAGACTCAATGATCTTATAGGTCGCTTCTAACTTTGTGATTCTAGTCCAGGCCCAGGGCATCCATTACCATTGTCAGCCTCAAAGTGCAATGACTTAGAATCTCTACTCCCAGCAATTCTAGTTTAAAACCCTTCTGATTAAATTGGAATGTTTCCTGCCAAAAATGGTCTTCCCTTGTCTGACAGATGAACCCTATCCTACTCCAGAAAACCAGATTTCCTCCAAGTGAGTTCCTTGACATGAGTAGCCAAAGCCATGTTCTCAACACCACTCCCATATCCGTTTATTGATTTTGTTAATTGCCTGTCCTTTCCCATTTCCCTAACCTGGCAGATTGATGAGAAGACTACCTGTGCTCCCAAATTCTTCAGTGTTGCTCCCAGCTGCTTCTAGTCCTTGATATCTTCAGGTTGCTGGTAGCTGTGTTGCTGGTGCCTCCATGAAACAGTAGCAGGGGATAGCAATCTGTGTGACATACAAACTCTGGCAGCAGACCTCTCTAGATTGCAGGTCAGAGTGACAAACTGCTGCTTCTGTACCCCTCAGAAGAAAATCATCCACTACTTTCACCCATTGCTTTTTCTTAGTTGCAGTAGTTGTTATGCAACAGGGTGCAGGTCTGGCTGCCTTGCATAGTTCAGATGACTTACCTGCTACCTGTTTCTTTTTCCTTCTCAGGCTGGAGAACTGCAGAGGCACCTTTTAGAGCGCCTAACTCCTGCAGAGGCTTAGAGGCGGGCTTTTTCCTCTAACAAGAGGAAATTTTTTCTCATGGCAGCTTGCCATTTCTCATCCCTGTTTGTCTCCGCTCCAACTGGATACACTAGTGGGGAAGTTTAGGGCTATTCGGGCCCATACTGTGTATTTAATGCAGATTGCACATAAATCTGGCTGACCGTCTGTATCCCTACCTCCCAGATAGCACACAGCCTGTCTCCTTGATGTCAGTCAGCTGTTGCAGAAAGTCTTCCACCTGGGCACATCTTACACAGGCAAGTTTGCCACTCACTTCTGCTGCAGCTGAAAGGTGCAGGCACTTCCCACATACCATGGCCTGCACAGATGCTTCTTCCTTTAGAAGCTAAGTCTGAGTGGAGGCACTGATGATGACTGGGGTAGGTGGTGCACACTCCCCTGCCAGAGCTGCAGCCTTAGCTTGGCATTGTAAATGCACCATTCTGCTTTGAAGATCACTTGGAATGAGTGCCCCCTCACTTCTGAAGCTGGTAAAACTGTGGTGCCCTGCCATGCAAGGTGCTGCTCCACCTGTTACAGCACACACACACGGGTGACAGCCATGCTCTGTTTGCCAACCCTGTACCTTGTGGGCAGCAACTTGTCACTGCTTTTCCCAAGGAAAAGAACATGGGTATGGCCTCTGTTGCCTTGCCAACACCCACTTCTGTTATGAGAGCTGCACACTGCTGGAGGGTCCTTCTACTGTCTTGGTGTTTCCCTGGCAAAGGAAACCTGCAGGCCTCCTCCTGCCTTGAGATCAGTTGCTCTGGTTCTGGCTGGGCCAGCTTTGAAGCAGCTGCTCTTGATGACTGGTGGTTCTGGGCTTCAGCCATATAATTTTCCTGACTTTGCCCTGGCAACACCAATGCCATGTCAGCCTCTCTTGTGAGAGCTGCCCGTTGCTGGAGGGTCCCTCCATTGCCTTGGCATCGCTGCAGTTTCATGTACGCATTAAGCTGTCACTGAAACCTGATGTGACAAAATGATTTGTTTTAACCTGGATAGTGATTGCTGTGGCTGTAATAATACTTTCTGATAGGAATGGCTATGTAGCTAGAATAGGTGGGAAAGGGGAATGCCAGTACTATCTTTTAGCAGCAGTATTTGTATTCATAATTCTTATTATAATTGAAGGCACTACCAGAACCTGGAACCTCAAGGCACAATGCGTCCCCACACAGCCCAAGTCAAGTGCTATTCCTAAAAAGCTTACCAAGTAGGTGAAAAAATAATGTTTGAAACAAGTCTCACAAAATTTATACAGAGTGAGAGTCTGAGGACTTTGAGGAGTATGCGGACTTTGCTCTTGTTTGCAGAAGAAATACTTTTCACCTGAAGCTGAAGTCAAACAGTCACTACAAACCACTGTCACAGCTTGATGTAAAATGCTTTCTAAGGCAGCCAAATTAGCATATATTAGAGGAGACTGTAAGGTTCTAAAGAATCAGGTTTTATGGATTTATTCTGTTTTGTTTTTTTTTTGTGTGTGTGGGAAGCAGGGACAGGAAGAGAGGCAGGTTTGAGGTGCAGATGGGGACACAGCTGGAGATTGTAGCCAGTATTTGTTAACTGAGTTACTAAATTTTGTTTGTCTCTGTTGGCAAGACTTATTAAAGTACTTGATTATGGCATTTGTTTCCCTTCTTTGTCAAGAGAAAAAACCCCTAGTTAAATCACTCTTTGAAGAGTAGTCACTGAACCAGGGAAGCTAACTTCAACAGCAGTTAATGTTGTGTGTTTTGTCCCTTCAAGGTAAAATTAGGGACCTTGATAAGTCCTGGGAACTTGCTGCTGATCAATTTGCAAAGCCAATTTGCCTCCTATTTCTGTCACAATCCTGGGACAAGGAACCTCTAAAGTATTTTCAAAGACCCGTACCTGTAGTCAAATGGAATAACTATTGCTTTAAGTAGTGATTCAGTTCTGTCAGCAGTTTACAGCCTGGTTCTGCCTGGCTCCATGACTAGCAGGGCAAGGGGACCCACAGAGCTATGGCTGGGGAAAAGATAGGGAGATGGGCCTAAAAACAAAACCAGCAGAATGATCTGAGGAAAAACAAAACTGATTTAGTAAGATATTGGAATGCAAGATAATACGCTATAGTACAATATAATTAGAATTGAAGCTAATAAATAAAATGAGAGTGTCCAAAAACCAAAGACCTTACTCTGATGCTGAGTCAAGACATCTGGCCAGGCCAAGCAGGAGGGGAAAGGGGGATGTCTCGTGATATGAGAGTAGTTTTGTCTTTCTCTCTGAACAGAAAAAAAAAAACAACCAGGTACCCGGAACTATCCACAGTCCACAGAATTGGAGTATTAACTCTTTAACTCCCAGTGTACAACATCATGCTACGATGTGGAATACCAATAACAAAAACCATAAAACTATGACAAGTTCGTATTTCCTTTGTTAATACAGATAATTTTACATGGAGAGTGATATTTATGTTCCACTAATAGAAAACTTTCCACCAAATGTTAATGTAGAGCATTTTTGTAGTTTGGAGGGGCCTGTTCAGTAAGGTTTATAAGGAAATAGCTAATAATAAGGTTATTTATTCATTCTGTTGAAGTATCTTATACATAGAATGTATGACTCTAATTTTCATTATTCTTTTTGTCAGACAATACTTTGTAATTTCCATCTCAGCAATAATCATTTTCAAAGAGAATTTCACTCTAGCTATCTCCTGCTGAGGTAGTCATTTTTGTTTGTTTCTGATTCAGCATTTTTCTTCTTTTCTAGATATACTGGATACCACAGGATTTGAGTTTTAAACAAATATTTGTTTTCTACTTCCATACTTGTGCCATTAAAAATAAAAAAGTCAAAAAAAAAAAATTCTGATGGGTGACTGAGAATTATTTAGAAGTCTACCTGCAGACTCCTACCGACGCAGAATTCAAAGTTTTCCTGTCTTAAATTCAAAGTTAGTACCTTTATGCAAACATTAAATGCACTATTTTATAGGCCTGGACTTTGTCTACAATAGTAGAGTCATAGAATCCTTAGAGTTGGAAGGAACCTCTAAAGGTCATCTAGTCTAACTCTCCTGCAGTAAACAGGGACATCTACAGCTGGATCAGGTTGCTCAGAGCCCAGTCCAGTCTGACCTCTCCAGGGAGGGGTCTTCCACCACATCTCTGTGCAACCTGTGCCAATGTCTGACCAAGCTTACTGTAAAATACTTTTTCCTTATATCCAACTTAAATCTACCCTCTTAAATTTTGAAAGCTTTTCCCCTTGTCCTATCACCACAGACCCTGCTAAAGAGTCTGTCCCCTTCCTTCTTGTACTACCCTTTTGCTATTGAAACCTTGGAGCCTTCCCTTCTCCATGCTGAACAGCCCTAGCTCTTTCAGCACATCCACACAGGAGAGGTGTTCCATCTCTTAGATCATTTTTTGTGGCCCTCCTTTGGAAGCTCTCCAACAGGTCCACATCTCTTCTGTACCGAGCCTTCCACATCTGGATGCAATACTCCAGGTGAGGCCTCACCAGTGCAGAGTAAGGGGGAAGGATCTCTTCCCTTGACCTGCTGGCCATACTACTTTTGATGCAGTCGAGGATATAGTTGGCTTTTTGGGCTGTGAGGGCACATTGCTGGCTCATGCCATCAACCAGCACCTCCAAAGTCCTTTACAGGACTTGCAGGATAGAGCAGGGCCATGCTCTATCCTTGTCTCCTCCAGCTTGCATTGCTAGTAGCGGTGGGGGTAGGGGGCGGAGGAGATCTCGTTGTGTACAAGACCTTGCTCTTGGATTTGTTGAACCTCATTAGGTTTGCCTGAGCCCACTGCTCAAGCCTGTCAGTGTCCCTCGGGATAGCATCCTGTCTCTCCTGTGAGTCAACTGCAACTCACAGCTTGGTGTCATCCACAAACTTGCTAAAGGTGCTCTTGACCCAGCTGTTGATGTCATTGCCAAAAACATTAAAGATAACTGATCCCAGCTCTGACCTTCAGGGACACCACTAGTCACTAATCTCCATCCAAACATGGAGCCATTGCCCGCCACTCTCTGGACTCAGTCCTGTTGCCAGTTCTTCATCTGTTGAACAATCCATCCCTCAAATCCATGTATTTCTAATTTGAAGAGAAGAATGTTGTGGGTTACTGTGCCAAAGGCCTTACCTGAAGCCCAGACAGATGACTTCAGCAGCTCTTCTCTTGTTCACTGATGCAGTTACACCATCATAGTTGGTGAAGCCATGTTGGTTCTGCTCTATCACCTCCCTGTCTTCTATATGCCTTAGCATAGCTTCCAGGAAGATCAGCTTCATGGTCTTTCTTGGCATACAGATAAGACTGAGCAGTTGGTAGTTCCCAGGGTCTTCCTTTTTACCCCTCTTAAAAATGAGTGTGATGTTGCCTTTTTTTTTTCTTTTTTTTTTTTTTTTTCCTCCAGTCACCAGGGACTTCACCTGACTGTCATGACTTTTCAGTGAAAGTCCTGTACCGTGAAACTCAGTATGTGTCTGCTGATAAATGATGGAATGTTTGGCAAGCACTTCTAATTAGCTCCTTCGGTGCACTTGGGTAGATCCCATCTGACTCCATGGACTTGGGCTCACCACCACTGATTTTGTTTCGATGGCAGCAAATGGATACACACAAATGGATAAACAGGGAAGAAGAAAGATGTAGTGTATTTTCAGAATTCAGCAGAGCAAGAGCAAAGGTAATAGGCTCTCAAATTATTCTTGTAGGTAAGCCTCTGGTACATACCTACTTAGGACTATTATTGTCATACCTGTATACAACTTTCAGGTGACACAACTGAGTAATGTGTGCACACTGCAGCCTAATTAGAGATCGAGTTTTGAAAGAACCATGGTTTCATAACAATAAATCTGGTTTTAGTTCACTTAGGATTGAGCCAAAGCATAATAGTCACAAGATGCTAAGCAGTACTTTACTCAAGTTCACTCTGCTAAATCAAATGTATTTACATTTTGTTATGTCAGGCCAGGCATAGTATCTTTCTGCAGCTGGCATAAACACCACGTCACATGTTCAGGCTAATTCAACAGAACTAGTCATGCTGTTAGGGTCAAATACATAATACCAGGTAAGCCAAGTTCTCCGAATTTAGAATTATAGCTCAATTGTTGCAAGTAACAAATAATTTCTCTTGTGATTGGTAACTTGGTTACTGATCTCCATTACATCCCGGAAATGTAATGCAAGTGTTGGACCTGTTCAGGAATTAAGGCAAACAGCTCCAATGTTGATACCTGTAATAAAACTAGAGTATTTTCCCTGCTAAGTGATGTCATTGTAACATTGCTTTGGAAACACTGCTCTGACTTCTGTTTATTTAAAAAAAGGTGTTCTTCAGCAGGGAGGAAATGTTGTCTACAAAGTTTCAGGTGTTTCTATCATTCTTGTCACTTGTCCCAGACTAAAGGTGTACCACATTAATTACTTCAAGCACACAGTCTTGTCAATTAATATAATCTACTAGCTAGGCTTTGATAGGCAGTTCTTCACCCTCACTTCTTTCACGGCTGGCTGTATGTTCCCTCTCTTCCTGTCGCATTGGATTTAGCAAGCATATAGTGAAAATTGGTTTGATTCAGTAGAAAGCTTTCCTTCAGTTCTACCTATTGAACTGACTCACTGCACAAGATCTAATCAGAGGTGGGTGGGATGAGCACTACCTGGGGTCTTGTTAGCTTGCAGTTGTATTAGATTTCAGGAAAAATTAAGACACTGATTCTTATTAGCATTTTAGTTAGAAATTCTTGGCTTAGTGTATAAAAACATTCTTACTTGTATATTCCAGCCCATCATTTCATCATTTGACTACTTTTTTGTTTTCCATAGTTATTTGATAAATTACTTGTTATTTTAATAACTAAACCAGGAAATTCACATTATTTACATATGTTCTCATATTATTAAGCTGTAATTTGCCCAACAGAGATGAGAATAATTTACCCTACAACTCAGCAGCATTTAATATGTGACTCTACTCTAAGTAACTGCTATAAAGCTAAGTGGTGTACCCTGTAAAGTGACACGATATTGTAGTATTTATTTGAGAATATGAAATTAAGTGCCATTACAACCTATAATTGTATAACTTATCTTTGCAGCTTAGGAAATGGACTCTGATACAGTCTATGTAATATAGTAGTAAGTGCATCAATGACAGCAGAGCAGCAAGAGCCCAGGCAAGTGAGAAGTTGCAGTGGACACAGAAATAAGGGAAGGAGGCCTGCAGAAGGCCTCAGATGTGCATATACCTCCAGAAAGATATCCTCATCTTCACTGCCAACCCTTAAATGAGGTCTGGGGAGAAATGCATCCTGGCTCCACCCTTTCTCATCACTCAGGTATGCTGCATACATCTGAGCTCCCCTGGGTTGGCCTTGCTTTCTCACCACATGCTCAATCATTATTTCAAGCTGTGACTTAGCATTTCCACTACAGCCTGGTTCTTCTTTCTCTACTATTTCAATAATTCTGTCAATATTGTAGGATAACAAGCTTTGTGTTCTTCACAACATCAATGAGATTTCTTTCTTCAATCTTGAATTTCAGCATGAATCGCTTCCATTGTTCTTTTCTTTCTGAGAACTAAGATTTTCCAAGATTTAGTTGTAAAAGCAAAGCAACCAACTGGTTTATTTCAGGGCTTTGTTTGTTTTTTTTTTCTTTTGAACTAGAAATTATCTGTTTTATACTGTTTGTTAGGGGTTTTTTTCTTGTTTAGAGAGACACTCCGCAGAGCCCAATAACCCACGATTGCCTCTGTCATGAATGATTTGTGTAGAAGTATGCTTGCAAGTATGCCTGCGTATGAATTGGTTTCATTCAAAATACATAGGTATTTTTGGCATTTAAAACTGACTCTCTCCTACATTGGATAAAAAGTGTTTTTCACTTAGTTCTGAAATGATGTGCATTTCAAAGATGCTGTTGTGTGATTGGCATTGTGTAAGTTGCTCCCAGCACTTGTCATTATAGGAAGTTCTGTTAGTCACACTGTAATTATGGAATTAGCCAGTGAAGTTAAAAGTTTTACCAGTAGATATATCTTTTGAAATGCTATCTCAATAGGACCTTTTCATGCTAGATTCATTTTTTGCAGTGTTCGGTAAGTACTTTATATTTAACAGTATTGCTAGTTGTTACAAATACACAATGAGCTTAAAATGTAGTGTGCGTTTGTTGACTATTTTTATTGCGTGACGTGGTAGAATTGAATTCTTATATTACTTCTAAATGTTCTCTTGACCTGGCTGATAATTCATGTAAGTGCCATGTCATTGATTGTCTTAGTGTTGCTATACATCCCCATTTATTCTAAAAACAATAAATCCTACGTTGAAGGTAATAGGTGATTCTGTGACATTACAATATTGTGATGAATATAATGAAATAAATGGATTGTGCCATCTACTGGTCTGAACAGAATCTGCATTTCAATTCAGGATGAGTTGTATGTCCTAGGGAAGCATTCAGTATGTAAGAGAAGAAAATCACCATAAGTAATGTAATTTTTAATGCCTTTTCTGTATTGATACCATTGTGTCCTGTGAAAAACAGGACGCAGGTGGGCATCTCCCTGCTTCCTCTTATCTGCTGGCAAGGCTCAGAAAATGGGAACAAGGGAGTTTCTGCTGCGATCCCAAAGCCAGAAGTTGTCACTCCAAAGAGAGCTGACTTGACCACTTTGACTTATAAATAAGTTGGAAAGAGTCGCTGTCGTCATTGTCAGCCAAACACAACCCCCGACACCTATCACTACTGAAGATCAATATCTGACCTACGAGCAATGCTGGAATCCGTGGTGGTGACTATCTCCCTCTGGCTTCCTACAAAGACTCCTTGCTTTTATTACGTATCTTTTCTATTGCCCATCTTCCCTTCCCCATCTCCCTCAATGACTAGGATTTGTAATAAACTGGTCAGGCTAGCATTGTGTCTTAATGTTGCTGTCAGGTATACATATATTAAAAGAGCCTTCTCTCCCTCCTATAAACTGGAGTGAGACAGGCTAGGTTTCCTTTCTAGTGAAATATCTGACTTCCTTACTTCATGGGCTGTGCTAATGCAAAGCACAGTCTGCATGCATGTGCTCCCAATATAGGTGAATTGCTGGTATTTGCATAGTATTAAAGAAGCCAGCAACTGAAGCAGAATGTGTCCTTAGAATATCCTTCAAGAGTTCCATGAATTAAGAAAGTTTCTTTCTCTGGGTACATTACTCTGACTGATCCATCCTCCAGAGTGGGTATATATTTGAAGCTTTGACTAATTTTTTACTTTAAGTTAACAGATTTTTACACCTCTCTCCTCACCACCACTCTCTCCCCAAACTAAACCAATATATCTCACAAGGAATAAAAAGAACCCACAGTGTAGCCTGCTAACAGTGCCATCTTTCAGTAGCATCTGGGGTCCTTCAGTCCAGGGACACTGCTGAGTTACACTGCCTGAGCATTAAATAGCTGCACATGTAGCATATTTCTAGCAAGTCCATCTATTTCAAGCCAGTGTGGTAGTAGACTTATTATCATTTTCATGTTCACTTTTAACACTACCTGCTGTCCTTGTTTGTTTTTTTTTTATGGAATTGCTAAACAGGCTGCTTTTGTGACATGAACTCACATGTTCTCAGTAATTCCAATAGCTTGGTTCCAGGGTGCACCACTGCTGTAAAACACCTGCAGAAAAGATTATAACACATAGTAGCCTTTCTGCTTGCTGAGGGAAGAAAATCTACAACCAGTTCCTCACCTAGATTTGTGTAAAGCAAACAAAGGTGATAACAGAGCGCCATAGAGCAAGATATCAAAGATAGAGGAGCCAACTCACCTCTCCCAGCAACAGCCTGGAGAAAAGGGTGAGCTGAGGAACACAGCCCTCTCCAGTTCAAACTCTGGAGCACCAGGAGAAGGAAGAAAGGCGGGGATGGGGGCTCAGACTCAGACTGCATACGCGCTCCAGGAAGCACTGCTGAGACAGAGAGAGAGGACGGGGTGGATGGGTGTAGGCTCAACCTGCTCCAGGCACTCACTTGCTCACGTACTTGTTCAGGCTGTAGCCTGGCAATTCCACTGCAATTTGTCAGCATCAAATTTGTTTTTTTCATCCTGGGAGGGACATCAATAAGGAGACTATTTTGATGAAGACCAGCTAAGGCACTGTGTAAAGCTATGAAGAGCTAATTATAATAACTCTTAATACTAAATATCATTCAGACATGAGATTAAAAGACAAGTTAAGTAAACAATGGGAGAAGAGATAATAGGATAATATTGGTGATAATCAAAGAAATAATCACAGAAATTTCTGCCAGTAGGAACAGAACCAACTGAGAGCACTAGAAGCAAACTTCCCCATCTTCACCAAACTTCACCAAAGCGAGATTTCATTTAGTATTTTTTGCATTTTTCACCATCAACTGTGCAGTCCTGCTTTCAGTATCAGTCCAAAAAGATGATCCCAACCTTCTCCTTTGACCTTGCGTGGCATCTGTTATGGCTCATACAGTTTTTCCTGTACCTGATATGGCATCTCCTTTCTTTCCAGGACAGAAAGGATCGGGCAGTCTTTAAAGCTATGCAGAGTCAGACTTCACGCTGCTCCTATGATTTATAGTCTTGAGCTGGGAGCTAAAAGAAGCCTAGCCTATGTCTGGCACTTTGAGAAAGGCTTGTTATGTTGGCAGGTGTGTGGGAACTGTTGATCATGGCCTGAACCTCTGACTGTGTGTGTGATCACTCCTCTGTTTCCCGCAGTGGGTCTGGAGCACAGTCAGGCACTGGCTTATAGGCCTGGTGTCCAACAGGATAGGCAGTGGGAGCTGTATTTTCCGCATAAAAAAAAAAGAGTAGGTTTGGTAGTAGGACAGACAGCAAAAGAAGTGTGTGCAGAATTTGTCACCAAAAATTTGTGCATGGAGATTGCTTAAAACCTCACGACTTTTTTGTCTTTCCAAGACACTTCTACTCCCCTTGGTAGAGAGCTATGCATTTAGGGCTGTAATTTGCAAAATCAGTTACAGGTCCATGTGTACTGACTTTGGAAAGAGATTTGACTGAAAAGAGACTTGCTTGCAGTGTGCATTGTGTTTAGGCTAAGAGAGCCTGATTCTCCTTGCTTTAAAGTAATTGCAACACAAACTTAGCTGGAAACAGGATCAATCTATATCATTTATTTGTGATGAGAACTGTGTAGCAAAATTGCCTAATTTCTGGGTTGTATCTGCTGTCTGAACTCTTTCATATGCTTTTTGTCTCATCACCTTTCCTCCTCCTCCCTCGCCCCCAGGCTCAAACCTTGCCCTGGGTGCAAGGAGGGCTGCTGAAATGCATGTGAACATGGCACAAAGGCTGGGGCTGCAGAAAGGTCAGGTCAGCCTGGTGGCACACAGTGAGGTGCAGGCTGAGCAGTAGAAATTTACAGCCATTAGCTAGGTTGAGGACAGTTTAAGAAATGTACAGCTCATTCAGAAACGTCAGCTCATTCTGAAGAGATTCAGCATAAAAAAGACTGTGAGTCAAAACTGTTGCTCTTGAAAGTGTTGATTCAAGGGACTTCATATGAAGAGAGAAGAGTTTGGTGTTACCTGTGACATATGTGTAATAAGGGAAATTTGCTTTGATCACTCTAACGTAAATCTGCTGCTTATAGGGTCAAATTCTGCAGACCTCTGTGTTTTACCAGGACTTGTTCATTGAAAATTATTGTGATATTAAACATGATGGTTCTGTGGAAAAATGATAGCAAGTATGACTCAGGGAAAAATGATCCACAAAAACTGGAATACACTTAGTTCAGAACTTTCATTTTTCACTGCATATTGTACAGAGCATACATATACAATTGTGCACAGTTATTTGTGTTTCATAGGGATATGGAACAGCAATCAGTAAATGCTAACGTGATTTTCCTTCATCTCCAAGAAAGAGCTATTTATCAAAATGTAATTTTCTAGATGTAATATGGAATTTTATTTATCTTACACTATGCTTTTTCATATACTTTCACATTACATTCTTGTAATTATTTTAAAAGTCTGGGTAAAGGGTCATGACAACAGCTCAGCTATGTAGCACTTCTTTTTTTGTAGACAAAACAGTGAATTGTTTGACCAGCATGAAGTAACAATTCCCCAACTTATTCTGAATGAATATGCTACAGATATAAACAGATTTCATTAACTAATGTGAGCCTCGGAAAGGAAAAGGAAATACAGAAAGAATAACATCGTGTAATTCATGTTACAAACATACTTGGAGATGGATCACACACCATGTTTTGTCTGGCTTTTTGGAAAGAATGGATTTCTCCTTGTAAACTGTTGTTGCTTATGTTCCAGTAAGTACTTGAAGTCTTGTGCTTCTGAGTGTGAAGTGCCTGTGACATACTGCCATAGTTAATTCCATTATTTTCTTTGCAACAAAAAGCCAGTAGTTTAATGAGGCGTGGTGTCCTTATTGTTCCCATTTAGAGATGAGGAACTACGGTCAGATATACCAAATGACTTAATCAGTATTGTGAGGCATTCTGGTGGGAGCAAGTTCTGGCCTTTTTTCCTGGTTCCTTAACTGCAAGACCCTCTGGTTCCCCTGCCAGTCTTAGTTGGATTTAGTCACCCTCTGCCACATCACATCACTCAGGTGCATAACTATTGTGTGGTGCACACAGAGCCCAGACATCTCCCACTACATATATACCTGACTCACCTTTAGCAGAAGTTCCATTCAAAATTAACCTGCAAGACTATTTCCAATGGTAAAAGACATGATAGCATAGGCTGAGCATTAGCTTTTTAGTCAAATTACTCAATAGTAAGAAAGTTTATATTTTTCATTTCTTTTCATTTTTCATTTCATTTGACTTCCTTAGAAGTGCTATCACAGTTTGTGAAATGCAGCTTTTATCAGAGTTGATACCAAATACCTTCCTACAGAACTGCTCAATATGACCTTTCCTTTACATACCTTGTAACAGTCTATACAATTCTTTATTAAATATGCAGGACTAAACTACCCCCTAATCAGTTCTACCATCTGATTCCTCTGTCAGTTTACAAAGGCAGTGTTTGCATCACAGAAAGTGGTCAGGAACCTTTGGAACTTTGTGAGACCTAAACCACTAGTAGTCTATTCTATCATGTAGCTGAAAGTAGTTTGGCTCTTCTCATTAGATATACTCAATGATATAGGGTATATTTTGTCCAGCAGCACAGAAAAATCTCATCCCTCCCTAGCTCTCTTTTGGGGCTCTTAGGTACAAATTACTGTTCTATTTGAAAGTGTAGTTCTGGCTGCCCTTAGTAGCACTGGCACAAAATTTTCTGTAGTATTAACTGACTTCTGTAGGACAGGTCAAACTGTCATACTATAACACTCTAAAGGTGATACTGAAACATGTTGCTTAGTGGAATACGTGGCTCCATTAAGACAGGTAGATGGGGATCTGCTGCTGCTGTTTAGAATGACCTCAAACAAGCTCTGTAAGCAGCCTATTTCCATTTCCTGAAGGCATGTTAAAGCTTCAAGACAGAGCAAGAAATAAGTAGCACACAAATGAACGTTACCTTTCCCATTCTGAACAAACCCTTGACATGCTGTGAGAGATGATTAATGGGATGTCTGTCACAGTGTGAGCCTGGCAGAGTGTAATGCCTAGCATGAGTTTGTTTAGCTTTCCTTGAGATTGCAGGTCATTCCTAGCAGTAACACTGCTTATTGCAGCTCACTTAACAACACTGTTATGACTATAGGCCTTAATTAAAATTCATTCCAGACCAATATGCAACCACAGAAGAAGACAATAAGGCACTGGTACTGATTAGGAA
Source organism: Centrocercus urophasianus (assembly GCF_019232065.1). Taxonomy (NCBI): domain Eukaryota; kingdom Metazoa; phylum Chordata; class Aves; order Galliformes; family Phasianidae; genus Centrocercus; species Centrocercus urophasianus. The sequence goes on from NW_024884142.1 coordinate 103,105,218, forward strand.
GGCTCTGTGACCTGTTTGGAAAAGGCTGAAGAGATTTACCATCAACTCTCACTTGGAGACTGTAAAAATTGCAGTCAGCCAGTGGTCTGGGAAGAAATCTTACTTAAGGTAGTAGATTTGTTTCAGTAAAAGTTACATACGTTTGGATGGAAAACTTTCAATCTCTTAACACTCCCCATATACAGTGTAAAAATGCAGAAAACATGCCTTTTATTTATAAATAAATTTATTTATTTACAATAAACTTTATGGATTCATTTCTGAGTCCAAAATGAATATCCAGCTGGTTTTAAATCATTTTGAATCCTTTTTTTTTTTTTTTTTTTTTTTTTTTTTTTTTTTAATTTATGTGTACTTGTAGTCAAGAAGCCCGAAGTGCGATTTGTGTGCTACAATTTTAGGTTCAGATTCTTACCTTCCTACATCTCCACACTTCTTTGGGGATTTCATCACAGTGACATAAAAGACCAGGAAACTCAAAATTGTTTCACAGTGTTTGTGCTTCCTGTAGAAATAGAGAATGTTAGTATTCTGTACTGCTAGTATATTGTGTTTTTATCCTGCAATATAAGACATTGTTTCCCTGGCCTGTTACTTCACAGTGTCACCTATAATGTTCTAAATGCCCACAAATCTAGTAGAACGGTGACCACAGGGCACTGAAGGGAAAAGAGCAAGAACAGTGAAGTTCTACAGTAATAAACAAAAAACAAAATGTATATGGAAGACTGCTTAAAAACAGCTTGATTAACTCCACATGACACTAACTATGCTGGGTCTGCAATGCAGCAAAGCCCAGATTTCCTTTAGGTTAGTGTCTTCTTTTTAAACGCCAATGCCAGCTGAAGCTTTTGTATTTTGTACTATCTGCCATGGTTCAGTAAACTCTAAAAAAGCTGAATCAAAACATTAGCACATAGGACTGATATATGATGTTGGTGGTGGTGGTAAAAACACCACAGACTGTTTTCCAAATTCTGCTTCAAATTCTAAAGAGCTCCATAGCAGCTACCAATGGAGTTTCACCACTCCTCTCTTTTAATACAGAACTGACATTCCACAGCAGTCAAGCATTTTCAGACATTAAAATGACATCACCTAAGAAACTGGTTCAATAGTCAGGGGGGCTGCCTTTCCAGAAAGTATCATTTTCTTTTGTGGTTACTCGTGGTATACTAGAATCAGCCAGTGACCTTAATAGTCTGATTCACCTGTAGGAAAATCTCCTGAGATACAGCAACTTGAAGAGAAGCTGCTAGAGCCATGTTGATTTCAGTCAAGTTGTGTAAGGAAGAATGCACAGAAGGGGCTTAGGAGGTGTAGTGAAGAATGAAGAACAAAGCCAAAAATTGATGTCCTACATGCATATGTACTTCAGAAAGTTCCAACTCTCCTGCAGCTTTCTGCAAGGTTTGTGGCTTCTTGCTGAAGAGTTCCTCACGTTCTTCTGCAACATCATTCCTGCTTCCTCTGGTATCATACTGGGAGATGCTGCAGAGTTCATTAGCCTGGACTTCCTTCCTCCCATCATCAGCTCCTGCTGCTCCTGCACTGACCTTCACTCACACTGTGATACCGTCCATTTCCAGCACGAGCTGACCTGCAAGGCAAGAAATAAAATGTGGGATTAATGCAAATGCAGAAGCCCAAGGCTGTGTCACTACCACATATTGCAGCCTTGGGAAATCAGCTGCAACTACAACCTTGGTCAGAATTAAAACAGGCACCATACATTAAGGCTGACCTCTGAACTGAAGTAATTGCTACAGTCACAAATAAATACTAAATCGCTCACTTAACTGTAGGTGGTTACCTCCAAATTCTTTTCCATTTAGGAAAATATGGACTCAGAATTGAAGGATACAAGAAGAACAATATCAGCTTTGCTGTAGGTGGTTAAGCTTGGAAGTAGGATTTTAACAAGAAAAGGTTTTCAACTCCTTGTAAGGCACAAAGCGATGGGACGATTGTCCATGTCTGCAGAAAGCCTGATCTGCTCTGCCACAGGTGGCTGAGTGACACAAAAGCTGAGCTGTCCACTCAGAAGCACATGAGGCATGGAGCGATTACGCACCAAGGCATGGGCTGTAAACATTCCTCGGGCACTTTCCCAGCAGAAGGCAAATCCCTTCTCCCTGCCATGCCATGTCCACACTGTTCCTCAGGGCTGTACTGACACAGTCAGCACAGAATCCATGCAAACTTTCTTTTCTCATCATGGTGGTTTTTAACAGCTCCAAAAAATGAGACTGCAGTTTGCTCTGTGGGCTCCTGGGTGACACTGCCATTTCCACACCATTGCTTCCTAGCGGCAAATAAAGTAAAATACTTCAAGGAAATTTCACACAGAGATTGCATATTTTACTATTCTTTTGCACAAAGCAGAAGGACAAAACACGAGATATGTGCAGCTGCATCAACACCCCATTTGCAAAAGGAATGGAAAGACAGAAATATCAAAAGTTAAGATATTATTCTAATACAAAGAGGGAAGCTATTTTTAATATTATTTTGTATCATTTAAAACAGGCAGTGGGCGCTCTTGAAGGAAAATCCTAGGCCTCAAGTTCTGACAGGCATAAAATAAAGCCACAGCCCCTGCCACAAAGGTCAGCCCTTCAGCACATATTACCTGAGGAGCACTAGGCAACTCATGCAAACTGAGCAGTGTAGGGAAGATTGTTGCATTTCTTCTTGTGGCCCAGAAATTAATTTCCTACCTAGAAAAGGGAAAAAAAGCCTGACATAAAGCAGACACAATTGTTACTATAGAATTCTGGAGGGCAAGGTATGTTGATTGCAAAGGATTAAGAACAGCAATGATCATGTTGAGAACTTGTGGGCAAAATTAGGGACCATGCCAATACAGGGTTTCTGGAGGTCAGGGTCTAGTACAGGCCACCTGGCCAAGGGAGCCTGTTGATGGGGCCTGCTTACTGCAGCTACCAGAAGCATCGCACTCACTGACTCTCATCCTGATGGGGGATTCCAGTCACTCTGGCAAATCAGCACGGCTGGCTGCAAGCAACCCAGGAGACTCCTGGAGTGCACTGAGAAAAACTTTGTGATCCAGGCATTAGGCCAACCAGAAGTTGCAACCAGAAGTGAAGCATTACTGCACATGGTGCACACTAGGGGTTAAGAATGGAGTAGGTTTGGGCTGTAGCAACCATGCCCTCCTGGAGTTTGTGATCTCAAGGAATTTGTGCCTAACAAAAAGCAAAGTCAGGACCCTGAACTTCAGGAGACACAGTTCAAGAAACAATTGCCTGAGCTCCCCTGAAAAACTGTTTTTAGGGGCAAAGGGATGAAACAGAGCTGGTAACTTTTTCAGAACAACTTTCTTAGAGTTCTAGAGCTCCCCATTCCCCACCATGGGAAATCAAACAGAGGAGGCAGGACAGTAAATATTAAACAGATGTGAATGAATTCATTCACAAGCTGCACAATGAGTTTGTTCTTTATAAAACAAAAAAGCCAACATAGATTCCAAGACAGAAAAAATGACATCAGGAGTTAATATCAACTGAAGAGGTTCTGTTCCTACACCTCATCTTCTTACCCCAACCTTCCTTGCCTTTGCCCTTATCCCAATTTCTGGAAGACGCCCACAGACTTCAAATCATGTCTCAAATCAATAGGACTCCTTTCACAGTACTCCATAAAAAAGGATGTCAGACTAGTTTCATACACACAGACTGACAGAGCAGTGGTAGCACAGTCACTTAAAACACACAGAAGCATCCAAACTCTGAGCATGCACATCCCCTCCTGTGTTATTGGAGCCCACAACTCACCTTCACACCTCTGTGGATTACTGGTGTTTTACACTGATGCAGCCTTGCTACAGCTTCATGGGCATCACACAAGACCTGCAGGACTTCTTTCTCCACAAACTCTATGTGCAGGCATTGATTCATGAGATTCACCTCTTGCCCTCCTGAGCAAAAACAAACACTAAGAACGAGAGCAAAGCGCAATGGATTCAACCTGGCCTGGTCCGAGCCCCAGTCCTACCAGACATACTCTGGTATGTAGTCTGCTCCCCAAAGCCTGGCTGAGCATCAGCACACAAGATTATCAGATCAAATTCAAAGCTGGCACCAAGCTTCCCTCAGAAGCAATTTGCAGGCAGCTCAGTAATCATGTTTCATTCCCTCTTCACCTCAATCCAAAAGTATTGTCCATATCTGCCAGCAGGTGTTACCTCTGACTTTGTCACTGGACAATGCTTCAACAGCAGCAAGCCGTCATTTACATCACAGCGTTAACACTCAAATTTCATTCTCATTAAACCACATTCTTTCCTCCTTCAAATAAAATATTTGTCAGACTAGAGGAACAGAAGTCTGAATTTGGGACACCCACAGTCTGCAAAATAGTCTGCCACAAGGAAACAATGCTGAAGGCCAAGAGCGGTCTCTGCCATCTGCAAGCCACAAGAGAAAAATCACCCTGCAGCCTTCTCCTGTGAAACAGAAGGGAACACCTTAGAAAGATGGAGCACACTTCATAAGCTCAAAATCCAACACATCACGGCAAGAGAGGATTCTGAACTGCCATTGTTTACACATCCCTACACAGTGGGGTCCATCACACAAATACTACAAAAGTAGGAACTTACTAGCACTGGCAGGGTCCTTTCTTGCAGCACTCCTTCTGATATTTAGGATTAAAATTATAAAGAAATCATAACAGAAGTCCTCTGTGAAAACTAAACGTAATGTTGTTCCTTATACCACTGAACAAGCCCAACACATGCTAGTAAAAATTCCTGCATCAAAAAGAAACAACAATGGCATGGCAGAACAGAAATGGGTTGTGTGCATGTTTAAAGGCATTTTAGAGCCTAATGGTTCTTGCTACAGCACACCTGACTGATGTTCAAAGCTGAACAGCCACAGGAATACCTGTTTCCATCAGCTGCCATCATCCAAAACAGCCAGACTTCTGAGGTCACCTGGCGCAAACATTCTTTTTGCTCAACACTATTCCTGCAAGAGAGATTTGATCACAGCACGTGCATCAATTTTCAAACAACCCATCCTAGAAGCAAGGAGCAAGGAGTGGCACTAATACTTCTTCACTGGTGGGAATCTCAACAGAAAGTGTAGTGCTAAAAGTGTGTGGTTAAGGTAACATCCCTATCATGATATAACTCTTAGTATGCAAGGTTAAGTTACGGCATAGAATTGTAGAATCACTCAGATTGGAAAAGACCTTGAAGATTGAGTGCAACCACAACCTAACCATACTACCTTTACTACCCTTACTCTAACAACCCTGCACTAAATCATGGCCCTGAGCACCACATCCAAATGTTTTTTAAACACATTCAGGGATGATGACTCAACCACCTTCCTGGGGAGCCTATTTTAGGGCTTAACAACCCTTTCTGTAAATAAGTTTTTTCTCATATCCAACCTAAACCTCCCCTGGTGCAACTTGAAGCCATTTCCCCTCGTCCTGTCACCAGTGAGAAGACACCAGCCCCACTCTTTCTGTGGGCACCTTTCAAATACTAGGAGAGTGCAACAAGTTCTCCCCTCAGCCTCTGTTTTCCCAGACTGAACAGCCCCAGTTCCTTCAGTCTCTCCTCATAGGCCATATTCTCCAAGCCCTTCCCCAGCCTTGTTGCCCTTCTTTGGACCTGCTCCAGCACCTCCATGTCCCTTCTGTACTGAGGTGCCCAAAACTGAACCCAGCACTCGAGGTGAGGCCTCACCAGTGCTGAGTGAGGGCAGGATGACTTCCCTGCTCCTGCTCACCACACCATTCCTGATCCAAGCCAGGATGCCATTGGCCTTCTTGGCCACCTGGTCACATTGCTGACCCATATTCAGCTGCCTATCCGTCAGCACACCCAGGTCCCTTTTTCATCAGGCCTTTTTCGGGAGGCAGACACTCCTCCCGAAGCCTGTAGGCATGCTGACTAGAAGAAAAAAAATGTATTTTTTTTCTTTGTGTCTCTCTCATCATATGGACCGGAAGGTGACCAAAGCCTGTGTATGGAAACTGCTGAGTCACGGCCTGAACCTCTGATTAATCACCTGAGGTGAGCCTTGGGTCAGCCAGAGGAGCACAGGTGAAGGCAATTCACCTGTGCTGCCGGAAGGGGTGGAGCCAGGCTCCACTCCTCCTAGAGCTATTGAAGAGCTGGCTACCAGAGGGGAAGGATCTCTTCTGGAGATCCCCTCTTTTGGTATCTTCTTGTGAGCTCAACCCAAGGGTAAGCTCTTGCACTTATTCTCTTTTGTGATCATTGTCTGCTTTGCCTTACTCTCTTGATTATATTGCAATTATAACATCTTGATATCTATTGATTATACACAATTATATTGTGACTATAACATCTTGGTTATACAGCCTGTTGCCATGAGCTTTTTTAAACCCATCAATATTGTGCCTTAGAGGCATTACACCAGCATATGGCATAGGAGAACTCTGTAACCTAAGTACCAAGGGAAGAAGAAGGGGAACTGTTTAAATTCATTACCTCTTACCTGATAAGAGGTAAAGTGATAGTCACTGGCTTCTTGTCACCCTACTCCTGTAAAGCAGGATAACAAAGATTTATTAAAGATTGCTGCATACAACCAACCACAAAGGCTGAGCACATTCTCCTGTCTCTGTTCCAATCCTAGAAATACCCAGAAGAGCTCAGCGTTCTCTTGCTTTCCTTTACTTACATAAACCATTTTAAAATGCATGTTGCTATAGGCCGGCACAAACTCTAGGGCTTAAAGTCACAGCCTGAGAGGCCAGCCACCAGCCCAGGGGCCTAAAAACAGCCAGAGAGACCAGTCCCGACCCTGGGCCTAAAGCCACAGCCAGGGATGCTGACACCGGCCATGGGGCTTAGAGTCACAGCCAGACAGGCCAGTACCAGTCCTAGGGACTAAAACCACAGCCTGGAAACGCTAGAACTAGTCCAGGGCTTAAAGCCACAGCCAGAGAGGCCAGCAATGACCCTGGGGCCTAAACCAACAGCCAGACAGACCAGCACCAGCCCTGGGCCTAAAGCCACAGCCCAAGAGGCTGGAACCAGGCCAAGGGCCTGAAGCCACAGTCACAGCTCGAGAGGCCGGCACCAGCCTGGCTGTGCAGCACAGCTACGGCCACAGAGGCCGACAGCAGCCCTGGGCCTAAAGCCACATCTACAGCCGGAAAGGCTGGCACCAGCCCTGAGGACCAAAGACTCGAGAGGCTGGAACCAGTGCAGGACTGAGAGCCGCAGCCACAACCAGAGAGGCAAGAACTGGCCACAGAGCCTGAGGCTGTTGGAAATATCCAAATAATTTACCAGGACGTATCTCTGATAAAGCAGGTTTTATTAGCCATTGCGATGGCGGGCCTCCTGCAAGCAGGAGCGCACCAAGAAAACAGAGTTCTATCTTTCATTCCCTATCCCCAATGCTGGACAAACATAAATTTTTGCTGCACAAGCATAAATCTGTAGTTAATTAATTAACTTATTCCACACCTGATCATTGTTTTGCAGATATCTGCTTGTCCTTCTTTCCACAAAGACGAGCATCTTGGTGCCTGCCTGGCACACCCCAACCTTCTCACGGGGTGACACAGTCCGGCCTCATGCAGAGGCCCTGGCTGCTTTGATGTTTGCTAAATCTGTTTTTGTTTTGCTGGGAGTTTCTTATCCTAACAGAACAACTCTACAATATGTCTTTTAATCCCTGACACACTATACTCGCATTGTTTGGAACATTTAACAGCTATTGCAGAGGTGTTCTCCTGACTTCTCTGCAGTGATACCTTCCCTCATTGTCACCTGTCCCCCTCTCTTCAGCCATTTTGATACTACTTTTCACTCTTGGAGCAGAGCTTGAGTGATGCATCATTGCATAGCTTTCCACTGAGCAGCATGGAATTTTCTGGCTTTGCTTTTAAAATCCTAGGCCGAAAACTGCAGCATGCATGCTAAATGTGGGGTAGCACTATGAAAGTGGATAACTTTTGGGATGGAGCTTCTTTTGTTTTTTTAATGAGTGTATAATGAGCAAAGTTCGCCAACAGGATCATGTTTTTTCAAAAAATGAAAGACTTTTGGTCCAAAGTAGCAAATAAAGTAGTTTTTATCTCCACTCTCGCATTCTACTTTTCTGTTGTGTTTGTGTTTTTTTTTTTTTTTTTTTTTTTTTTTTTTTTTAATCTCTGCTATTCCACTGGAAGGGAGTGGCTGAGCCAACGACTATGTGGTGCTGTCCTACCTGCCAGGTTAAACCACCACCATAAGGAAAACACGCAGTCTTTGTGCAGCCTATTTCTTGGGTGTGTTCTTGACAGAAGCTCTTAAAGAAGACCTGCAGCTGCAGGCATTGCCCTGAGCAGATCCCCTTCCAGGATGGAAGTGCTGTGGTGGAGGGCAGCTCTGTACAGCAGCACCCACTGCCAGCCCCTGCCTGCGGACACAGCACTGCTGCACAGCAGCACTGACACCAAGCACAGCCAGGCTTTGCACCAATACAAGGGATCAGAAGTAGAGTGTGGAAGGGCACAGGGAGCTGCTCTGCATGGCTCAAGCTCCAGTGCCTCATGGCACTGCTGCGCTGGGACAGTTTTCCTCTCCATCCTTGCACACAGACACTGCTCCTGCAGCTCCACAGATGGTCTTGCAAGAAGGATGTCAGATAGTCAATGCTGTGTCCCATGTTTCATTGAGATTTACAAACAGACTCATGTACAGAGCTTCCAGGCTACACTATTCAGGAACAAAAATAGGAAATGGAATGAATGATGGCATATTACAGGGCAGGTCAGAAGAGATAGAGGAAAGAAAAAAAATACACAAATAAAAATGGGCTGCTACTGCTGTCAGTTTTATTACAGGTCACATGCAGATGCAAATGGGCAGTTTGAAGCTCATGACAAAAGTCATCAGTTTCAACAACACATCCTCGGGCTCCCGGATCCTCATACTGTAGATTAGGGAGTTCAATGCTGGAGGCACCATGGATTGCAGAACTGCCAGCACCAGGTCCAGGGATGTGGTGGAGGTGAAGAGGGCTTCAGGTTGGCAAACATGGCAGTGCCGACAAATAGGATGACCACAGCCAGGTGAGGGAGGCACATGGAAAAAGCAGAAAAGCATTGCCATGGCAGAGTGGCAGAGAAAATGTATTGGCAGTGGGCAGCAACCAACCCTTTACCCTTTTGCAGACCGTGACAGCACTGGAAGTCAAGCCTTGGTGCACAACTGCCACCTCTCCAGAGCAGGTCAGGAGATGTGCAGTATCTTTCAGGTCTGGCTGTTTCAAAGAGGGGGGTGTGGGAATGAAATGTTGTTTCTGCATTAGAATTGGATAACATTATTTTTACTTCATGATCTCTGCTATCATTGTTCTTTTTGGGAGTCCTTCTACTTAACTTGGGGAAGATCTCTGATAGTTTCATCACTTATCCTCTAGACGAACCTTCCCAGGAACGCACGCTCTGTATATAGGTGTATAGATCTATATTTTGTCATACACACTGCAGGAATATCCTGCACGAGAGCAAACCAGAGAACAGCCATGGCCTGCCTGAGGAAGCGCCTGAAGAGACATTGCAAGGCCTGGCATCATCCCCCAGAGCTCTTTGTTTAACGAAGACTTTAAAGAAAATCACCATATCAATACGGCAAGGAGAGCACCGAGACAGCTTGGAAACAACAGGATGGCTGCTGACTGACAGCAGGTAACAGATAAATTAACAAGTAAATAGCAAATGTAAACATTCCGATAAGATTGTGAACGTGGAGTACCCAGCCAGTGGGGAAACAGGGGAGGGGGGAGGCAAGGGGAGCAAACAGGGTCTAAAGGCTGTCATGTTGTGTCCATAGGCGCTTTTGCTTGCGGGACGCCGCCATTGCAACCGCGAATAAAATCTGCTGTTATCAGAGATACCGTCCTGACAAACATTACTTGGATATTTCCAACAAAATGATGGTATTAGAGGAGATGGGAGATAAAGAAAGTGAAGACGAGGGTCTATAAAAGTGAACCTTAAAAAAAAAAGGAATTGCAGAAATCAACAATGTATAAAAAAAGAAAAAGGGGGGAATTGTGGGAATCAAATGTTGTTTCTGCATTAGAATTGGATAACATTATTTTTACTTCATGATCTCTGCTATCATTGTTCTTTCTGGGAGTCCTTCTACTTAGCTCGGGGAAGATCTCTGATAGTTTCATCACTTATCCTCTAGACGAACCTTCCCAGGAACGCACTCTGTATACAGGTGTATGGATGTATATTTTGTCATACACACTGCAAGAATATCCTGCACGAGAGCAAACCAGAGAACAGCCATGGCCTGCCTGAGGAAGCGCCTGAAGAGACGTTGGGAAGGCCTGGCATCATCCCCCAGTGCTCTTTAACGAAGACTTTAAGGAAAATCACCATTCAGTACGGCAAGGAGAGCACCGAGACAGCTTGGAAACAACAGGATGGCTGCTGACTGACAGCAGGTAACAGATAAATTAACAAGTAAATAGCAAATGTAAACCTTCTGATAAGATTGTGAACGTGGAGTACCCAGCCAGTGGGGAAACAGGGGAGGGGGGAGGCAAGGAGAGCAAAAAGGGTCTAAAGGCTGTCATGTTGTTTCCATACATTTGCATTGCAAATCGCAATTATTGCCATTGCATACATTGCCATTGCAATCGCGAATAAAATCTGCTTTTATCAGAGATACCGTCCTGACAAAAATTACTTGGATATTTCCAACAGGGGTAACTGAGGGAGTTCCACACGCCAGTGTCCCTGCTGCAATAGCACAGACTCCTGGCACCAGTCCTTCCTGCACATCCCTGCAGCTAAGAGTGCTGCCTTCCCAGTGGGGCAGATCCACGAGCTCCTGTTGGAGCAGCAGGTCCCGGGGCAGACACCAGCAGCTCATCTCTTTGCAGGCACCGCTGCACTTCATCAACTCCCAGCATGTGCTTGTGTGTACGAGAGCCTGAGCGCAGTTCAGTGGATGCTCACAGATGTGGAAAAAGTAAGGAGGTAGGCACCCTCCTCAATCCTGTTGATTAATGAAGACCTCTAATGGTCAGTGAAGATCTCTGATGATCAGTGGAGCCCTCTGACAGCCAACAAAGCCTTCTGATGACGACTGACACTCTCTGATGGCAAAGAGAGCTTCCGATGATCAGCGGGTTGCTGCTTGAAGTGCAGGAAAGGAAAGTGAAGTGTGAGAAAGAATATTTTGACATAATTTGGTTTATATCATAGTTTGCTCATCATGGTATAAAGATTTGTTCAGATTTAATCAAGCACAGAATTCAGAGATAAGTGTGGCTGCATTACTTGTGCATTACTTGAGCTTGTGTATGCTTCCTGGTGCCTGGGACTGGCTGCCTGATTCTAAGTCCTCCTCCAAGAGGCTCAGCTTCTCCTCAGTGATGTCGACCTGCTCCTGCTTGGAGGTATTGCTACGCTGCTGTCTGGGCACTCAGACTCTGCTTGGGCTGGGCTGCCCTGGAAAGACACTGGGTCACAATCCAGGCTGGTGACTGCAATGTCTGCTGGGTTCAGGTCAGCATCTTCAGCAAAGCCAGGAGAAATGAGGGCAGGAACATGGATGAGCTCCTTATCCCCATCACTGTTGTCTTGTGGAAGGTTATCATCAGAACTGCAGTGATTCATGCTTCCTGAAAGCTCTGCATTGAAGGAAGCACGCAGTGCACCACTACTTGGCCTGGGTCTTCTGGGTCAAAACTGCTTAGATTCACCTAGAAAAGAGCAGATGCACAGAGATGAGTGTCAAACTTTCACTGTCCAAGGAGGCAATGGCTTGGTTTTGTTTTTCAAGCAGACTTGAAGCAGCATGCATGATGCTCACCATATGGAGTTAGCAATAGCTGTTTGCCTTTTCCACCTTAGAAGAAAAAGGGCGAGATGGCAAGGAATGAAAGGCAAGTGAGGCCAGCTTTAGAAAATCCTTAGAAGGAAAACAAAGATCTGAAGCGCATTGCCCTGACACTGCTGCCCAACACAGATGGATAAGCTGCTTCATTAAGGCCAGCTTTTACTGTGGGGTGGAAGGCATCTGTGCTGTTGTTTATCTACAGTCAGGAATGTCATATCACCTTTTTTTCAACCCACATTTACTCTTTCACAAAAGAGTATCAACTTTTTATATTTGTTCTGCAAACTCGGGAAGAGTAAACTGCAGAATGCTGACTGCTGCAGAGGACAGGTTGGAAGACAGCTGCTCCACACACCCATCATTCCTCGGCTGCTCCTTGCTGGATGTGCCTGTGATAACTGGTTAGTTCCTGACAGCAATCCCCTCACAATGGGGAGGAAAGCAGCACTTGAACAGCTGGTTTTACAAGCACTAAACAAGCACAACTAAAATGCTCAAGGGAGACTGTCTTAAAGCAGTCACAGAATGTACTTGTTATACTGAAGACTGAAGGACATTACTTCAAATTGGCACCAGGGAGAAGATAAAACTCCCCACTGGCCCACACTTCAGGATTTGTGGTATGTTTTTCTGCAAAAATGCACAGTTGCTGTTTTTAAATTTGGAAAGAGACAGTAAAATATACATGGAAAGAGTTCAGAAGTCAGACTTTGCAGCTACAGAAAGACGTTGGATGCTTTCTTTTTGTGGGAATGTTTGTGGAAAAGTGACTTTATGTAGTTTAAATGTCTGTCTTCTGACACAAAAGCAAAATGGAGCCAGTAATGTATTCTTACTTCCATAATAACAGCATCAGAAGGAAACATTCTGAGATTTCTTGTAGGGGTGGCCATGTGCTGTCTCTCAAAAACTACTCAGGGGACAGACACGAGATGGGTGTGCTCTGCCAGCTCCAGATGTTGAGTTAACACGAGATTCATTTAGGAAAGATAGGGGTGAACTGAAGATGTTATGCACAGGCTTGAACACTAGAAGGAGGTACAAGCACACTGAAAGCATGAACTCTATGCTGCTGAAAAACAGTTTTTTGAAAGCTGGATTTGCATCCTTACCTGCCAGGGCTATTTCTGAGGGCTCCTGGGATTGCACTGCAGTTTGCATTCAGCCACAGAAGATGGATTTCTCAGGCTGAAGCAGGAACACCAACTGCCAGCTGCTGATTTCTTCATCTCATTTGCTGGACCTTTTATGGAGTGACAGAGAAAATTGAGTGAATGGTGTGAGTTGTGGTACTGGGTGATGGAAGAGCTGAATTGAGCTCTTGCCAACAGCTGCTTGTTCCCAGCACTGCCTGGTTTCTGCTGACACAGACCTTAGAAACTCGGTCTCTTTCAAACAGTTGAGGATGTTTCCATTCTTATAGTTCAGCCCTGAAGTCTTGCTTGTTAATTTCCTCTAAAGTATGCATAGAAAGATGCAGTGCAGGTGAGCAAAGAATCCACAGCTGTACAGCACAGCATCTAAGAGATAGCTTTTATTCAGCTGGCAGGTGTGACTGCTGTCTGGGGAATTGTGCAGCAATAGAAGTCATTCAAAAGCATCTCTTACTCTTACGTTAACATATTATTGGCCTCATCTCACTGCCATGTTTAATTTCCAGTGCCGACAGGTCTGTCCAACAGCTCTGCTTAGAGAAGAACCACAATTTGTTTCAGGCACGTGGTCCTGAAATCTGGAAAACCCCACTGTTTCCAGGTGCAAGCTTATCCTTAGAAATAGTTGATCTAAGAAATAAAATACTGTATATGTTAGCGGAAAGTTTTAGAAACATTATTACTGAATTATGTGATTAATTCTTTCTTGCAAAACTGCAATAGCTGTTAAATGTTCCAAACAATGCGAGTATAGTGTGTCAGGGATTAAAAGACATATTGTAGAGTTGTTCTGTTAGGATAAGAAACTCCCAGCAAAACAAAAACAGATTTAGCAAACATCAAAGCAGCCAGGGCCTCTGCATGAGGCCGGACTGTGTCACCCCGTGAGAAGGTTGGGGTGTGCCAGGCAGGCACCAAGATGCTCGTCTTTGTGGAAAGAAGGACAAGCAGATATCTGCAAAACAATGATCAGGTGTGGAATAAGTTAATTAATTAACTACAGATTTATGCTTGTGCAGCAAAAATTTATGTTTGTCCAGCATTTCCATGTTTAGTGAAGCGTCGAGAAGATTGTGAACCTGAAGTACTCAGCCAATGAGGAACCAGGAGAGAAAGAGATCAGCGTTGGGGATAGGGAATGAAAGATGGAACTGTTTTCTGGGTGCGCTCCTCCTTGCAGGACACCCACCACCGCAATGGCGAGTAAAATCATAAACAAAGCAATAAGGCGCACCCTGAGGCCCCGCCCCTCCGCCCTGCCCCCTGCCCGCATTCCTCCTACCAACGGCTTTGTGCTGCCCCGCCCCCAGCCTCTCATTGGTCAGCGGCAGCACCTCTGGCTCCGATTGGCTGAGCCGCTACACGCCGGAGCTGTCCGTCAGCACCGAGACGGAACCGCGGCACGACGGGAGTGGTGCTGAGAACAACGGCGCCAGAGCCGGGAGGGATGGAGAGCGGCACCGGGACAGGGAAGGGCACCTGTCAGCCATAAACCACCTCCGTGTGGGGTGAAGGTCTGGGAATAGGACTGGGATGTGGGGTTGGGGTATGGATATGGGGCTGGGATTAGGGATGTGGGACTTGAACGTGAGGATGTGCGTGGATACAGGATGGGATATGGGGAAGTGGGATATATATAGGATGGGCTGTGGATATAGGATGGATTTGGCATCAGTATGGGAAGAATATGGGAGGGGACTGGGATGATAGTGTGATGGGATAAGGATATGGAATGGACATGGAATGGATGTGGGGAAACGGATATGGGATGGATGTGGGATGGATACAGATATGGTATCCATCGCCAATCTCCACACAACCCACATCCCCCAGCATCCAGGCCTGTTGGGGTTATGGGGCTACAAGGAGCTATGGGAAAGATATAATGGGGGATAACAGAGAAATAGAGGGGTGATAGGGGCTATGGGGAGCTGGTGAGGACTGTGAGGGGGTTAGGGAGCTCCAGAAGGCTGTCAGGGTATAGGGACGCACACGGAGCTATGGTGGGCTGTGGTAAGGTATTAAGGTTTTGGGGTATATGGGGCTATAGAGGTGGATCTAGGGGGATTTAGGGCAATAAAGGGCTTTGAGGGGGTTACTTGGGGACACAGTGCTATAGGGAGCATTAGGGTGTTTTGCGAGGGTCTATATGGGGCTGTGTGGGAGTATAATGTGGGCTATGGAAGGATGTGGGGCTAGATGGTCCAGATATAGGCCCAAATACAGGGACTGTAGGGGGTTATAGGGGGAGATGGGGGAATATTGGTGGGATATATGGTTGTAACAAGATTGTGAAGTGATACAGGGTAATACAGGGCTACAGGGGGCAGGAGAGAACTATGGGGAGAGATATAGGAGACTGGGGGAGGATATAAGAGAATATGGTTCTATGAATGTCTGTAAGGGGCAAATAGGTGGGACAGAAGGGGATATGGGGCTACAGGGAGCAGTGAGAGGACAACAGTCATGATATGGAGAAACAGGCACAATAGGGATCTGTGGAAGAGTATAGGGGGGATATAGGGAGATATAAGGTTATAAAAGGCTGTAGGGGGGCTTGCATATGCTACAGGGAAATATAAAATAATATGGGGCTACAGGAAGGCTATAGGGTAATGTGGGGAGAGAAGGATCAGGTAGAGGCCCAAATGTCAAGACAATGAAAGGGATAAAGGGGGGGGGTCAATAGCTGGATACAAAGTAACTTCACTGGGCTGGGGAAAAAAGAAACAAAACAAAATAAAATTAAAAGAAAAAATAAAAGAAAGAAAGAAGAGAAAATAGAGAAAGAAAAAAAGGAAGAAAAGAAAAAAGAAGAATGAAAAGGGAGAAAAAAAAAGAAAAGAAAAAAATAATATATGAAAAAAGAAAAAAAGAGAAAAAATGAATCCCGACCTACCCACAGAGTGAGGCAATTCAGCCTTGTGTAGAGGCCCTGACTTCTTTGATGTTTGTTAAGTCTGTTTTTCTTTTGCTGAGGGTCTCTTATCCAAACAGAATAGCCCTACAGTGTGCTTTCTAGTCCATAATACTATACCTATGCTATTTGCATCATTTTAAAAACTATTGCAGTTTTGCAAGCAAGAATTAATCACACAATTATAGCAACTATATTTCTAAAGCATGTTACTAACATACAGGGTATTTCTACCTTTTCACATCAGCTATTTCTAAGGACAGGTTACAAAATACAAATACACCGTGCTCTACTTCTTCAGATCAATTCCCCCTTTTTCACATCTAATGCAGAAACAGCATTCCATTCCTACACGCCCATGAACACACAGCTGCCCCAGCTCTGCACCCCGTTCCTGCAGCAGGACAAATTTTCCTGCCCGGCCAATTCAAACGCGGGTTTGTGCAGAGCAGCGGCTGCTCCGAGGCTTCGGGAGCCGGGCGCGTGCCCGGTGTGCAGCGACACCGCCCAGCTCCGAGGAGCTGCAGCCCAGCACCCCTACAGTGCGCCGAGTAACCGCGCCACGCGGCGCATCTCTCCGGCAGCTCGGTGGCCTCCAGTCCCGCTCCTGCCGCTCCCGGGGAGCTCCAGGAGCTGCTGCCACTTACAGCAGCTGCTACGGTACGGCCACGGTGTCCCGAAGCTGGGCTGCCACCTGCTCCCTGCTCCCTGCTCCCTGCCCGGTGGGTGCGCTTGCTTCGTGCGACTGAAGCAAACTGCAGCGAGTCCAACCCATTTAACTCCAAAAAGAGCAATTCCAATATGCCCCAAAGCCAGAGGAGAGCTTTGATCCCGCCGGGGGACAGGGCAAGGACTTTCACCCTGGCCGTCCCGTCACTGCATAAAGACGTTGCTCATAGAAACATCTCCAGTCTGGAGACGACCAAGGCATGGAAGAAACACAAGCTAGTAACCTCTCTGCATAGGGCAGAAGGTGGAAATCAGCATTGCTCTGCACAATTCCCATTGTTCTGGTGTAAAAACATGCACAGATCATCCCCAGGATTCCAGTCTCCTCCTTTTTGAGAGATACTTAACATTCAGTTCAAACTTGTGGCAAATAGGAAGTGTTTGTGCTCATGTCCAGTCCCTGGGAAATCAGTGATGATGTCAATCAGAGAACAATTACTGCAAGGCTCAATGGGCTATGTAAGCAACGGGTTCTTCAATCATTTTACACATGGCCATTAATAGCTGTAATTTCTGCACTTTTGCCTGTGTTTTACGTTTATGTTTTTACTCATAAGTCTCTCCCCCTCTCTATCAAGTTCAACAGCATCTCTATTTCACTCTTGCAGGAAAGGGCCACTTTCCACATAGCCATAGCTACTTAGCAGTGGATGAGCAATCAGTTTTCCTTCCACACAATAGTAAAGCAGTGCATTCTCATGTCATTCTATGTTTCTGCTGAAGAAGCCTACTGACACCACAGGTAAGACCACAGGGGTAGAGGAAGCTGAGTCAGGAGAGATCGATGGGGGCTTAAAGCGGGGTGGGAATGGCAGCACGTAACACTGAACTGAAAACCAGTGCTCTGAGAGCAGCTCAGAAGGGCTGATATTCAGACGGCCCTCTGACTGTTTGCGCTCACCCGCTGCAGTGATTTCAGTGCCTCCACTTGTTTTCAGCTATTTGGGACTCTGGGACGAGGGATCTCACATGAAGTCTCCAGCAGAGAAGAAGCCTGAAGAGCACTGCCCCATTTGCATCAGCTCTGGAAGAGTTTCAACCCCACCTTTTGAGGGATCACATTTCCATACTTACATACACACCCCCTGGAAGAACATGGAGACACCGCGGCCTCCATCGGGCTGTGATGCATTTTCCATCTATTATCAGACTCCTGCAAATACACAGCAGTCACTCTGACAAGCGACTCTGTGCATTAAGCAACTCCTTGGTTCTTACTCTGGCAACCACCATGCACTGTAGCTTATTCTAGAACTGGAGCAAGTATGCTTGCTCGGCTGTTGTTTGTTTCACCTGTAGTATGGAGCTTTTAGGCAATGGCATAACATACAGACAGTGCTCACAGAGCCCAGAGCACCTGTTTTGTGCTGGAGCCCAATGGGGGCTTTGCAGCACAGATCGCTCTCAGCTGGTTCCATCCTGCACTGCATTCCTAAGGCTGGCAATGGAAACATGCAAACCTCGAGGACTCATATTCCAAAAGACAACCAAGTTAAGTTACCAGTTCACCAAAGTAAGCTTTTTTCCCCTTTTCCCATTTAATTCACAAGTCTCTTGTTTATATGTTTTTTTCTCCTCAGGATCTTCAAAGGATTTACATAAGGAGAAACAACTTCAATGGCGGTGAATTCTTGAAAGCTAATTTAAGGTGTTTTTCTGCACATGACAGCCTAGCTATAATAAAGTTTGCCAGCAAAACAAGACATCTTTCATTTAGAAGTTTGATATGTATTTATTCTACTGTACTATAGCAAGAAATTTGACCAACTCAATTTCCTTCCTGCTCCCTGCTGCTCTGTGCTGCAGAGCCCTCTGGGCAAGACTCAGGGAGCACGGGCCAAATGAACCAGCTGCTCAGCCGCTGGTGTTTCCCGGCCAGCACCTTTCCTGGAGAAGTCCCAGCTCAGCTGCTTCCCAGAGCTAGGCCTGCGTGCTTCTTAATAATATTATGTCTGGGTGGTTGTTGGTGGTGATGTCAGTCCTCACATCTGTTAAGCTTCACACTTGGGTCAACGCAAACGGTTTTGCAGGTCATCCTGGCTCACCAGCACTCCCTGCACTGTGTCACCATTCCTTCTGACCCCTTCGTTCACTCCCTTTATCAACCTGATGATGATTGCATGTAACTCCTCCGTGGTATATCCAACTTCGCAACAAACAGGGAAATGAACCAAGGGCCCTATCTGCTGTCCATTCGATGCGGTCACAGAAGAAACCCATCATCAAGCCCTTTGCAACATGATGTAGTGTCATGGAGTCATTAATTGTGACACTAGTCCACCAGTTCCATTCGATACATGGCTGTTGGAAAGTGTCTAAGCTTTGATAAGAGATGTGTATGTGCTGGGGTTGCCCCTCTTGTAGTTCATATTGTGGGCTACCCTACACACACTGCTCTCTGAAGTCCTATAGACTGTATCAACATCTGAGCTGGCCAAATCAGTTTCCATCCTGAACCATTTGGACTGCCTTGAAGATGCTCAAATGGAAAATTCTATTTGTGTTTAACCTTGGAGCAACATGCAGAGTTGCAGTGTGGTACAGTAATACCTCTGCCCAAATCGAGTGTTCAGTTCAGCTCAGAGCTGACCGCTGGACAGAGAATCTCTATGATATGAGAGAACATATTTGCTGTATATATGGTCTGGGCAAAACATCAAATGGTCTTTGAAAACACCACCTGGCAAGTCCACATGTTGTCAACTTGGACGAGACATACTTTTGAAGAGTTAAACAAGTCCACAAGTACTGAAAATGGCACTGCAACACCAGTTAGTGCTTGATGTGCTGTTACTCAAGGCTTAGCAGAGTGCATGTGGCATGTTATATCGAACCAGAGGGTAATGTGTTACTGTTCATAATGCCACAACCTCCATAGAAGAAGCTTTAGATAAAAGAGATGACAGAGCAAACATCTGAATTGTTCCACTCTCTGCTGATATAGGTTGGTTTGTTTATCAGTGAGGATTAGTACATTAGTTTAAGAACTTGTATACTAGTTCAGCAAAAGGAATCCACAAGTGATAGTTCTGAAACCTTTCCGTTTCAGCTCAAGTGGGCGAATAGTCTTGCTTTCCTAAATAATTTTGCGCTAGGGCCATAATAGAATAGTTTTATCTTTTGCCTCAAAAGGTGCAAGGACATTTTCCTTGGGCTCCACATGCACTGTTGTTAAAAAGTGGCTCACCGTGTCCTAAAAATCAATGGGAATCTTCCAAATGGGGCAAGTGGATGGCAGTGGGTCAGAAGTCTCAGTGGTAAAGCTGGTAGTGGAAAATGGGGAAAAACAGGTGGGCACTTGACCACCCTAGTTAGCACTGGGCGTCCAAAGGGACATTAGCACATATCTGAGTCCTTGAAAAGAATGGATTTGTATGCCAACATATTGTATGCCATACTGCATATGCATGTCAGAACTGTTCAAATGTAGATCCTGAACTCTGAGAGGGTGTGCTTGCTTGTCATAGCGCCTGGTGCTGCTGTGAGGAGTAAAGGAATGGCACTTTCTGCGTCACAGTGGAGTTAGTTTTCTTCCCAGATTTCAGATGACACTGCAACCCACAGACTGATCTGATGGGTTCTTGTCTGGGTCCTGGTTTACCATCCTTTAACAGACACTGGGACTCACAGGATACAGAAAACGACTGGCACAGATCAGACTAACTGTGATAATTGGACCTCTATTTCTCTTAGTTGGTATGGCTATTGTTAAACGTATGATTACTCAGCTACTTTATATGGGGCTTCAGTGGGAATGCTGGGGAAGATATGGGGTGCTGTTGGGGACTTCGGGGAATCCGTGAGATCCCATTCTGGCTGTGTGGGAAGTCTGCTGTGTTTGAGAAGGTCCTTGAGGGGCTCTGGGGCTCTGTGGGAGGCTGTAGGGGATACAGGCACGTGTGGGGATATGGGGACACAGCCTGAAGGAGCAGAATGCTGCTCAGGAGAATGCCAGATGTGGGCTTCAGGTGGGACATGGACATGGGGTGGTATGGGGACATAGGGGAATGGGGGAATGTGGGGAGCATTTTGGATTAAAAAGGGGGGGTGTGGGGCAGTGTTGGAGTGGTTTTCTTTCTTCCTGAGAGGGGACTATGGGTCCCTGTGGCCCAAAGGTGGGGCTCTGAGCCATGACCCCACATGAGCTTCCCAAGATAACCCAAGATGACCATATAACCCTGTATGTGTGTGACCCCATGGCTGCACCCACTGACCCAGAGCCCTGTGTGACCCATACCCCTGCATGACCCTGTGACTCCCTGACCCTGCCTGCCCCCATCACGCTGAGATCAGATACCATGTGGCCCCAGAACTTTGGGATCCCTGCCCCCACATTACCCCTGACCACATAATCCCACGTGACCCGTGCCTCCATGTCAGCCCATCTGTCCCTACCATCCCATCTGACCCCATAACTGTGACCCAGAACCCCATAAAACTGTGCCACTCAATGATACCACAACTCTGTGATTCTGCAGGACCCCCATATGACTCACAACCCCATGTCCTGACCCCATGTGGCCATAGAACCAGCTGGGAGTGGGGAAGAGGCATCCTCTCCTAGGGGTGGTGTTGCCCCAGAGCTGTCCCAAGGAAGCCATGGGGTGGGCTGCAGGCATACATCTCATTTTGGAGGGCTGGGAAGTGGCCGAAGGGGCCAGAAAAAGGATACAAATGCTTTTGTAGAGAAATACCTTTACAAGGTTTTGTTCTTGGTAGCTTTAGTTTTTCTAAGTGGATGAGAACAGAACAAACTGTTGTAAAGCAATCTGTTGCTTTGAATCATCCAGACTGTGAGACCAAGCGTGGATGAGATCCAACACTTGGAAGGCACTTTTACAGTTCCAGCTATAAATCCTGGAGGACTTGATGAGCTGGATGCACATTGAAGGATGCTATACTTAGCATAGCAGGAACAGTTTGCAGTCAGCACCATCAGAAATGGCCATGGCAACCTGCACATGCAGCACGTTCTGTCAGCACAAGGACTGATCCCACTGAGACTGGGGAAGGGACTGGAGCTTGGCTGCTGCAGTGCTGCATGACTCCCTGGGGATGGCAGCAAGTCCCAAAGCTT
This sequence comes from Centrocercus urophasianus, assembly GCF_019232065.1. Taxonomy (NCBI): domain Eukaryota; kingdom Metazoa; phylum Chordata; class Aves; order Galliformes; family Phasianidae; genus Centrocercus; species Centrocercus urophasianus. The sequence continues at coordinate 103,126,961 of NW_024884142.1, forward strand.
GCAGATGGCAGAGTAACCCCTGTGACCTGAAGGAACACAAAGCCAGTCGTGATCCAAAAAGCAGAATCTAAGTTAAAAGTAAATCTGAAACCAGAAGTGGTGCAGATTGTGCAGCCTTTGGCACAGCGCAGCAGCCCTAGGGAACGACATTTGCAGCTGGCTGAGGTGTTTCCTGATGGATTTAGCAGATGAGCCCACAGAGATCTCTCAGAGAGGTGGTTCTGCAGCGTCTCCTTGAGCTGTGGTAGGTTTCTGTATCGTTTGTGAAAGATTTTGCTTTTTGGAAATACACGTTGCGTGAGCAGGGCGCTTATAGCACAGGTCCCTTGGGAGTATCTTCTCAAGGGTAAAGGGGCCCAGGAAGCCTGGATGCTCCTGAAGACAGAAATCTTAAAGGCACAAGAACAGGCTGTTCGTGAGTGCCGTAAGGCGAGCTGTAGGGAAAGACAACCGGTGTGGATGAGCTGGGAACTACTGCTGAGACTCAGGGAGAAAAAGAGAGTCTATGTCCTCTGGAAGAAGGGACAGGCTACTTGGGGAGATTACAAAGAAGTAGCTAAGGTATGCAGGGAGGAAGTTAGGAAGGTGAAAGCCCAACTTGAACTCAGGTTGGCCACTGCAGTAAAAGACAATAAAAAATCCTTTTATAAATATATCAACGGCAAAAGAAGAACCAAAGATAATTCTCATCCTATATTTCATGCAGCAGGGAATGTGGTCACTGAGGACAAGGAGAGGGCTTAGATCCTCAATGTCTTCTTTATATCTGTCTTTAATAGCCAGGTCAGTTATCCTCTGGGCTTTTTATGCCCCGATCTGGAAGTCTGGGATGCTGCTCAGAATATGCCCCCAGTGATTCCAGGGCAGACAGTCAGAGAGCCCCTCCTCTGTCTGGACTGTCACAAGTCCATGGGACCGGATGGGCTGCACCCTCAGGTGCTGAGGGAGCTGGCGGGGGTGATTGCCAAGCCCCTCTTGGCCATCTGTCAGCGCTCCTGGTTGACTGGTGAAGTCCCAGAGGATTGGAGGCTCGCTGATGTGACTCCCATCTTCAAGAAGGGCCGTAAGGAGGATCCGGGGAACTATAGGCCTGTTAGCCTGACCTCAGTGCCAGGGAAGGTTATAGAGCAAATCATCTTGGACAAGATTGCACAGCATGTATGCAGTGTCCAGGGGATCAGGCCCAGCCAGCACGGGTTCGTGAAAGGCAGGTGGTGCTTGACCAACCTCATCTCCTTCTACAACTGGGTGACTAGACTGGTAGATGAGGGAAGGGCTGTTGACGCAGTCTTCCTAGACTCCAGCAAAGCCTTTGACACGGTCCCTCACAGGCTTCTTCTGGGGAAACTGGCTGCCCGTGGCCTGGACAGGTGCACCCTTCTTTGGGTAAGGAACTGGCTACAGGGCCGTGCCCAGCGGGTCATGGTGAATGGAGTGAAGTCCAGCTGGTTACCCGTTTCAAGTGGTGCCCCCCAGGGGTCGGTACTGGGGCACATCCTGTTTAATATCTTTATTGATGACCTAGATGAGGGCATTGAGTGCACCCTCAGTAAGTTTGCAGGTGACACCAAGCTGGGAGGTGGTGTGGATCTGCCTGAGGGTAGGGAGGCCCTTCAGAGGGATTTAGACAGGCTGGATCGCTGGGCTGGGGTGAATGGGATGAGGTTCAACAAGGCCAAGTGTCACTTTGGGCACAACAACCCTATGCAGCGCTATAGGCTTGGGGATGAGTAGCTGGATGAGTGTGAAGAAGAGAAGGACCTGGGAGTGTTGGTTGGTGCTCAGCTGAACATGAGCCTACAGCGTGAGTTTTGGAATGCGTCACTATTAAACAGAGCAGAGCTGTGCACTGTTCCATCATTAATCCCAGCGGAGCTGTGCCATTGTGTCTCCATTAAAATGAGCAGAGCTGTGCCAACGTGTCACCATTAAACCCAGCAGAACTGTGCTAGTGTGTAACCATTAATCACAGCAGAGCTGTGCCAATGTTTCACCTTTGTTGGAAACTGACATCAGTTAGTGAGAAAGCTGGTATTTTGGGAAAAAAGGCAGTATTTTTATAATATGTGTATTTATAATAATTTTATAATATTGTGGCTGTGCCACAATTAAACCCAGGAGAGCTGTGCAATGCGTCAAAAATAAAAACAGCAGAGCTGTTTCAATGTATCACCATTACACCCCGCAGATCTTTGCCAATGCTTCACAATTAAACGCAGTATAGCTTTGCTACTGTGCCAATCTGCCATCAATAAACCGGGCAGAGCTGAGCCAATGTTTCACCACTGTTGGAAACTGACCTCTCTTAGTGAGAAAGCTGGTATTTTGGGAAAAAAGGCAGTATTTTTATCTTTGTCCATTTCTCGGGGTCGTTGCAGCAACTGCAGGTCTTTGCACAAGGCTGTGTGGTTTTGCTCACATTTGCGTGCACGTGGCTGGTGTGCACACAGGGCTGTGCAAGGATGTGCTTGCAGGTGTGTGAATGACAGCTATGTGTGCAGGGAAGTCCTTGTACGTGGGTGTGTGGTTCTGCACACGTATGTGCACACAGATCTGTGTGTAAGGAAGCAGTGGAGGTTCCTGGGAACAGGAAATTCCTGGGAGAGGCAGAACTCACACGGCACTGCTGGAAAGCACAGGGCCGGGAAGCACAGCTCCGCAGCACTGCACTGTGCACAGCAGCCTGCAGGATGGCATGGAGCGCTGACAGAACCAGGACAGAATCACAGAATCACACGGAATGTCCCAGGTTGGAATGGATCTCAAATATCATCTCTGTCACCTTCCCAACACAGGCAGGGCCACCAACCTCCACATTTACTGCCAGCTCAGGCTGCCCAGGGCCCCATGCAACCTGGCCTTGAACACCTCCAGGGATGGATGGGGCATCCACAACCTCTCTGGGCAGCTGTTCCAGCACCTCACCACTCTCATAGGAAAGAATTTCCCTCTGGCATCCCACCTAAATCTTCCCTGCCTCAACTTCAAACCATTTCCCCTTGTCCTGCAGTTATCTCCCCTTTCAAAGAGTTGACTCCCCTCCTGTTCGTAGGCTCCCTTTAGGTACTGAAAGGCTGCAGTGAGGCCACCCCACAACCTTCTTTTCTCCAGGCTGAACGAGCCCAGCTCCCTCAGCCTGTACTTGCAGGGGAGGTGCTCCAGCCCCCTGGTCATCTTTGTGTTTCTTCTCTGGAGCCTCTCCAACTGCTCTCTGTCTTCCTTGTACTGAGGGCCCTAGACCTGGACACAGCACTTCAGATGGGGAGTGTGTGCTGCCTCAGTTTCTACAGGATGTTTGTGGGGGCACCAAGGAGGGGACTGGGCTTAAGGGAGCCGGGGCCGCTGTTCTGCTTTGGCCCAGTGAAGCTTCTGTATCACTTAGGACCTCTGCTTGGCGGCAGGAGGTGCCCTGTGTCCCCTCCCAGTGGTTCAGCAACAACCCCCCCAGTCTCTCTTTCTGACCCCCAGGGTCACACCCTGCTCTGTGGTCCCCCTCCCATCTATTGGAGCCCTCTCCTCCCTTCAGTTCCCCCATTCTGATCCCTGCAGTCTTCCTCCACCCCCCACCTCACTGCCTCCCTTCAGTTCGCCCCACATTCCCATTCTGACCCCCCAGGGTCCCTTTCCTCCTCCCTTTACCTCGTCCCACTCTTCCTATTCCCCCCTTATGACTCGATTTTACCTCCCCCCCCCCCCCCCCCCCCTCCAGGCACAACCCCCCACATTCCCATTCTGACCCCTAGAATCCCTTCTCCCCCTCCCCCTTCCCTCCCCCATGAAACTCCCCATTCTGACTACCAGGGGCTCCTGTTCCCCCCTACTGAGTCCCTCTATTCATACCCTAAGGATCCCTTTTCCTCCCAACCCCGTCCCACCCCTTCTGTTTCCCCGTTCTGATCCTCGTTCCCCCCCCAATGTCCCTCCTCAGTCCCCCATCCAGAATCACAGAATCACACAATCACCAAGGCTGAGATCACCCATAGCTCTCACTAGTCTATGTCCCTCAACACAACGTCTCAATGTTCCTTGAACACCTCCAGGGCCGGCGACTCCACCGCTGTCAGTGCAGCCCATTGCAGCCCAACCACTCTGCTGGAGCGCTAATACTTCCTAACGTTCAGGCTGAATCTCCCATCGTACAACTTGAGGCCATTCCCTCTTGTCCTCTCACTGTTAAATGAGAGCAGAGACCAACCCCCAGCTCACCACAGCCACGCTCAGGAGTTACAGAGAGCAGTGAGGTCTCCCCTTCTTGCAGCGAGGGACCCAGAGCTGGACACAGCACTGGAGCTGCAGCCTCACCAGAGCTGAGTGCAGAGGGACAATCACTTCCTGCTCTGCTGGCAGCACAATTTCTGATGAAGGCCAGGATGCCATTGGTCCTCTTGGCCACTGGGCACACTGATGGCTCGTGTTCAGCTGAGTGTCAACCAATAATCCAAGGTCCGCTTCCTCTACGCTGACTTCCAGCTGCTCTGCCCCACGGCCATAGCAGTGCCTGGGGTTGTTGTGGTCAAAGTGCATCTCCAGTTGACCAGGAGGGCTGACAGATGATGGAAAGCAGCTTGGCTTTTCACCTCCACCAGCTCCCCCAGCACTCTTGGATTAATCTCTTCTGCCCCCATGGACTCGTGGCAGTACAGGTGGAACATAGGACTCGGTTTCCACCTGAATTATGGGGGATTTATTCCATTCCCCATCAAAGATGTCCACATCAGAGAGCAGAGAATTGAACAAGAGCCTTTTTTTCACCCTTTTCACTTCACATCCGCTCAATGCCGTCTTCCCTCCCCTGAAGCTGCTCTGCCCATAAATGTTGGCAGGGGTCTAAAGCCACAGCCACCAGTCCTGCTAATGCAGGGTTTGGTGAAAGGGGTGCAGCATTTGGCACTGGGGTGCAACTTCTTGTTAAAAGGGTTAAATCTTTGGGCCTTGGCTTCAGGCTTTTGCTAAAGGGGTTCAGCCCCTTGTTCTTGGGGTTATGCTGTTTGGCACCATTTGACCTTGAGCTTCTGCTTTTGGTTTTCATTTCTCCTGTCTTCCATCTCTCTGCCTCTCCAGAGCTCCCCAGCAGAGACACTTTTTCTTTGCTGCAGCCTTCATGGACAAACTCCACTGGGCAGAAGAGATCTGTGCAGACACAGCAGCAGACGTCTGTGTGCAGAGGGGCGCTGCTCATCCCGTTTCTCTTCCCATCTACGTCTCGTCCCACTCAGTGCCTTTTGAAGGGCGGAATCTCTTTCCGTCTCCTGAGCCGTGCCTCCCCTGGTCAGCAAAGGGCCGCTACCGCAATGGAGTCATCCAAACTCAGAGGAATAATAGATGACCATTTATTGAGAGCTTTCTTAACAACCAGCAACAACCAATTGGTGGTAACATTGGCCAATGGGCTGATTGCAATGAATAATATTAGATGTAACAATTGTAGGCAATGGCTGTGACAAAGAGCCAAAGAATACCAGATGACAAAAAGGCAGAAAATGGGGAAAGAGGGACAGGCAGCAAAGCACTCATAGATCCAGCCACGTCCTGGTGTCAGGTGCGGATCTCCAGTGTGCTGGGTTGTCGGAGGAGGTGGTGTTCAGCCGACGACGTCTCACGATGACAGTAGAAACTCACTGAGAAGTCCAAAGCGGCACTCAGCCGCCTGTCAGCACTGCCCCACAGCTGTGCCTGTGCACCCCGGGGGGCAGGAGCACAAGAGAGGCCCCTTCCATGGGGACAGAGCCCTCTCCCCACGCCCCACCGCGCAGCCCCGAGCTGGGAGGGGCTACCGAGCCCAGCGGTCAGATGGCCAGCAGCCCATCACAGACCACACGCAGGGTGCTGCTCGCAAAGTACGCCAGGGAAGCGTACGTTGCCTGGGGCAGCACTCGAGGCAGGAGCCAATAGAAGAGCTCCTGGTCGAAGTGCTGGGTGTACAGCACTGCAGAGCCCAGCACAACAACGAGGAGCAGCTGGAGGCAGACCAGGATGAGGCAGATCGTCCTGCGGGGCAAAAGAGAAAGGGGGCCGGGAATGAGGCGTCCCCCCCACGGCAGCACAGCCCCACACAGTGCCGAAGGGAGCCCCGCTGGCTGCAGTGGGGGGGGTTCAGGCCATCAGCCCCCCGCCGGGAGCCCGGCTGCTGGCGGCTGGGCACGGGGCAACGAGGGGACACTCACTGCATCCAGAAGGCGAGCCCTCGTCTCCTCGCCCGCTCCTCCTTCTCCTGT
>NW_024884143.1:0-35611 GCF_019232065.1 Centrocercus urophasianus
AGGAAAAAAAGAAAAGAGAAGAGGAAAGCCTGCCCGCCGCCCGCCCAGCCCGGCCCGGCCCCTCGCCCCCTCCCGCACTCCCGCACGGCCCCGCTCCGCCCCGCCCCGCGCCCCCCGCACCGCCCCGCGCCCGCAGCCAGAGCGGCCCCGGCCCCGCCGCGCCCGGGGCAGGCTGTACCGTGCCGAGCCGTGCCGACAGGACCCGTGCCGAGCCGAGCCGAGCCGAGCCGAGCCGAGCCTGGCCGCCCCCCGATGCGATCCTGAGCAGCGCCGGCCCGAGGTAAGGTCGCCCCGCGCTCACCTGCGCGCACGTGTGGCCGCGCTCCGCGCTGAGCTCCGGCCCGGCCGCTCGGCACACGGAGCGCTGATCGCGCTGATCGCTTTTCCCCGTGCGGAGCGCACCGCGACGGCTCTTCCAACGCTGTGTCCGGGAGAAGCTGTTCGCCCCCGCGCTGCTCTTCAGTTCTTACGAGCTTTTGTCACCCCCGCGTCCCCCCGATCCCGTTCAATCGCTGTCCCGGTGCGACCCGGCGCTGCGCGACCGCATCGCGCTCCGACCTTCATGCGGGCATTTGTGCGGGCAGAAGGGGCTGGGAACGGGGTGAGCCCTCCGGGGCTGTGCCAGTGCGGGGCTGTGGCTGCCCTGGCTCTATGGGATGCAGCTTCACCCTAAAACATTGCCGCGAGCAGGGGTGGGGCGGGATGGGGGCAGCTCGTTTCCCAACGCTTTGGGCAGAGCAAGGTGCTTCTTGCGTTGAAGAGCTGCTGCTAATTGGCTCCTGCTCCGTCGAGCGTCCCGGCTCTGAGCATTCTCAGTGACCCACCGAGATCCCCCCGGCCGTTCCCCGCGGGCGCAGCAATAACCCGCTGCCGCTATTTTCTCATCTGCGGGCGGCTTTGCTACAGGGAACATGTTTAATAAATCATAAGGCCGGTGAATTCCTGGGATTTTTATTGCTTCTGTAAAAATGCAGTTTTGATCTGTCTGCGAGGGACACTGGGAAACAAAGCGGCTCCGTGCGGGGACCGAACCCTGCGTGCTTAGGGCTGGGGGGGGAGGGGGCTGCGAGACCCCCACAGGGGCAGTGCCGACCCCGGGGGTGGCACAGTGCTATCCGTGATGCTGGGGCCGAGTGCTGAGCTGGGGATGTGAGTGTCAAGGGGGGATGTGAGCACGGAGGGGGGGACGCTGCCCCCCGGATACCGCCGGGCTGCTGCAGGCATCGCGATGCCAGGGAGCTCTGGCAGCCCCAGCCCCAGCCAGGCTTCGGATTACATTTTTCTTCCTCGCCCTATTGCCTGGGGGGGAGAGAAGCAGTGAAAACAAAACTGTTCAGAAAAAAAAAAAAAAGAAAGAAAGAAAGAAAAAGAAAAAAAAAAAGAGATTCTTGCAGGAAGAATCACCCGGTTTCCATCAGCAGCCGCCCCGGCCCCTCCAGAACCCCGCGCTGCTGCACTGCAGGGTGTGGGGCTCCCTGACACGCCGGGGCAAAGGAATGAAAATAAAGCACTTTTCCCTCTCAGCTCATTCCAGCCGGGGCTGAGGATTGAAGCTGAGAGCTGTCAGGGGCTCCTCAGAACTTTGGAAGGTGCTGGCATCAGGGGGGGCTCAGCGCGGAGCTGCGGGAGGTGATGCCACATCGGTCCCATCGGGGCCCACGGGTGTCACCGTGCTGGGTGAGCCTGTGCTGGGCTCCTTCCCCTCCGTGCCTTTGTTCCAGGCTGTGCAGAGCCTGGCTGCGGGGAGGGAGCTTTCCTTTGTACGAGCATTTAAATTCTTTGCAGTGATTCATATATTCCATTCATATGAAACGCAGTTGTGCGGAGTGTGAATGGGGACTGCTGGGGGATTTTGAAGGCAGTAAGCCCCAGAAGTGTCAGAAGTTATTCACACCTTGGTGAAATCAAGGATATTTCTGTCCGTGGCTCTTGGCAGGGGCTCAGCACAGCGTCGGGTTTTCGGTTTCCCATTCGGAGAGCAGCGAGGGGGGAGCGCAGCGGCGGCCGTCTGCACTGGGGTCACAGCCCCCAACAGCATCCGTGGGGCTTCAGGCACTGCTGGGCTGCTCCTGTGGGGTGGGAACCTGGCAAAGGGCGAGCATCCCTGCTCCCCTCCAGGGCTGCTCTGCACCCACTGTGCTCATGGGGTTGAGAAATCCCTCCCAAGCAGTGCTGCAGGGGGAATCGGGCTCACAGCAATGGTCAAAGTGTCAGGGGGTCAGGCACGGCCCTGGGGGTATCTGTGTGCTCAGATCAGGATCAGGATTAGGAGCTGGCAGCCCATGCTGGGGGGCAGTGCTCTGGGAGGAACTCAAGCAAAGCAGTGATGCCTGAGCCAGGGTGCCCTCAGGTGTGGGGCTGGTGCCCATGGGGGGCTTCTCGTCTCCAGGCAGCTCCATGCAGTGTGTGTGGGGCACTCCTCTGTGAAGGAGCTATAAGGGAGCCGTATGGCTTTGCAGGGCCTTGTTCCCAGAGGTTTGTAGGGGGCTCAGAGGTTTGTGGGATGCTCAGAGGTTTATAGGGGTCTCGGAGCTGGCGGGCTGTGGGCAGTGCATCGTGCACCCGAGCGCTCGCTGCCTGTGGGCTGTACAGCATCCCCTGCGACGCTGGCTCTCATGCACCTGGTTCCAATGCTCCATCCCTTATAGCATCTGCGACACGAGGGACAGAACTTCCATTGGTGGGTCCCCGTGCCCCCGGGTGCTGCGCTGCACCGAGCTCCCCATGTGCTGCGCACACAGCGCCGGGCACGGCCACCTGCAGAACGCATTAACCCCATGGAAGGGGCGTGAAGGGCCCTTCCCTTCCCCTTTCTCACACACTCCCCCTGTCATTCTCTCATATTTCAACTTGTCCGCAGCTCGGGAAACGGCAGAGTTTCCATTCCCCTGTGCTAAAGAAAGCGTCTGTGACAACACAACCCAAAAGGCCGGGAGGGGAGGGATGAGGAGATGCCAAATTTCAGTTGTTTTTTTTCCCCAGTTCTCCCTCCCAAGCTCTCCCCTTTCAGAGGGGCACAGGCTGTCGGATTGATGCAGATCTCCCCAGCTGTGCTCTGCCCTGGGCACTAATTATGGCAAGTAACTGCCTGCCTGGGGAGGCTGGGGGGCGCTGGCTCACACCCAGGGCCTCACTGCCCCTCTGCCCTGCTCTTTCCTGGATATTTTGGGGGTGACCGGAAAATCCCAAGCCCTGCAGGAATTCCATAGGACAGATCCCTGTGGGGCTGCAGGTGATGCCAGCAACGGGGACGTGGCTGAGCCCAACGCCGATGCCAGCAGACACCATAAACCCCTTTTCCTTCACCTCCTATGTCGAGCCGTCCCTGAGTCACATCCCTGTGCCTCTCCCCCTCCCCGGGGCTGTCTGCTCTCTGCACAACCCCGCGCATCGTCTGCGGACATCAAAGCACTGAGATCAAACCCAACTGCGCGGGGCCTTCTCGGCTGGACGGGTTTCAATGTCCTGAGCACATCTGCTCGGGGTCGTGCCGGGCGGTGCGGTCCGTGGGCTGCAAACCTCGCATCGCTGCGTCCCCTCTGCTGTAGGAGCTGCACCCTTCCTTCCCCACATGTTCCTTCCACCCCGTGTCCCCTCCGGATCCCCCCAGCAATACTCGCGAGTGCTGCAGACATGAGCTGAGCGTTGGTAGGAGAGCTAGGAAGGGGAAGCAGCTCCGAAGCAGCTGCATGGGGGTGTTCTCCCATCCCCTCAAACATCTGCGGAGGCTCCGTGGCCTCCCGTGGCCCCGGTGTCATCTGAGTTCACGCGGTGCTCAGGAAGGAACCTCCGCCAAATCCCCGGCTGCTGTACAGCAGAGTCTCATCTGCGCTGCCTCCCCCGGGGCCGAGCCCGTCCCTCGGTCCCATCCACAGATGTTTGTCCTTAGAGACTCTCCAGGCGCCTCTGTGCAGGACAGGGTTTGGCAGGGAGGGAGAAAGCCCTCTGCATTTCCACCTGCTGCTCTGCGCAGGCAGAGAGGGGATGGAGAGGCGCAGCCGGGGCTCTCCCACTTTGCAGTGAGTGCTCTGCTCTTGCACTGGAGCTCAGTGCTCACAGCCCCATAGCAACGCTGCCATCCTGGGGAGGATACGGCTCCAGGAACGCCCCCAAACTGCAGACCCCAAAGCCCGGGTCTGTGGGGCTGCACCTCCCGTGCAGATCTCCCTTGGCGGCTGCTGAGAGCCTCTTTATTGTTCCCGCAGAGGGTTTTATTTCACTGCTGCCTTCCAAGTTCCCAGGGATCTAAATTGTAAAGAAGGGGTCTTGTAAAGAGCCCCATCCAGATGAATGAGACGATACCTCCGGTATCGAGGTGAGATCGATCCCCTCCTTTATGCACAGACAATGCGGCCGCGGGAGCAAACAAGGACACAGCCTTTCTTCTGGGGCACATTAGCTTAAATCAGAGCCTCCTCTTTGTTTCGCCCTGGAACCAAAGCCCCGCAGCCGGACCGCCTCGTGCCCAGCTCTGCAGCCACGCGGGGCTTCTCCCCTTCCCCACAGCCCTGAGCTGCAGAGGGGCTGCCCCCCAAAGCAGTGCTGGGGGTGCCCCATTGCTACAGAAACAGCTGAGCTTTGGGGTCAGCCCTGCACGCGGCACCTGGTGTGCATGGCAGCTCACCTGCTCTCAGCCCAGGTTTATTTGAGGGATTCATGGGGGGCTGGGAGCCCGGGGCCGATTTATGGCTTCCCATCAGAATGCTGTGGTTGCACTCAGCTGCTGGGGTTGCATTTTTTCCCTTGGGGACGCTGGCCCCAAGCTCCAGCCCCACTCCTCAGGGTGAGAACCCAGAGCCCGGGTGCACATCGGGGCACATCGCTGCCGAGGGGATATCGGTGTCAGGACATCACAGCAGTGCTGATAAGGCAGCAGAGCCCTGGCACAGCAGGAGCTGCAGAGCTCTGCCCGCATTCCACGTAGCTTTAATTTCACCACTTATCGCCGTGCCTCCTGCTTGCACTGAGCGCCGTGGGGTCAGCAGTGAGCTCTGCCATCCCACCTCTGTGCGAGCCGCCGGTGCCCACCGAGGTTAACTATGTGGGCTTCTGCCAAAGCAGCATATTTTCAGCCTCAAACACGCATTGTCCGTGATTTCAGAAAGGTATTCTCTGCACCAGAAACAAGCGCCCTGTTCTTGCTGTATCCTGATAGCACAGCCTGGCACTCCGGGTCCGATCCCCCACATCGGGGCTTTGGGTTACAGCAGCGAGACTTCTGTCTGCTCCCTGCCATTAATCCCAGTCCTCTGGGACCCAGAGAGGTCCCACTGATAACCCCAAAACCTCGCCTGCGCTTTGCTTTGGGTTGATGCATGGTCAGGGATGCACTGAGCATCCCGAGCAGCTTTGGGGCAGGGGGGACTTTGTGGTTGTGAAAGTTCCCCTGTCTGCACGAAGGAAGCTGGCGGGGCTTTTGCTGTTCTGTTACACCTTTGCTCACCATGGCATCGAGCACCACGAGCCCCGTGCCCAAGTCCTGCCTCCCTGCCTCCCATTGCACCCACGGTGTTCCTCACCGCAGGTCTCTCTCTTGTAGTTATTTCCCACAGGTGTGCAGTGTCAGTGCTGAATGCAAACCATGAGCTCAGATGAGCTCCTCCATCAGCGGATGGGCAGTGATTTGTCATCATTTTATACCCATACCAGCACTTTCCTCCCCCGAGGGAAGGCCCATGCAGCCTATAGGACTGACCCCGTGCCAAGCCGTGCCCAGGCAGCGCTTTGATGAAACGTGGGGCTCCTAAGAATTAATTTCATTCGAAACATTCTTTTCGTTTTTCTTAAAGCACAGCAAATCCGCGGTGCTTACGGCAGGAATGCACCCGGAGCGCTGCCGGGCAGACCCGAATTCCCCACGGTGCATGGATGGGGTGGGGGCTTCCCTGGTCCCCCCCTTCCAGGAGCACACAGGGAGCAGTGCAGCTTCTGCCCTGTCCCACAGCAAAGGAAAGTTTTTTTTTTCCCCTTGCACACCCAGATTTTGCTGCTTTTCCTGGCAGCCCATCAGCGACGGCAGCTTTGCCCCCTTGGCCTCCGGTCCCTTTGTGGGGTCGGGGTGCAGGCAGAAGCCGCCTCCCCCTGTCTGGCATTTGCAGGGCTGTGGGAGGAACAGCCCCATTTGTCCCAAAGGTCAGGGAAATGCCAGTGAGGCCTCGCTGTGGGTGATTGCCAGGCGGGCAGCAGCAGCTGGTGCTGGGTGCTGTGCTGTCTGCAGGGTGGGACGGATCCGGCATCGCCTGCTCTGCATGTTGTGCTCCCTGGGGTCTGATCCCGGCTGGGAGGAGCTCACTGTGGGCTTTTGGAGCAGTTCTGGGCTGGCTGTGTTGCTTCATTTGGTTACACTGAGTTTTCTCCAATTGGAGACTGGGGAGTGCAGGGCCCCTGACGAGGGCCCTTGGTGAACCGGGCTGCAAGCTGATCCCCTTTTGTGGTTTTGCTGTTTTGGATGATACAATTTGTTATTCCAAGAACTACCCAGCACATGGACCCCGTTAGGCCAGTCCCCGGAGCACTGTGCTCACCTCTGGGTGGCTGCAGCACCCACAGCCGCGCAGCAGCAGGCAGGGATGGGGGCTGGTTCTGCAGCACCCCGAGCTGGGCAGCTCTGAACCACTTCAGCTGGAGCATCCTCACCCTAGCCAGCATCGCCTCCCATCATGCAGGGATGCTGCTGGCTCCGCTTATGTTGGCTCCGCGGGGCTTTTTCCTGCATGGAGCTGGGCAGGAGCCAGCGGGTTTATAAATAAAAGCATCGGACACCTCTCTGGGTGGTGCTGAAAGTTCCCGAAATAACCTCACAGCCCCGCCAAGGCTCGCGTGGCCGCGATGTTCGGCGTGGGGCAGGGCTGGTTGTGCTGCTCGGTGCTGAGCTCAGAGCTCCATTGGCATCACCCAGCCCAGCGCTGCCCCCAGCCCAACCCGCCGCTCCCAGAGCCCTTCCCTGCACCGTTCCCCACACAATAGCTGTTGGGTTGGATGTGGATGGCTTTCTGCTCTTGCATTATTTTCTTTTAGAATTGTCCTCTAGAAAAATAGGATGAATAGGTCGAGTTAATTTTTTCCCCATGTCTCGTTGCCGCATGTGAAGTCCCATAAATCCCATGCAGGCCCAGCAGTGCAGCAGCCAGAAACCCAGAGCTCTCCATGGCATGGCGTGCTCAATCCAGGGGCTCTGATGCTGCTCTGTTTCCTAGAACCTTGCTCTCCCCATTTCCTAGAAGGCAGAGACGTGAACACATCCAGGGCTGCTCCCGTGGGCACTGAGTGCACGGGCTGGAATGGCTCTGCCCGGCACCTGGGCCGTTTGCTGCTTGGAGAGGTGCACTGTTTCCCAGCAGTGCCCTGGAGCCGTGCTTTCCTGGCAGCCTGTGGGGTGCCCTGCATGCCTGGGCTCTCTGGATGTCGTCCCTGCCACTTGCACAATTTGGTAACAGAGATGGGATTGATGAGCCGCCCGCCTGCCCTGGGGACAGCGCGTCTCCGGAGCGCTGCGCGGTGACGGATTGCCCCGCGCCAGGATCCCATGTGATTTCCAGTCCTCGGAAGGCGCCTGGTCTGAGGTCACAGCCCTGGGCAGGCATGGTGCCTGGCCGCCCCCGCAGCCCAATGGCATCCCAGACCCGTGGGGATGGATGGCTGAATGGTGTCCCGGTGCTTCGTGCCAAAGGACACCGTGTGAAGCGGAGGCGAACCGCGCATTGCCTCATCTCCGCTCCCCTGGCATGGGGCAGAGGTAGCAAAGGGACAGTGAGGGGACGGCCCCCGGCCTCAGCCCCTGCAGCTCCGTCTCGCTGCCAGACTGGTTTATAATGGAAACAAGCAGTGGCCCCAGTGGTGAGGCCGGGCTGGCACTGGGCTGTGCGTGGGGTTTGGGAAGCGGGTGCTGAGCGTGGGCAGAGGGTGGCTCCCGCATGACACCGCCCGGAGCGAAGCTCTGCATGGAAAATAGGAGCTGAGTGTTTTTCCAGCTTGAAGCCTAAACAAAAGGTTTTGTAATAAATGCATCCCTCGGCCCCAGCTCTGCACCCGGCGCTGCCAGGACGGGGGCCAAAGGGCAGAAGTGTCCCATGCCCCTGTGCCACGGGGCACTGCCCCGCGCCGCCGCCAGCTTTTGGCTTTTTCATGCAAAACCTGCCCATAAAAGCTCCTTCAGTGGGGTTTTGTGTGCTGTTGGCCAAAGGAGGGTGCAGAAATGTGGGAAGGAGGTGAGCGGCGGGGTGTGCAGACCCATCGGCCCCAGCCAGCCATGCCCAGAGGGTTTGGGCTTCATTTCCTACAAGGAGGGCATGTGGATGTGTCCTTAGCAGGAACAGAGAAACCCTGCCCACTCATCTGACAGAAACAAGTAGAGTTTGCACGGAGCAAATACTCTGTGTCTTCTTTGCTGATTTGCACCGCTGCTTGAACTCCAGGTCCCACATTTTGCTTGGCTGTGCATCAATGGTCGTAAAGACGGCTGAGTCCGGAGCTTTCTGCTGCACTGGGACACAGGGCCGGCTGTGGTGCTGCCAGACCTTTGAACTCGCACACATCTCCCACTTCTCTGCAGCTCTCCAAAACTACTCGTTTGGAGCCAGCTGCTCCTGTAGCTCCCTTCACAATTCAGGGCCAGAAGTGCTCATTTTCCCCTTGGGACGGGCACTGCTGTCCTCCTCTGCACAGCCACCCCAGTGCTCAGCTGATGGAATGAGGACAGACACTGAGGTCTGGGCAGGGGGAGGCTTTGGGACCTAAAACTTTACAGCAGCTGAGAGCAGAGGTTAGATTGAGCTGGGAATTTGGAGCCTCAGTAGTATGGCTTCAGGTAGACAGCTGCAGATTGGCATCGCTTGGGGTTTAAGGCTCTGTGTTCAGCCCAGACATCAGTGGTGCACAGAAACGTTGGCCAACACTGGGGACGTGGTGCTGAGCATCAGGGTGGTGGTGCTGGTCAACACTGGGTCCTGAGGATGGGGTAGGAGGGTCAACACTGGATGGGTGGATGGATGGATGGATGGATGGGTGGGTGGGTGGGTGGGTGGGTGGGTGGATGGATGGATGGATGGATGGATGGATGGATGGATGGATGGATGGATGGGTGGATGGATGGGTGGATGGGTGGATGGGTGAGCACTGGGTCAGTGCCTCGACTGAGAGGTTCGGAGGGAGCTGGGAGGTTTGGAGCACTCCCCGGACCCCAGAGAAGCTGGAATTCCCTGCAAGGCTTTCAGATTTGAGACAAAAGAAATGTGGGAATTACAAAAAAAAAAAAAAATTAAAAAAAAACTTGAACTGAAAAATCAAAACAGCTGATTCAGTGGTGTCGAAACATCTTGTGACAGTGTCGGACACATTTTTTCCAAACAAGATTCTGGGAAAAATTGAGAAGACCTGATTTTACCCAACCCGCTTCCGTCCCGACGGCTGCGCACGTGCCATAGGGCGCACGCAGCATCTCCCCAGCACAGAACAGAGCTCTGCTGCACTGCTTCACCCCGCCACGAATTGAGCTCTGCAGAGAGGGGGGACACAGCGGAGCGCACACAACGCAGTGCCCCCCAGCCTCCCCCCTCCCCATCCTCAGCATGGAGCAAAATGTGAAACCGGAGCCGGCGGCGGCGCGGGGTGGGAGCGCGGTTTCTGGTAGCGCCGTGTCAAAGTTTCCACTGCACACCTCAGGCTTTCTGGGACCACGCGGCGGCTCACATAAATTCAATTACATGAAATAACATAAATGAAGGGTGTCTGAGAATCGCGGTGCGAACGAGCCCGGCACAGATCTGCTCCGGAAGGGGGATCAGGGTGGGTGAAAACGAGTGCTGTGATGGAGCGGAGATGTGGAGCAAAGCGCAGGGGGTGGCGGGGATGGGGACATGCAGGGTGCTGTGCCTCGAGCCACAGCGACGTTTGGGGCTGGATGGGTGCAGGAAGACATCACACTTTTTAGGTTTTTTTAATGGGTGAATTGACAGAACACAGAAAAAAAGTCACATGCCTTAAACCCATGAAATCCCCCGGCTGAGGCTGGGCTTGTCAGTCATCCTTATAGGGCACAGCGAGGGCAGGGCCAGGCGAGGGGCCCCACTCCGGCTCTGTCCCCCCCACAACGCCAGCCTCACACCTGGTGCCATCCCCAGCACCCCATGGGGACAGGCAGGATGGAGCCAAGGAGGAGCAGTGTCCTGGGGAGCGGGGCCAGCACCTCACTGCCCGGGAACCCAATCCTTCCTGCCCCCCTCCCAGCAGCCGAGGCTCCCGGTCCTGAAATTTATTTTAATGTAAACCTAGCTCTAAGGCAGCTTTTTCTCATTTTTAAACTATTTCATATCAATCCTTGGCCTGACATTTGTTTTCTTTGAATTTGGTGGGGAGCGTGGTCTGCATTGCTGAGGATATCTCCTCAGGAATCTTGGCAGAGGCTGCGCCGTATCTTTGAAGAAAGAGCAAATGCAAAACAGAAGGCCGATATTAGAGGAGCACAAACAAGATTTCCCTGCCCTTACCCCAGAACTGGTGGGGCTGTGGGTGCTGGGGTGGCACCAGACATCCCCGGTGTGGGATGAGCCCATAGCAGCCCCAAGTCGGGCAGCATTTGTGTCCCCAAACGGGGGTCATCTTGGTTTGGGGACCACCAGCTCCTCATCACCCGTAGTGGCACAGAGCAAACACAGGAGGGAATGCATCTGTTGGGGTGGGACAGGGAGCACGGTGGTGCTCAGGCTGGGAACAGTGGGATGCTGCAGGGCACAGGGATTCACCTGGAGGTGTCCCCACAGTGGCAGGAGGATGCGATGGATGGAGCACATCCAGCCTTTGGAAGGCAGTCAGGCACAGGGCTCACTGCTCCGTGCTCAGCACAGAGCCATGGGGAGGGATGGGCTGCCATCTGGGGCTCCCAGCAGTGCTAACCCTGTGACATCTACTGAAGGCTTCCCAGGCACAAACTTGAAGCACATCCTCAGCACCTGCCCAGAAACCAAGTCAGCCCATCCCTATGGGAGCAGACGGATGCGATTACATTTATTTATAAAATATACCATATCAAAGAGGGGGAAAAAAAGCACTCTGGAGGAGGAGTGAGAAGTGCCAAGCCACTCTGCCCAGCCTCAAACCAGCACTCAGCCTTTGGGGCTCAGCTGTGGCTTTGGCCGGGGTGTAGGCAAGTGGCCACAGCTCTCTCTGGCCCCCAGCAGCCCCACAGCCCCCAGCACTACCTGTGGCTCAGCTTGTGGGCAATGCTGGGACCTCAGTACCTCCAAAGTGCAGGGACTGAGCCCCAGTGATGCAGGGGCAGGTGCAGCAGGGTGCTGAGCAGGTGCCTGTGATTTGAGATGCTCAGGGCTGATCCTGTGCAGCTGTTGGTTTGGTGTTCCCATACCACTGCAAGGAAAAGAAGCAGTGCTGAGAACCTGCAACAAATAACAAAATGCCCTCAAAGTGCCCACATTGCTCAGCATGGCTGGGCAGCAGTTCCCACCCTGCAGAACCAACCTGGGGCCCCAGTGTGGGACAGCACAGCTTGTAGGGCTGAAGGCTCCAGCCTGGACCAGAGCACACTATCAGCAAACCAGCATGCACAGCTCTGGTTTGGGGTGATAGTGCCCAGCAGGTGATGCACAACATGGATGTGACCCCATTGGCACCACCACCCTCACTGAATGGCACTCAGCTCCCAGTCTACACCAAGCCTTTGGTTTTGGGAAGGCACCATTCTGCCAGGAAGAGGAGGAGAGGGGAAGAAGAAGGGAAGGAAAAAAAAAAAAGAAACCCCACAAAAATGTCTTCATAACAGGAAACGTCTCATAAAATACCTGTGGTTTGGCATGTGCAGTCTGGCTGGTCCAACTATGCACCTGGCAGGCAACCCTGCTATTAGTGCTGCGCAGTCTGAGATTTGGCAGAGCTGGGTTGGAGCCGGAGCCCTTCGTGGGGCTGGGTGCAGGGGGACGTGCCCACAGGTCACATAGATCCCTGCGTCCCCTAAGGGTGCAGAGAGGCAGACTGAGCCCAAAGCAGAGCACCCTACACCCAGCTGCAGAGCAGACCCAGCATGCTGCTTTTAAGCAGTTTTAATTGGCTGAGCACAGCTGGGTGAGGAGCTGCTCTTCATGAGCCCAAAGGCGTGCTCCTTGTGCGGAGACCTGCAGCACTGCCAGCACCCACATGGCCGGGATGCATCGCACCGCACTGTGGGCACAGCATTGCCAACACCGCTCTGTGCAGCAGTCAGGACCCACCTGCTGCTGGATGCAGCGAAACAGCAGTTTGTGATAAGGGTCATAAGAGCAGAAGCACCACGTTTGGACACATTGGGGCACTAGTTTTCCATGCTGATCTCCATCCCCACCAACGCACATCTGCAGCTCTGTAGGCACCGCGGTGCCACCATCACGGTGCGCATCAGCCGCGATCAGCCCGAGGTTTTGACAGCTGGAGGTGAGGGATTAAGGCCTGAGCCGTGCCCTGTGGCAGGCTCACGCCTTGCTGCTCTGCGGCACACGCACACCCAGGGTCACTAATCCGCCTTAGCTGACCCCTGACCCCACAGCTGTGGGATCAACAGTGGCACCAACATCGGTGTCAGCACCGCTGCGGGGATCCGGCCTCCTTGGCACCACGGGCGGCGTGCATCGTGTGCATCCATGCCACGTCCCTTGTGTCATCCTCCAGAACATCGCTTTGGGGCAGGGTGTCCTTCCCTCTGCTCCCTGTTGCACATGGCCTGGGTGTGCAGGAAGACGAGTCAGGACGGGGAGAAGCTCCCAGCGTGGGGTTTGCAGCCATCTCTGCAGCAGCTGTGCACAGTGCAGCTGGTCGGTGTGCAGCTTCCTGTAGCCCTGTGCTTACAGCCTTCCAACTCGTCCCGCTGCAGCCCTGCTCCTCGCCGTGCCCCGAGCTGCCCTGTGCGCTCTGATCGCCTGCGGTCGTTGTTAGTGCAGCAGGAGTTAATTAGCACGGAGCCCCCAGCTCTGCAGTTAATTTGGCTGCAGCCCCTGCCTGGATCGGAGTGCTGTGTGTGGACACGGCCAGCACTGACTGCAGCACGTTGTGAGCTGTGGTGATTGGGCCAAAGGGCAGTGCAGCGTGCTGTGCCACATCGTGCCATGCCATGCCAGGCCGTGCTGTGACATTCCATGCTGCACCACGCTGGCCAAAAAATGTGGCGATGCTGTGCCGCGTTGTGCCATGCTGTGTCATGTGATGTGATGCCACGTCGTGCCATGCTGTGCCATGTGATGTGGTGCCATGCCGTGCCGTGCCTCTCTGTGCCATGCTGTGCAATGCCATGCCATGCCAGGCTGTGCTGCGCCAAGCAGTGATGCTGTGCCACGTCACGCCATACGGTGCCATGCAATAGGATGCTGTGCCACGCCGTGCTCTGCTGTGCCGTGTGATGCCGTGCCGTGCCAGCGCTGTACTAATGCCAGACATGGGTGCAGCAGGGCAGCAGGAAGCTGTGTGCAGATGGGGTGGGATGTTTTTCTTTCGTCAAAGAAAATGTTTTCTTGTTCCCTCTGATGAAGGCCGGGCGAGGCCCTGGATCCGCGCGGCGCGTACAGCAGCTTTTGGCTGCGATCCGGCGTCATGCATTAGGGGCTCTCCGTGCCAAACTTCTCCCCGCGCTCCTGCGCTGCTCGGCCGTGCGCTGCTTTGGCTCCCACAGCCCGTCCTGCGGAAGCACCGTGCTCACTCTCCCTTTCAATAGCTCACTTTTCGTTTTCGCCTCCTTTTATTATGATTTTTAAAGCACGCGTAGCACAGACCCAATCATTTGCCTCCTGCTGGAGTCCATCCAGCCCCGTGTTGGGCTTGGAAATCCTCCCTGCTGTATTTTTTTATTGCAAATGACCGGGGATGGAGCTGCTGGATGGGACCTGGTGGCGGCCAAGTGCAGCCCACCCACGTGCTGATGCTGCCCAAGCTTTCTCCTTGCAGTGTCCACCCAGAGATGGGGGACATGTTTTGCTATGCAGTGCTGCACCCATCCCCATGCTCAGTTATCCCTGTGCCCGAGCACGTGGCACAGGGACGGGCACGGAGCAGCCCATCATGAGCCCTCTTGGTGGCTCATGAATGTGGCCAGAGGTTGGTACAGCTCCGGTTGGATCCAGGGCTGGATTTGGGATTGCTGTGCCCAGCATTGATAGGGCTTTTACTGCTGTGTTTAAACAACTCCTCCGCTTCACTGACCTCCAACCACAAGCGCAGGTCCCCCGCAGACCGCCTATATTGACTTAAAAATAATTAGCCTTGGAGTGAGCGGGCGCTGCGCTGCCTGCTGGCCCCGTCGTTAATATTTAAATAACAGCAACCATAAATCAGCCACAGCCCTGTGAACAAGTGCGGGGTTGTGTGAGCGGGGCCGCGCCGGGGGCTGGGACACGGGGCTGGGGGCGAAAGCAGAGAAGGTGCCGGTGCTGCACCGGATGGTGCTGGGAGCACAAGGCACAGCCTGTCTGCGGGGCTCCCTTGGCCCCACGCTCCTGTGAGAACAAGGTGACACTTCTTGTCTCGGCTCTTGGACTCAAAGTGTGAGATTTTTCTCTCCCTGGTGCTTTCATTGCGTGCCAGGGGTTTTTAACACGTCCTGCTCACGCGGTGCTGGGGGAGTGCAGCGGCTGTGCGCTCTGAAGCCGTGCCAGGGGGCTCTGTGCTGTGCCAGGGGTCTCTGTGCCATGCCACCACGCCATACCAGGGGTCTCCACACTGTATCAGGGGGTCTCTGTGCCGTACAAGAAATCTTGGTGCCGTGCCAGGGGTCTCCATGCTGCACCAGGGGTCTCCATGTCATACCAGAAGTTTCTGTGCCGTACCAGGGCTCTCCGTTCCATAACAGAGATCTCTGTGCTGTACCAGGGCCTTCAGGTCATCTCCCCACAGCTGGGAGCATGGGGACCATCCCTGCTGGTGGCACCCAGCTGGCTCCTGGCCCTATGGGAGGAGCAGCTCTGGCTCACAGCCTCCAAAGGATGGACTCATTGCGCAGCTGCTAATAGCAATTAATCAGCGCTGCGTAACGCAGCTCTTGGGCATGAAAGAGCCTCACACACACTGCAGGCACTTTATTCAACATAGAGATCTCCAGATGTCTCCCTTTGGTTGTTATGAAGTCACCAACTGCAAGGACTGGGTGTTGTGGGACCTGCAGCCCCTGGTCCCAAACCTCATCCCAGCCCACGGGGAGTGCTGCGAAATCGCTCAGCTGTGTTAAGGGAGAGCACACATCCCCTTCTGCTCTGGCTGCGCCGTGCCAGGCACTGCTCCCAGGGAGTGGGACAGCCAGGAGCATCCCATGGGGACACTGTGTCACGGGGGGACAGGGCTGGGTAAGGCCTGGGTGCCAGAGAAGAGAGATGGGGAAGGAGGGGATGGGATGAAGTCAGAGCCAGAGGCACGGGGGTCATTCCAGGTAAGGCAAACAAATAAATAGCTGATTCAGGGGTTTGTTCTCCTCTTTTATTTAGCAGAAACCGTATTTTTACAGCTGCAATCCCTTAAAATGGGATTTTTCCCCCCCTTACACAGATCCCTGTAAAATAATGCTTCATAAAGAGAAGCGTTCCTCTGCTAAACCCCACAGACAGACAGCAGCACGGCGCTCCTCCTGCGCTGCCCAGCACCACGCAGAACCCGTCCAACACCTGTCCAGGGAGCAGCCCTGTTCCCTCTGCTTAATTGCTTTAATTTTATTTGTGTTGATGTATTTATTTCTCCCCTCTGCGCCGCAGCTTTCTTCTTTTTCTCACTGCTGTTTCAGCAAAAAACATCCAGGAAATTCCGATGAAATCCCAGCGCGCAGCAGCCCTGCCCCGGCGGGGAGAGGCGAAGAAGGGCTTAATGCTCATTAATTACCACCACGGGTCAATTAATGCGAGGAGGAGGGAAACAACCGGCAAAGCTCCTTGCCATCACATGTTCTTTAAGCTTCCAAAAAGAAGTGCAAATCAATCTGGCAATGAAAACATTGCTGGGGGAGAGGTGTCTGTACAGCTGTTTACATCCAATAAAGCAGGCGCTTCAGGCTGGGGCTGCTGCTCCCACAGGGGTTTTTTCCACGCACCCAGGGGTGCCTAAAACAATGGGAAATTGCACTGGGGGGGGGTTTTGCTCCCTGTGGGGCCTTTCCTAGAGAGCTGGCTGTGCGCTGCTCACCGATCCTCACGGGATGTGGGGCTGCGCATCGCGGTGCTGCCGGGGCCCCCCCTCACTGCTGCTCTGTCCACAGGAGCGTTGTGGAACAGGATGCTGCCGGACGCTGCGGTGCTGCTGCTGCTGCTGCTGCTGGTTGGCCTTCGTGCAGCGGCGGCGGGAGGAGCGGCCGGATACGCGCAGGTCAAGTACATGCAGCCCATGGTGAAGGGGCCCCTGGGACCCCCATTTCGGGAAGGCAAAGGGCAGTACCTCGGTAAGGGGCGCGCTTGGAGGGGTTGGGAGGGGGGGGGTGATGCTGACTGCGAGAGCAGGAGACCTGCCTGCAGCATCCCATAGCGCCCCATGGCATCTCGCTGCATCCCTCAGCCGCTAAGCTCTCCCCATCACACCCAAACCCCACAGTCAGTGCCCTCTGAGCAGGTGCTTCCACCTCTCAAAAAAGCCCAGGAGATTTCAGCAGAGAGAAGCTGAGCCCCTTGGCTCAGGCAGGGGGGTCTCCTGGTTCCTGCCCTGTGCCCCTCCTGGTCACATCCCCCGGTGTCTCACTCTGGGACCTTGTGTAGGAAGCAGCCCCACAGCCCTTTGCTCTCTTCCTCCCATCCTGCCCATTTGCAGTGGCTCTCATCCTCCACCTATCCTGTTTCCCTGCCTGTGTTTCACACCAGCTGGGAAAGGAGAGAGGGCCAAGGCCCGAGCTGGGAGACCCAGCCCAGCACAAAGAGAGCAAGTGAGAGCGATTTCCTCTGCCACACGTGTTAAATCAATCCCCACCAGGCGACATGTGCTGCTTGCAGGGGCAGAGGCGCTGAGGTCATTGCAGGGAGCAGCCAGCCCAGCTGCAGCTTCCAACCGAGCCACAGCCCTTCATAACTGCTGGCTTTGAGCTGCCCTGCTTCCACCTTGTCTGCTTCCACAGAGTGCACACACATCCTGCCTGCTTCCATGCCCTGCATGTATGCATGCACTCCCTGCTTGCCTTTGCTGCAGAGCCCTGCTCTCTTTGTGCCCAGTCGTGCAGCACAGAAGGCACAGGTGGGTCCATCAGTGACCAGACCAGCTCGTTAACTCCACACTCTCTCTGCAAACAGCTAGCACTGAGAGTGGCTGAGTTCCTGCAGCATTTCTTGGCACAGACCGCATGCCAAGGGACCCTAACCCAGCACCCAGGTGATATCTGCAAGTCACAATGGGGGAATGACAAGTGTGACTGAGCCCTACCTTTGGTACCATCACAGCATCTCCTTCTGGAGCCAGCCTCTAGGACGGGGCAGATCCCTTGGGCAGTCCAAGGTGTTAACAGCTACTGGGACTCCCCGGGCTCACTCGGAGCTGGACCCTCCAGGAAGCCCAAGTGTTGGCTCTGGGAGGAGGAACTGGAGAAAGCTCAGCTGCCAGTGGCTGATTTACTGCTGGGAGGAATGGCTTATCAGGAGTTCAGCTCAGCACATGTGTCAGAAAACACACAGCAAAACCTGGAGCTGAAGCGTGCTGGGAGCCCCCGCTCCCTGCCCCCTTCTCAGCTGTTATAGAGCTGCTCTCTGAATCCCAGCCAGAGACACAACCTTCCAGCACAGCCTCACCAAAGAGCAGCACTTCAGCTGCTGATGGTCCTGGATTCAATATCTCCCTGCTGCTTTTCCTGCTTTTTTCCTCCTCCTTCCCCACACGTCAGGGCGGCTTGTCCTACCTCTATGCAGTGGTGGAACAAGCGTGCTGGGGGGCTGCACGGGTGCCAGGCTGGAGTGGGCACAGAGCCACACCGATTCAGGACAGAGCAAAGCAAACAGCATGTGGAGGGCCCCTGCTGAGCCCCCCAGCTTTCAATGCCCAAAATAACAATGGGAAAGATGGAGGCAGGTGGGAATACCGGTAGCTCCCACATCCCTCTGAGCTCCTGTGTAATGGCTCCTTTGGCAAGGCACATCCCTGCTGGCCCCTTGCCCTGCTCAGGACACAGGGCCGTGCCAAGCACTCTGGTACTCCCAAGCCTGATGTAGAAGCTGGGACCCCAACGTGGGGAGGAGCAGGGCCGGTCTTTGGGGCTGCTGGTGCCACCTAGTGAGACGGACAGGGCTGCCTGCCCCGGGGTGCTGAGCAATAGAGTGCCCCCCCCCTCCCCAAATAGAGTCCAGGGTGAATGGATGCAGCCGCGGGCAGGGGACGGCCACTAGGATCCATACAGCAGTGCCCACGCGCTGCGGGGCCGAGGTGAGAGCTCCCAGAACTCCTTCCCCTTCCCCTGCCCCAGCTGGCTCGGAGCATCAGCATTCATGGCAGCTTTGTTCATGCTTCGAGGGGAACACATAACCCCATGCTGCTGCTGTGAAATGCAGAGCTCCGAGACATGCGTCTGTGGTAAGACATGGGCTTTTGAAATCGGATACCGCCGGGGCTGCAATGTCCCAGTTTCTCCCCACTAACGTCCCCGGTTTGGTTTTCCCGTCTGCTTTTTGGCCGCCTGCACGCTGGCAGCCCATGCCTGGCGTTCTGCTGTGCTGCGCCGTGCGGCTGCGTGCGCGCGCTTCTCTCTTCCACGGGCTCAGCTGTAGATCCTTGTTCTGATCCCATGCAAAATGACCTAGAAAATTAATTCTTTTCAAACCGTGGCAAGAGGGAAAAAATAAAACCGGGTTGGGGATGGGGGATGGGGGGTGGGGGGGGGGGAGGAAACACATTGAAATCATTTTCCGGATAAAAATTTTTCCAGAATTCAAGCCCCAGAAATGTGCCTTAGTGCGGCACTTCATGTCTCCCTGCTTTCCCACACCGCTTTCTGGGGTGAGGAGCAGAAACCCAGCAGCAATGCCAGGGCAGATGAGCATTTCCTTAACGCGTGCTGCCAAGTGCCCTGTGCTGCAGCACAGCGCTTGGGCCTGGCTGAGCGGTGGGGATGAGCACTGAGAATGCTTCCATCACCAACAAACACTGGGCACACAGCTGGGACACAGCCGTGGTGCGTTGCTGCTCTCAGTGGAGGCGAACTGCTGCTGTTATGCTTCTCATGTGTCTCAAATCCCCCCGGATCTCCTCCCGCTGACCAGGGGGGGATCAACGCATTGGCAGCTGCTGCCCTGCTCTGGGCTGGGCTGGGTGAGCTCGAGGTGCTGAGGTCTCTGCCCTTCACATTTCTCGTGGCAGTCCTGCCAAGCATTCCCTTCATTCTGAGCTTCCCCAGAGGGATTTTGCTGCGTTCACCCTTTCTCACCCATTCTCCATGTCATGTGTTGCAGCACCCGCCCGCTCTCAGGGGGTGATTTATGCTCACGTCTGCGCTTTTCGCGCGTAGCTGCGGTGGGCATGTAATCCAGCCCCTGCTCGCTTTGTAGTCTCTCAGCCCATTACTTTCTTTCTTATATCCGTTTGCAAAAGAGCTCTATAAATTCTTGAGATGTCAGGCGGCGGCGGCCCGCTCCCAGCTGGGCTGACTCACTTGGACGCGGTCGGGGCTGCGCTTCCCTCGCAGCTATTGGAGCTTTTCCTCCATCCTCAGCGCTTTTTCCTTTGTAAGTTTCTCTCCACCTCGCTGGATGGCGGAGCGGGGCCAGAGAACAGCATTGGCGTGTCTTAACGAGTCGCACATCACCTCTCTGGGTTCTCAAGAACATGTCAGCGTTTTCTTTTTAATCCCAAAAGAGACCCAACCATGCACGGGTCTCCAGGCCTCAACCCATGAGGGAATCATTCAGGTTGAAAAAGCCCTCTGACATCACCCAGTCCAACCCCAACCCATCCCACCGTGCCTGCTGACCGCATCCCTCAGCCCCAGCATGTGGCAAAATGGAGGTGCAGCCAACTGGAGGCACCCCGACACGGCAGCCTGACGTGTCCCCAGCTGGCTGCCGCCCCAGTAAAGCTCCGTGCTCTCTTCTCTCCGCAGACATGCCGCCGCTGCTGCCCATGGACCTCAAAGGGGAGCCAGGACCACCTGGGAAGCCCGGCCCACGTGGCCCCCCCGGACCTCCTGGCTACCCAGGAAAGCCAGGCACGGGGAAGCCAGGCATGCATGGTCAGCCAGGGCCTGCGGGGCCCCCTGGCTTCTCTGGCATCGGGAAACCTGGCATCCCAGGACTGCCTGGCAAAGCGGGTATGAAGGGGATGCCCGGAGCCAAGGGTGAGCCTGGTATGCGGGGAGAGCAAGGGCCCAGAGGACTGCCTGGCCCCCCAGGGCTGCCAGGGCCCGCTGGCATCTCAGTCAATGGGAAACCAGGACCCCAGGGCGGCCCAGGGCTGCCAGGGTTTCGGGGTGAGCCTGGCCCCAAAGGAGAGCCAGGACCCCGTGGGGAGAGAGGGATGAAGGGTGAAAATGGGGTGGGAAAACCAGGGCTGCCAGGGCCACGGGGCAATGGTGGCCCTCCTGGCCCTGCGGGGCCGCCAGGACCTGTCGGCGTTGGCAAACCCGGCCTCGATGGGCTGCCTGGAGCGCCAGGGGAGAAGGGTGACATGGGCCCCCCCGGGGGGCCAGGGGTCAGTGGGGAACCCGGACCTGCAGGGCCACGGGGGCCGCCTGGCATCGATGGGATCGGCGTCCCCGGTGCTGCAGGGGTGCCAGGGATACAGGGCCCTATGGGGCCAAAGGGGGAACCGGGCATCCGCGGCCCCCCCGGTTTGCCGGGCGCCACAGGCTATGGGAAGCCAGGCTTGCCCGGCCTCAAAGGAGACCGCGGGCAGCCCGGGGTGCCGGGAGCCATTGGCGATAAAGGGGAACCCGGAGTCGATGGCGAGCCGGGTGAGCAGGGCCCCGCCGGCATCATCGGGCCACCAGGCCCACCGGGGTCCACAGGGCTGCCGGGCAAGCACGGGCTGCCAGGCCCTAAGGGCGACGTGGGGCCCAGCGGGCCGCCAGGAATGCCAGGGATGCGAGGTGACCAGGGCCCGAATGGCTTCGCAGGGAAACCAGGAGTGCCAGGAGAGAGGGGTCTGCCCGGCTCACAGGGCCCCCCCGGCCCAGCGGGCCCCAAAGGAGAGCCGGGGTTCATCGGCCTCCCTGGGGTGCCGGGGTTGACGGGTGGCCCCGGGCCCAAAGGGGACGGTGGGATCCCGGGGCAGCCGGGGCTGAGGGGCCCCTCGGGCATCCCCGGCTTGCAGGGACCCGCAGGGCCCATGGGGCCTCAGGGGCTGCCGGGGCTCAAAGGGGAGCCGGGGCTGCCCGGTGTTCCCGGCGAGGGGAAGATGGGCGAGCCTGGCGTGGCCGGCCCCATCGGCCCACCAGGAATGCCAGGAACACCGGGGCTCAACGGGCCGCCCGGCCCCCCTGGGCCTCCTGGGCCACCGGGAGCACCGGGGGTGTTTGACGAGACGGGCATCGCGGGGCTGCATCTGCCTGACGGCGGCGTGGAGGGCGCCGTGCTGGGCAACGGCAAGCCGGGCAAGCCGCAGTACGGCCGCGGGGAGCTCTCCGCCCGCATCGCGCCCGCCTTCACCGCCATCCTCACCTCCCCCTTCCCGGCGTCCGGCATGCCCGTCAAGTTCGACCGGACTTTGTACAACGGGCACAACGGCTACAACCCGGTCACAGGGATATTCACCTGCCCCATCTCCGGCATCTACTACTTCGCCTACCACGTGCACGTCAAAGGGACCAACGTCTGGGTGGCTCTTTATAAGAACAACGTGCCCGCCACCTACACCTACGATGAGTACAAAAAAGGCTACCTGGACCAGGCGTCGGGCAGTGCCGTGCTTGAACTGAAGGAGAACGACCAGGTCTGGGTGCAGATGCCCTCCGACCAGGCCAACGGGCTGTACTCCACAGAATACATCCACTCCTCCTTCTCTGGGTTCCTGCTTTGCCCCACATAACGGCTGTTGGGCGCATTTCCTTTTCACACACTTTAGCCATAAACTGTCATTTTTTTTTTGGTTGGTTTTTTTTTTTTTTAATATTTTTTTTTTTTTTTTTTTAATGAATACAAAAAGAAAATCACTGGGAAGAACGCGCAAGCCGTTGTCGCGGGACATTGCTTCACGCTGTTTGATCCATGAGTCGAGAGGGTCATCAGAAAGGAGAAGTTTTTCTTTCTTCCTTTCTTTTTAGGGGCAGGAGGAAGGGAGGGAGGGAGCAACTTTCTCAGCAAAGTGTATTTGGAATAGATTTTCCCCTAGTGACTGCACATCAAACACAGGAACTCGCTTGGGATGGCAAGGATCTGGTAATGCAGCATGTTGCTCCGTGATCCAGAGAGGACTGGAGCGGACCCCTCCAGTCTACAATTAGTGCCCTCGTTTCCCATTCTGAGTTCAGTCAAATAAACGCAGCCGATGTGGTGGATGGTGTGTTTGCTAACCAGCACGGGGTCCCAAGCACTTACCACAAACGCATACAGCAGCAGAGATCCTTGCTGGGTTGAGGATTTCCTTCCCAAACCATCCGATGTCCAAGTTCCAGTCTCCCTGATGCCTGTTTCTTCAAGCTGCTTTGAAGCAGTGTCTGATTCACTCCGGATCCAGTGTGGTTGGATTTACAGTCAGAGAACGTGGAACACTATGCATAAGCACCTTCTTAGAATAAGTAAATATTATTTTTTAGCCCTTCCCCAGCATATTTAGGAACGAAACCATCCAGGCATCGGTCTCTGGGAGGACGACAGCCTGTTGCAGGGACACTGGGACCCTTGGGTCCTCTCTCGCATTAACCCAGCAAGCCTGAGAGCTGCTCCTATCCCGCACGTTTCTCTGCAGCCCAAAGGCTTGGCCTCGCAGCACGTCACTCCATCCAACACAACGGCACCGCGATGTGCCAGCAGATGGAGTTCAGCTTTCCTGCAGGTGCCAGCCTGCTTGTGCTGTCCCACTCCTTCACCACGCGTCAGCTTTCACACTGGTGTTTCCCATCTTCTCTTTCTTTCAACCGAGGAGCAGCCATCACTCCGACCTTCCATTCCGTCGTCACACAGCGGTGCTATGACCTGCTTAAGTTACGTACCAGCGTAGTGCAATATGGTGCTGTGAATGCGCCGTTCCAGGTGCGTTCCTCTGCTAAAACATTCCCATGTGTCATTGCCACTTTGTTCCCTAATGCTTGAAGATGTCACCGACCCAAACAGGAGCTGCAAGGTTTTGGGGAAGGAACGTGGGATGCTGACCGCGTGGCTGCTCTGTCCTTGCTGGCGGGAGGAATCAAACTGTTGCTTTGCAGGTTTTCTCATGGCAGAGCAGCAATCGCCACTTGCACGTAGAGAAAAGCAGTTCTCATCCCAGGAAGCTGCATGCTGCTGGAGGCAATCCGCTGCGTGTCCCTCTGCAAGGGAACATCCCCGAGGAAACAGCGACGATTTGGTCACCAGCTGAGCAGCTGGCAGCCTTACATTTCCCTAAAGCCTTCTCTATGGCCAAAGAAACAAAATGTAGCAAGAATGAGACTTGGGGCTGTTCTTCAGATGGACTGTACAAAATATTTAAACAACTTTTCTTTTTTTTTTTTTTTTTGGTTGGTTGGGTTCTTTTTCTTTTCCTTAAGCCTGTCACGTGTTTCTGCCTCTTGCCATGCAGGGCTTCCCCATAAAAACACCCCGGCCCTGCATAGAAGAAACACGAAGGTGTAAAGCTGAAGGGGCAGCAGCTGGGGCTGGCATCTCTCCCCACGGTGGTTTTGCTCTGTGCAGAGCTGCAAGTCGTGGCGTGATGAAACTTTCTCAAGTTGAAACGCAGCCCCAGAGCTCTGATGCCACTGGACCTCGTAAGTCCTGGAAG
This sequence comes from Centrocercus urophasianus, assembly GCF_019232065.1. Taxonomy (NCBI): domain Eukaryota; kingdom Metazoa; phylum Chordata; class Aves; order Galliformes; family Phasianidae; genus Centrocercus; species Centrocercus urophasianus. Next base: position 23,824 of record NW_024884143.1, read on the forward strand.
CAGGGAGGTGCCAGGCCTGTTGGGTTCTGCTCACAGCCGGTTATTTCCCAGCAGGAACAGGAGCCAAAACAAAAATCCCAAAATGTCCAAGTGGAAGCTCGAATGCTTTCCTCAAAGCTGGGAGGAGGGCTCAAGGACAGAGCCTGTGTCTCTGGGTCTCCTCCACTGCAGTGATTCCTGGGGATACAGCACAGACTGGAGCTGCTGAGGTGGGATCCCAGCACGCTGCCCTGCAGCACAGTGATGTTGTGCAGTACCTGCAGGAGGCCAGCAGATTCCACGCGCTCCCAGCTGCAAGCTCAAGTCCTCTTCCTCAACAAAGCGACTTATTTATACTGTGTTCTAACCTACATTCAGCCTTTCTGCTCTGTTCTGGTTTACCGCACACGTCGTGTTCTGGCAAGAAAAAAAGACAGTGTCACCAAAAAACCAGGATCCCCCTGAGCGCTGTAGATATTGTTTTGCAACCTCTCCCTTCACACGCACGGCCATCAACCGTCACCAACCTGCATCACCTGCTGCATGCAGAAGCAGAAAGGCAGAGCTGTGACACACGCACACACGTGGGCTCCGAGAACGAAGCAGAGGACGAGGGGCTGCTCACCAGGCCAAGATGTTCTGCAGGACTGAGCGTGTGAGATCCGCCAGCAGGAAGGACTGCTGTGCGGTGTGTGAGCGTGTGGGATTCTGGTTTCGGTCACACTCAAGAAAACAGGTTGGGTTGGATGAAGTAGGTCGATTTTTAATGATGAAATCTGCATTACAATGTGCATTTTTATATACAAATCCTTACTATTTTTTTTTTTTTAATTCGCCTCTAGTATCTCCATTTCTAACCTAGTATATAGAGGTTTCTAGTTTTGTAAATACTTACTACATGCACTGTCTGCCATAGTAAAAGTTGGTTTAAAATGCACTCTTTTTGTGATCAGAAACTGGCCTTCTCTTCAGAACTAAAACTGCAGTACTTGATTGTATTGACAAACCATCAATAAAACTTATTGTACAAAGCTGGGGCTGGCGGTGCCTTCGTCCTCCTCGCCCCCCAGAGCTGTGGGCACAGGACAGGAGAGCACAGCTGTGGGGCAGAGCTGAACGTTTCAGTCTTTCATGGCTGGCCTAAAATGGGCTCTGTTTTTTAAACAGGAAACTTCAGTCCTTCGTGAGTTCCAAACACTTGAAAATTCTCCAGCTCCTTTAACAGGAAAAATGTCTTTTTTTAAATAGCTCTGTGGATATGTTGACATCTCTGGCAGGAAAATGTGAAAAATCTGACATTTTACACCTCAGAGCCGCAGCACAATACATAAATATACAAAAGAGCAAAATTCCACACCATCTCAGAACAAGATATTCATTTAAACAAGTAAAACCCATTAAAGCATCACACACAAGACTGGCACTTGAAGGAAGCAGAGGCAGGAAGGTCTGGAATGACCCCACACACCCAGATGTTCCACACGTGCATGCAGTCCAAAACACACAGCAGCCACGAGCTGTGACCAAAAGCAGCAAACTCCATTTGTGCACAACATTCACGTGCCACTGCCACAATCCAAGAGATAACAGGGTTACGTTGCCACGTTCACATTTACAAGCACTTCCATATGACGACTGCTTGCCTCTTCCCTTTTGGTTTTAATGATTAGAAGCTTGTAACCCTCTTCAGACGTGCCATGCACAAGCTGTTATTCCCTTTCTGACCAGCTCCCTTGGGCAAAAGTTTCAAGATTTTCAACTCTGGAACAACACAGCTGCACTGGAATATTCTCACCCATCAGTACCAGCTTCAAATCCCAATGTTTTGTCATCTTTTAACCTTTCCCTTTATTTTCAGATGCTTTTCACAGAGAATAAGAGTTCAGAAGCTATGAGAAGCAACTCCTGCTTTCAGCTGAAGCCATTTCTGTCACTGACTGCAGCAGAACCAAGAATTCAGTCCTTGCTTAACACCATGTTTCACAATTTTTATTTTTAAATAGCAATCTCCCTCGGGACATTCACAGGGCAGAATTAAAAGCACAGAATGTGAGGATTAGAACTAAGAAATGGCTGGAGTAGCTGCAGAAACGTGAGGCAGCTATCTAAGGGAAGACAAAGTGCAGTCAGTCAGGGCAGTGCCAGGCAGATTGCAGAGCAAAGGGCACCAAAGGGACATCATCAATGATCCCTGCCTAAAGGAGGGGGTTGGAACTACAGGATCTAAAGATCCCTTCCAACCCAAACCATTCTAGATTCCATTCTTCTTCCAGCAGTAACAGTTTGCCTACTGGGATTCCGTGTGCAGGCACCAAAGGCATCTCTTCAAACGCCACTGGCAGTGCAAAGAAATCCCTCCTCCCATCTCAGGCACTTTTCATTCTGCCTTTAATGAAGTGAACCTCCCTGTGAGCTCTGCTCTGCAGCATCCTCACTCCGCGCTGAAGGAGGCAACCTGTCCCCACACACAGCAAATCCTCCAGCTCTCCCATGGCTGCTCCTCTGGAGGCTCCCACCCCGATCCTCTTGCTTGTCAGTTGAGAATGAACGCTCACACCTGTCAGTGTTTTAAGGACGTGCATCCCATGAAAACCAATGCTGGACACGTTGCTACCAACAGAAATGAAGGACGTGGCAGTAGAGGAAAATAGTAAAAAAAAAAAGTCTGTGGATTCAGACACCACCTAGGAATAACAAAATGACAGATACAGAAGGGTGGGCCAAAGCAAGCAGCAGCCTTATAAAACTTGATGCTCTTGTACTTCAGAGATGCTCCCACTGTCCAGGGCACCACATGCAGCCGCTTCCCAGCACAACTGTCAGTGAAGGCTACGTCCCATCTCTTCAATCCCAGCTGGTGCTTCCACCTCTCTTCTCACAGCAGCAGGTGTTTCCTCAATGGAGGCTCGCTGCATCTGCATGGCACGGATCCACCACCAACTTTATGACCAGAAAAGCAGAGGCAACCACCTGCTTTGCCTTCTGGACACACACTCCCTTCAGGCTCAGAGCCGTTGGCAGTACAGTTCATGTAAGCTATCTGCCATCTTCTGTGTCTCTTGAAAAGCTTCGCAGCTCTGCTCCCAACTTGGGGGTATCTGTTCTTCCCCATAATAAGCCCCTGCAATGGCTCCTGCCATGGTAGCAATGGTGTCTGTATCTCCACCCAGAGAGATACAGTAGATGATGGTCCTCTGCAGGTTGTTGTAGTGCTCAGGAATATCTGGGTCAGCTTCCATGCAGCGCAGGAAGGAGTAAATGGCAGTGGGGACAGACCTCAAAGCAGCGATGCCATTGCCTGTTAACAAAACCAATCAGCTCCAGTGCTGCACAACACTCTTGTCCTCTTCCCCACAGAAGTACCCCTTCCCTTTTCACTGCCACGTCCCATTGCCAATCACCATCAATCCCGTGCTACTGATTTTATCACCACAAGGAGCAAAACTAAATTTGCAGGAGACTCCCCCCAGTCCCCCAGTACTGCTCCCACCCCAGAGAACATCCCAGCTACATCAGAATAGGCTGGCAGGACACATTTACTTAATCCTATCCAACATTACGATCTGAGAGCCATTAAGATGAGATCTTAGAATATTAAGAAATATTATTCAAGATAGTTTTTGGTAGCAAGACAATTTTCTTCCCACAAACAGAGGGAAGGAGTCGCTGGGTTGGAACTCGAAGAATTGCATACCTAATTCAAACAATACATCTGCTTTGGGAACACTGCTGAGCTCCAAAAATTCCTTTATTTTCTTCAGACGCCTCGAAAATGGTAAGTCCTCAAATCCCAGCCTGGAAACAAGAGTGCAACAAGGGAGAGAGGCTGTGAAGAGTCAGAGTGAACTGTGGGGTGGGCGCTCCGCACAGCTACTTACGCTCGGGCATCAGTAAGAGACTTATCATCTGCCTCCACGTCCTCCATGTGGCTGATGAGCTGCTCAAGGAAGGTCTCCCTGCTGACCTCTCCCTGCAAGGCGAGATGCACCGCCAGGGCCTGCAGGATGGCCCCGTTGTAGCCCAAGGAGTTGGCGTGGGTCAACTCAGCACTGAGCTTTGCAAACTGTGAACGAAAACGTATCATTAGCAAAGCCAAGTGAGAGCAGAGCGGGACCCAGCCAGCAGCAGGCAGTCACAGAGCCAGGGCGCCCCAGGGAGCACAGTACCTTCTTAACATCCTGAACATCCCAATAGGTGAGCGGAATGCCTGCAACCCTCATGGCACCACCATTGCCGTAGGAGCCTTTCCCATTAAATTGAGCTCTTGCTGGCTCAAACACATCGCTGCACTTGGGGCTCAGCAGCTTCTTAAAGACATTGACAACAGCCATCCCATAGCCCCTGTTGGGTTCCTTCTTGTACTCCTCAGCAAACCTGCGTGGGCAAAGACAGCAGCAGTTACACAGGCGAAAAAGAATTTGTGGAGTTTCCAAATGCAGGTGAGTTAACAGCATAGGGACCACTCTGTGATAGCCATGGCTCAACTGATTCAGCTCTGCAGGAAGAGAATGTCACTTCCAAAAAATGGTGTGAAAAGAGGGGAGGGTGCATGAATGGTGTACAGACATCTCCCACAACCCACTTGTTTCCTTCTCCACATTTCTTTGAAATAGGAGCAAACTCGAAACATTTCCCTGGGTCAAAACCACAAAGAAAGTCTTTTGTTCGAGTTCAATGGAAGTGTTTTCTAAACAAATAAATGCTCTCCCTTAAGTGGAACCAAATGCTACCAGGGCTGTGGATCCAAAAGGGAAATGGATCATAAACAAACTGAGGCTGACCTCACTAATATTCACCAGCTAAATTAAGTACAGACATAAATAGCAACAAACAAACATGTAAGGAGATGCTTTTCGTCCAGGCGTTATCTTCCACAAAGGTGGCTGCATGTATGGGGCTCCAATACAGAATGGCAAAACAGCAAGTCCCACCCCGCTCCATTCCAAAGCACATTTGGAACTGACATTAGAGCTAACGATGCTGGATGCTCCAGGACAGAGCACACAATAAATTCCAGGGTCATCGCTCTTGTTTTCTCCACAAATTAGCAATGACTCTGCCTGAGCTCTGTCCCCTTTTGCAGAGTTACACGATGGCTTCATTTTAAGCGTCTGACACACAACAAGTTTTGCTCTCGCTGGAAGCCCCAGCTGCAGCCCTCACCTCTTGGCCATGTCAACTTCATCGAACTCCCTCTTGGCCAGCAGTGACTGCACCACAGATCTGCTCATGGCCGTGTCATCCGTGTAGGAAAGCGTTTCTGAAACAGAGAGTTACAACTTCATGTGATCATTCAGCTCACAGCTCCCTGCGAGCACCGCCTGCCCGTAGGGCTGCAGCGCTGCTGGAGGACACGCGGCACCCTGAGCTGTGTTCATTGAGCAGCCAGGATCAGAGCAGGAGAGGCGCCGGCAGCACAGACAGGATGCAAAGTGCTGCAAGGCAATAAAGCCAAGGGACGCGTGTTCTCCTCCAGGTACATGGGGACAAGTGAGAGATCACAGAATGGCCGGGTTGGAATGGACCTCAAGGATGATGAAGCTCCAACCCCCCGCCACACACAGGGCCACCAACCTCCGCATCTCACAGCAGCCCAGGCTGCCCAGGGCCCCATCAACCTTGAACACCTCCAGGGACGGACGGGGCATCGCAGCCTCTGTGCAGCTGTTCCAGCACAGCTCCCCTTCGCTCTCCGTTACAGATCCGTTTCTCCATGTCGCAGCAGCACCGCACACCCGTTACCTTACGTTACCTTACGTTACGTTTCCCCCCGCTCCCCGCACCGTTTCACATCCCGCCCCGCCCGCCGTTCCTCCCACCTCTGCGGGCGCTCCCGGCCGGCTCCCCTTCAACGCCCGGCGGCTCCAGGCCGCGGAGAAAGCTCAGCAAATCGGGCAGCTTCACCACGCTCCTGCCCTCGAAGACGGCTCCCAAGCAGTCGCCCAGCAGCGCGCCGGCCAAGCAGCCCCGGAAGCGGGCGGGAGGAGGCCGAGGACGGGACACCGCCGCGCGCCCGGAGCCCGCGCCCGCTGCCGCCATCTTGAGTCGTGCCGCCACCGGGCCGGAAGCAGCGCCCCCTTGCGGCGCGGAGGGCAGCGCGCTGCCGGCTGAGCGCTATGGAGCCGCATGGGGGTCAGAGGATCATGGAGTCACGGAATCACAAGGTTGGAAACGACCTGCGAGATCACCCGGTCCAACCGCCCTCCCGTCACCCCGCTGCCACAGGCACTCGCAGCTCCTCATCCAGACGCCTCTCGAGCTCTGCCAGGGATGGCGACTCACCACCTCCCTGTGCAGCCATTGCAGCGCCTGACCGCTGAAACAGTTCCTCCTTATGTCCAACCTAAACCTCCCCATCACAACCTGCAGCCATTTCCTCGGGTCCTGCTTGTTTCATGGGAGAAGAGGCCAAACCCCTCCTCACCACAGCCTGCCTTCAGGAAGCTGCAGAGCGCACTGAGGTCTCCCCTGAGCCTCCTCTTCTCCACACTGAACAACCCCAGCTCCCTCCTCAGATCCGCACTCCAGACCCCTCACCAGTTTCATTGCTTTTCTCTGGACACGTTCCAGGTCTCTCTTGTAGTGAGGAGCCCAAAACTGAACACCGTACTCAAGGTGCGGCCTCACCAGTGTCACAGAACCATAGAATCACAGTGCTGAGCACAGGGGATGACGGCCTCCCTGCTCCTGCTGGCCGCACTGTTCCTAATGCAGGTGCTGCTGGTCGCGCTGTTCCTGTGCAGTGGGGCAGATCAGTGCATCTGAGTTCAGACCCCCTGGAAAACCCATCAGAGTACAGGAATCCCAAGCCCTGCTTCTGTTCCCAGCACAGAAGGGCTGAGGCAGAACCGCCCAGGGCACACGATGGGCTCAGCCGCTACAAAACGCTTCCAGTGCACCGCAGCCGCTCTGGCAGACACTCTTTATTATTGGAACGCTCCTTGGAGCACACAGAACAGACGGTTATAGAACAAACCAGGGCAGTCAGGCCAATCCTGGAGCACCCAGGTGCTCACCCTGCCTTATCCCAGCTCCAGCTGCCCGGCTCTGGGTGGGGATGGCACGCGGTTCGTGGTGCGGTTGAAGGAATCCACCTGAGGTACAAACTTCTCAGCGGGCACCACGAGCTTCCTGCGGCTGTCCATGCACTTGTGGTCCAGCACCAGGGAGTGGGCTTTGTAGGCCATGTCGGTCTGCACGCGGTGCAGCTGTCGGTACAGAGCATCCAGGGCATCCCTGGGAACAAGGAGATGGGAGCTAGATGGATTCACACCCAAAATGGATGGGAAGCACGTGGCCTTTGCCTTTGTTTGAAGAGCTGAAGCACCACATCCATCACCAGCACCACCCCATGGGCTCCATCACTGCCCCATCCCTGGGGGTGTTCAAGAGCAGGTTGCGTGGGGGCTTGGGCAACCTGGTCTAGTACCTGATCTGGAGGTTGTTAGCCCTGTGGCAGGGGGTTGGAATTTGCTGATCCTTGGGGTCCCTTCCAACCCAATGTGATTCTATGATGCCATCATATTTCTTGGGGCATCGCAGCAGCATTGTTTGGGTCTGTGAACAGCTGGGACCCCTCTCCACCCTCCGGCACACACACCTTGACCCTTGCCCGCAGCCCACTGCCCAGAGCAGCTCCCACCAAACCCAACCATATCTCCATTCCTCCTCTGAACAGACACGAGTTCTGAAACGCGGCCCCTGGAAGCACCGGGTACCACATCCCTAGGGAACCTGCTTTGGCAGGGGGGTTGGTCTCGATGATCTCTGGAGGTCCCTTCCAACCCCTGCAATTCTGTGATTCTCACACAGGCAGTGCTGTGCCACCGCCCTGATGCACAGAGGAGGAGACTCACTGCGCCTCTTCGAGCTTCAGCTTCAGAGCACGGATCGATCCTTCCAGCTGGTGGACCTCATCTGTGAGCCCGTACTGCACCTGTGATGTGATGGAGACGCCCATGGCAGTGAATAGGGCCGACTCCCTGCTTTACAAAGGCCACAGATCTGCATCCCCCTGCTGGCCCGCATGGCATTTTCTAGGGAGTGCAGCCACACCTCAAACAAGGACCATCCTGTTGGGTTCCCCAGTCCCTGGTGACAGGGCTGATACCTGATCCCGGCAGAGCTCCACGTTGGGCCGGTAGCTGCGCGTCTCCAGGCGGCTGTGTGCCACTTTCAGGTCCTGCATTTTCCTTCGAAGATCCTCCTCCAGGCGTCGGATGTCCTCTTCCATCTCAGCAATTTCCTCCAAGGTCTAAGGTAAAAAAAGACACGTATCCTAAGGGACAGCCACAGTTCCCTGTAGGAGACAGACTAGGAAACAGCCCCCAATTGCTATTGGCTTTTATGTGCTCTGAATGCATTTTAAACGGAGCTGATGGGTGCTGAACCTCCCTGCTCATGGCTTTGCAGGCAGAGCAGGCATAGTGCTGCTATGGAGCACAGGACCTCTTCTGCATTCAATCCCCACCCGAGGCTGTGGCTGATAGATGAGCCCCATTTACATTTTGCTCCTGCCATTTCAGCTCATCGTAGGCTCTCTCCATGTCTCTGATCCTCTTGCGCAGGGCAAACTCTGTGGCCACACGCTGAGCCTCCAGCTCGTTGTTTGTCTGAAGAGAGAACAGATTCCAAGCACACACATCTGGAGGGGCTCTCCCTCCCAGCAGCTGCTGCTGTGATGGTCACATTGATGGTCACATCCGACACGGCTCCCCGTGAGGTTGGGACAAGCAAAGCCATCCAGGCTGTGTCTGCTGGAAGGTCCCACAGCCAAAAGGAACAGCAGCGATGGATCGCTGTGAGTCTTCCAGGCTGCTGGGTCTGCTGCACCCTCTGCACAGCCCAGGTCTTCTTTTTAAACAGGAGGGCACCAGTAATTCACTCCCCAGGGGCTAATTTACCTGGGCAATGGAAAGCACTATTGCTTCTCGGAGCTTAGTCGAGGCTTTCATTTCCTCCTCAGCATGATCTTTGTTGTACTGGCTATTCTGTTCCCACTCACCAACCGCAGTTGATCTAGGAACAAATCAGCAGTTGTGAAAATAAGTGGAGTGTCTGCAAGGCAGTTCAAAGGGAACCACCTGCTGCAGGCCACGAAGGCTTTCTGCAGTGCAGAATGCTTCAGGAATTTGGAGGTCGCATTCTGTCTGATCTCAGTGCACCAGCTGGAGGCCGCTGCCCCGCGGCTCCTGCACTGAGCCCAACATCTGCTCCAAATGGGGACACATCCAAAGCACGCTATGAAAGGCCACCAAGTGAAAAATGTGCAGCAGCTCTCCCATAAAGCCTTGCTGGGGGCTGATACTGCTTACTGTCACCTACAGCCGAGCGTAGGGAGGCAGGGCAGCCAGCTTCTGTTTTTGCAGTGACAATTTTGATAACCTGTTCACCGTTTGCGCTCCAATTTTCTGCACTACAGAGATGTTATTTATTTGATGGTGATGGTGGTTTGAGCTCGGTGTGCCCTGACATCCTGGGATCTGATAGCAGCACACATCGCCAGCCATCAGCTCGCTACGGGCATGGATTAAGAAAGGTCTGATATCCAACAGGTCTGTGGCTTCACAGCCCAGGACTGACAGCAAATCCCAGCTCCTGCACTGAGCTCTCAGTAACTGCACTCATCAGCCAGGATGCAGCACGGGAAGGAGAAGCATCCTTGGGCTCTGGAAAGCACTCGCACGGATCTGGACAGAAGCACAGGCTCTTTACTCACCCGTTTGGGATCCGAGTTGGGTTGACCTTGAAGGAGATGTTGGGAGAGTTCACACTCAGGGATAAACACGTGCGGTCTATTTCCAGCGCTTCCATCTTGCCGCGGTGGTCGAAGCTGAGCTGCTGGCGGGCTTCCTGCAGGAGGCTGCAGAACGCAAGGCTGGGGTCACAGGGAGCACAAGGAGGAGTGCAGCTCCCCACCTCCAAAGCCTTTCAATCACGTCCTCTATCATCTCCGCGAAACCAGCAGCGTGCTGTTTGCCTCACCAGAGCCGTTCGAAGGCTTCTTGCACTCTCTGCTGCAGCTCCTTCTTGGTTCTGTCGATCACCTTCACCTCTTTGTGCAACTCCTCCTCCACAGGATCCCTCACCACATCGATGGCGCGGCGGCCGTCGCGGAGCGTCAGGCACTCCGTGGCCACATCCAGGGGCAAATTCTTGGCCTGCAGGGCGCGTTCTGCTGCTTCCTTCACCTGCAGGGAGCACTGGGCTGTGGGGCGGTTCTCCTTCAGGGATGGGAGAAGAGGAAGAAGGAAACCCACCCCCACCCTCGGTAAGAGGACCGGCCGCCGCCTGCATCGCAGTTCTGGAGCTCTCAGCAAATCTGGAAGGAAATCTGCAGGAGCCAAACACAGCGGCGCTCCGCGTGCGTTGGGTCAGGGCTCAGACCCTGCCGGAGGCCCAGGGCTCCAAACGGAGCAGCCTGCGGGTTTAGAACTGAAAGAAGCAGAGACTGACCCCGCTGACATTCTCCATTTCAAATCAAACCTTTTCAGATCGTGGTTTGAATGTATTTCTTGTTATCCTTGAAAGATAAAAACGAGGCAAGAACAGGAGCAGGCAGCACACAGCTCAGCCGAGAACATCAGGATGTAATTTCATCAGGTATCCATCCTGGAATACCTGTGACAAGCCCCCACCATCGGGCACCATCTGGGCCTACGCACTGCACGAGGCAAGCCTCAATTATTTAACATCCCGTGTTGAAAGCGTGGTTCATTTCCAGCCATCTGTCTTCCCAACATACCTTGGCCAAAGCATTGATTTCCTCATCTATGTCTGCAAGGCATTTGTCCAGGGTCTCCTTCCATCTGTTCACACTGCTGATTCGTTCAGCCAGGCGGGTTTGGTTGTCGTGTTCATCCCATTTCGCCTGGAATTGGAAGAAAAGCGCCCTGAGCTGTTGGTTGTTGTTACTTTTTGAGACCAAAATCTGAAACTTGCCGAAGCCTTTCCTGCTTCCAGGATGGATGGAGCTCTCTGTAACGCATCGCTTGGTCTAACAGTGATCAGGAAGAGCAGATGGGGCAGAAAGCGATGCGAGTTGCCAAGGGCACGAGAGTCCCACCCTCTGCAAGGGGATTCGGGAGGCTCTCACAGGTGAAGCCTTCTCCCCTCCCCCGCTACACCTGGGTTCTCTCCTGTCCTCTCGGCACCTTTTGGGCCAACCCGGGGCTCCCACCTGGTTGTTGGTTTCGCTGCGCAGGGCTCTGGCTTCCTGCCGGATCTGATGCGACGCGGAGCGTTGGCTCTCAGCGTCGGCGGAGATGAGGCGGGCGTTGGTGTCCCAGTCGGGCACGGTGAACCGCTGCCCCGGTTTGACGCTCAGCGCTGCCATCTCGCAGAAGGGGCGACTGGAAGGGAGCGGGACGTTCGTTGCGTTTGTTCGCGGAGGTTTATCGTGCGGAAGCGGTATCTGCATCCCCAGAAAACCGCTCCGATGGGGGCAGCTCGGCTGCACGGCCACGTCCGGCCCCGGGAGCACCGCGCTCTGCACGGGCGGCTGTCGGCAACTCGCGGTGCCGCTTCGCTTTCGGGGCTGCCGCCGTTCTCGGGGTGCACGGAAACCACGGGAGGGGCTCAGAGCAGCCGAGGGGACCGCAGCCCCCGCTCTGGGCAGACACGGGGGGGGGGGAGGAGGAGGAGGAGGAGGGACGGGACACCCCGCGTGCCCTCAGTGCCGAGAGGCGGCGGGATTGGAGCGGGATTGGAGCTCCTCCCGTACCGCTGGGAACAAACGGGCCGGAGCTGAGAGCTGGGAAGGGACGCAGCCCCCGCAGCCCCCGCAGCCCCCGCAGCCCCCGCAGCCCCC
>NW_024884144.1:0-10413 GCF_019232065.1 Centrocercus urophasianus
ACATGGGGGGAAAAGGGAATTTAGGGGGACGTGGGGGGGAGATGGGGGGACATGGGGGGAAAAGGGAATTTAGGGGGACGTGGGGGGGAGATGGGGAAGTGGGGGGGGGACAGGGGCATGTGGGGGGAGCATGGGGGGGTCATGGGTGGGACATGGGCATGTGGGGGGCCATGGGGCATATAGGGGATGTGGGGTCACATGGGGGGGGATGTGGGGTTGTGAGGCACCCCATAACCTGACCTTTCCTCCCCCAGGGTGTCCCCCTATTCTTACCCTGAAGGTCCCTTCTCCTCCCCAGGGCCCCGGCCCCACCCCTCCTGTCCCCCCGTTCTGATCCTCCTTCCAGTGCCCCCCTCTTCATTCCCCCACCCAGAACCACGGAGTCGCACCAAGGTCGGAATCGCCCACAGCTCCCAATGATCCGTGTCCCCCCGCATGACGCCTCACTGTTCCTTGAACGCATTCAGGGTCGACGGCCCTGCTGCTCACAGTGCAGCCCATTGCATTGCATTGCAGCAATATTTCCTGACGTCCAGCCTCAATCTCCCCTGTTGCAACTTGAGGCCGTTCTTATGAGACGGGAAGAAAGGAGTTTCTGCCGAGATCCAAAGCCAGGAGCTGCTGCTCCACACACAGCCAGCTTGACCCCTTGGCATCGGAGCTGTGCCTCCAAGAGAGCTGACTCGGCCTCTTCCATGGGCCGAACAACAGCCCTGATGGCCACCGTGACACACTGACATCTGAGCTGCGACCCACACTGGAGCCGTGGTGCTGACAACCTCTCTGTTGCTTTCAATTCCATCTTTTCCATCGCCCGTCTTCCCCACCACCTCCCAAAACACCTGGGGTCTGCAATAATAAACTGGACGGGCTGACATCAAACCCCCTGTGTCTGCATCTCTCCTCGGCCGCACGCACATCACAGGAGCCTCCCCTTGCTCTGACCGTGGCAGCGAGACAGCGAAGCGGAGCAGAGCAAGAGGGGCAGTGGGGACTCTTCCTTCCAAGACCCCTTGGCTCTGACAGCCTGTGTTCCTGGCAGCTTGGGGATCTCGAGTTCCTCATTGCCCAAAGTCACACTCCCTCCCGGGGGCCACAGAGCAACCAAAGCCCGGGCTTTGGCAGCATTGAAAGGCGCAGCCACGCATGGGGCTGAGCCTGAGCCCAGAGGAGACTGTGTGCTTCCAGCTCAATGCTCCTTTGGGTCCCTGGTGGGAGGGGAGGGGATCCACCACGCTCTTCATTCCAGCACTGCTCTGTGTGGTGCTGGGAGGAAGGAGAGCAGGGGGCTCTCCCATGCCCTCAGCAGTTCCTCTCTCTGCAGGCACCTCATGCAATCTGCCAAAGCCCAGTGTGCTGCCCTAGGGCATCTGGACAGCAAGGTGGCCCCATACAAAGCAGAGAACAGAGGGGTCCGCCCCAGCGGCCTCCACATGTGTCAAGACATCCAGCCTAGGTGCTGCAGAGCCCCAGCACGTCACCCCCCTCAGACCAGAGAGCTCCCCAGCTCCACTCTTAACTCTGCTGGCTGTGTCACATTCTGCTTAATTCTCCCAGAATACATTTACATTGGCTTCTCTTCAGAGTCAGAAGTTTCCATGCTACACCTGCACAGTGCACAAGTCACTGCGACCTCATAGGTATTTGAGATCATGGAGCAAATCGTCCCAGAAGATGTGTGAAGGCAGCTGAGAGATGAAGAAGTCATCCGGGACAGCCAGCATGGCTGCACCAAGGGCAGACCGTGCCTGATCCACCTGGTGCCTTCTGTGATGCAGTGCTGGCACTGATGGACAACAGGAAGGCAACTGATGTCATCTCCCTGGACTTGTGCAAGGCCCTTGCTGTGGTCCCACACCACTTCCTTCTCTCTACGTTGCAATGCTTAACCACCCTCTCTTTATAGATATTTTTCCCGATATCCAGCCTAAATTCTCCTGGCACAACTTGAGGCCATTTCCCCTCATCCTGTCACCAGTGAAAAGAGACCAGCCCCCAGGACCTGACACTTGGCCCTATTGAAACTCATACAGTTTTCTTCAGCCCATTGACCAATCTGTCCAGGTTCCTCTGCAGCGCCTTTTTCCCCTCCGGCAGATCAACACTCCCTCCCAACTTGGTGCCATCTGCAAACTTACTGAGGATGAACTCAATCCCCTCATCAGGATTATTGACAAAGATGTTAAATAGGAGTGGCCCCAGCACTGAGCTGTGGAGACACCGCTCATGACTGGCTGCCCACAGGGTTTAACTCCACTGACCACAACACTTTGGGCCCAGCCATCCAGCCAGGGTTTCAGCCAGCAAAGCTTATGCCCATCCAAACCGTGGGCAGCCAGCTTCTCCACGAGGATGGTGTGGGGGACAGTGCCAAAGGCTTTACTGAAGTCCAGGTAGACCACACTGACAGCCCCACCTTCATCCACTAAGCGGGTCGCCTTGTTATAGAGGGACATCATGTGTGTCAAGTGGGATTTATCATTCATGTGATCTCAGGAGGCTTTAACCCAACTGCTGGAAGGACATAGGAGGACATAGGAGGATACAGGAGGAGATAGGAGGATACAGGAGGATACAGGAGGAGATAGGAGGACACAGGAGGAGATAGGAGGATATAGGAGGATACAGGAGGATATAGGAGGACATAGGAGGATATAGGAGGAGATAGGAGGATACAGGAGGAGATAGGAGGATACAGGTGGATACAAGAATGTGTCCTCCCTATGTCACGGCAATCATAAGCCCTGTGCATGTCCTACGCTTTTTACACCCTCCATCCTTCTCACAGCCGTACACGGGGCTCCGGGGAGCCGATGTTTCTGCTGTTGGGGGTCCTGCAGCCACCTCGCGGTATTGAGGCGAACTGCCACCTTCTGTGTGAAACAGGAGGAAAAAATACAGTTCTGAACCCACAGCCCCTCAAAGTCCCTTCAAGAGACCCCAGCTACTGCCCTGAGCCCTCCAGTTCCCCCTGCTGCCCATTAAAAACCTCAGGAATGCCAGTATCACCTCGTGCCTTAGGACGCCCGGTGGATTTCACAGGGATGCACTCATCTCCCGCATTGTGATCATGGGCAGAAATATCCAGCGGTGCTGACCAGAGCTGGGGGCTCAGTGGTGACGTACAGGGAAACCTGCTGTGCTGCAGCGGGAGCCTCCAGTCCGGCTGCCGGGCACCGCTGGGTGCAGCCCAGCTCCGGCCTCTCTGCACCTCTCTGCAGGGACCGATGGGCGTGCCCGGATCCCCCCGAGCCTCTTCTGCACGTTGAGCTGCCCCAGCGCTGCCGGAATCCCACCCCAACCATTTCCCACACAGTGCTCAGGAGGGGAAGGGATTCTGGGGGAAGGAACGGGGCTGGTGGTTGCAGCCCTATGACACGGCAGTTTGTGCCGCCCCGCCATTACCCGGCGGTGGGCACGGGGGTGAGGGGGAGTCTTTGGAGCTGCAGAATGGACTGCACACACAAGTGCTGAAAAACGAACGCTAAACATTTAATCATTTAACACACAGAGCAATTAACGGAGAAATGACCGCATTCCCAACCAGCTCCACCCGAACAATCATCCCCCCTTATGGCTTCCCTCGTTGGGGCCAACACGAAGCGGCTCCACGTCGGTTTCATGCGGCTCCGGGAGCTCCGCACAGGGACAGGCAGACGGAAAGCGGCCCTTGGGGACTGCGGCTGCGGGGCAGCAGCTCAGCACAGCGCTGCCGACGATTGGAGCCGGCGAGAGCCGAAGGCTCTTGTGACTCCGTGCCGGGCTCGAACGCGTCTCGAGCCCCCCAAAGTCCCCTACAGCCCCATATTACAACCTTGCTGTAGCCCCTCACAGCTCCCCTACAGCACCCCATCTCACCCTGAAGCCCCCCTATAGCCCATCCCCCAGTATCTGCCCCCACCGTCCCCTGTACCCACAGCCCACCTCAACCCTGGGGGGGCATCAGGAGCAGCGCTGGGGGGCTGGGGGGGGCATGGCCCAGATGTGTGGGAGGAGGGGCCTCGCGGTGCACCCTATTGCCATAGGGGATGGGAATTGGGATTGGGATCAGGGACGGGGGATCATGACCAGGATGAGGGATTGAGGAGAGTGACAGGTGGGTTTGGGATGAGGGACTGGGAATGAGATTTGGGATCGGGATGTGTTGGGTGCAGGATTGGGGGGTGAAGTGGGGGAGGGGGCTGTGGGGTGTGGATATTGGATGGACACGGGACAGGATGTCAGGAAAGGGGAAGCATGGGATGGGCTCTGGATACGGGATGGACTTGGAGATGTTGAGAAATGGGGCTGGCGGTGGCAGCTGAGGAGGAGGGCATGGGGCGCTGGGGGGCTGAGACCCGGCAGAAACGGCTGCAGACAGAGCTGTGGCAAAAGGAAGCCAAAGCCAAAGCACAGGGCAGTTCTTTTCCTCTGCGCGCCCCAGGGGTGGCTGTAGGTCGGAACGCTGAGGGGAGGCGGCCATTTCTCTGCCTCTCTTCATCCCTTCCCTACAAAGATGGGTCCAGCACGGGTGGCACGAGATGCAGGCGGCAAGGAAGCACAGCGCAGCGTGGCGAGTATGGTAAAAGCCCCTGCTGGAGGAGCAGTGCCGGACGAGGCGCAGGCCCAGGCCAAGCCCAGGTGCTGCCGTGCAGCCCTGGCCCTGCAGCAAACGCTGCTGGTGGCCCTGTGGTCCCGGAGTTCCAAGAGCAGCCTGCTGGGGGAGCGCAGCCGCAGCACCTCCCTTGCGGTGCCACCAGCACACAAGGGGACCAGATCCACGCAGGGCCAGCCGCCGAGGAGCAACGCGGGGCTCCCTGTGTGGAGGCTGGTCTGTCCATGCTAAGCGGAGCGTGGGGTGCCCAGGAGAAGCTGAGCTCCGCCTGAGGCTGCCAGGCAGGCGCGCGGTTCCATCTGCGCCATTCCTGGGACCAGAAACTGCAGCTCGGTGTGCAGAATGGGGGAGCAACGCCATCGCATCCCATGGAAAGCAGGGCGCAGGCGGGCACCTGCCTTCTGCCTCGCGTGAGATGGGAAGAAAGGAGTTTCTGCTGAGATCCAAAGCCAGGAGCTGCCGCTCCACAGACAGCCAGCTCGACCCCTTGGCATCGGAGCTGTGCCTCCAAGAGGGCTGACTCGGCCTCTTCTGGACTTACAACCAGCTCTGCATCGCCGCTGCCATCCGCAGAACAACAGCCCTGATGGCCACCGCAAAACACCGACGTCTGAGCTGCGACCGCAGCTGCAGCCGCAAACACACTCACCTGGGAAAGACGACGGCTCGGCCAGAAGACATCAGGGAAATGTGTGATGGAGGGGAGAAGAAGGGACTGCAAAGAGATGCTCTTCGTGTCTTCTTTGTCTCCTTTCTGTCAGAAGCTGATGCCAGTGGCCTTCCTCTGAAGTGCAGCCATGTGGAAAGCCAGGAGTGTGGCACAGCACCCAAGAGAGGTACAGCACACAGCACGCATCTGGGTTTGGTGCACTTTCTGGTTAGGCTTTCTGCCTGTTCTTTCCTGGGACTGTTCTCAATGCGTGTTGCTTGGGGTTTTAAGCCCTGGGATTGACAGTTACCTCTCCTGTCCTTATTTATAATGGGAACCCAATGTTCACCCCAGATCCCTTGCTGTGAACATGGTACAGGAGAGCTGGCATTGACTCTTTGGGATTCTTTCTTGCTGTTCCCAGCAGTGGCGAGCAGCTCGGATGTGCCGGAGGACATCACGGACATCCAGGGTTTGCTCTCTTGGATCAATGGTGAGCTTGGGGCTGCAGAGCTGCAGGTGCCTGTTTGCACAGTGGGTGTGAGAAGGCTTTCATCGCCATTTGGGGGATGTTTTTGCATTTTCAGACGTGGCAAGAACTGTTGAGGTCCCCCATGAGAACCCCAGCAGCCCTACCCCAAGATTCTTCACCGCTGAGCTCCCTGACAACCCCAGGGACAGCACAGAGCTCAGCATACAGGCTGCCTGTGGAACGCCCACCGACCCCTTCTGGGGGCTTCCTCGATCCCCTGGGTTCCTGTCTGAGCTGCAGTGCTGGCTGCCGGAGCTGCGCCCCGCTGTGCAACCAGCGAGCGCCCGGCTCAGCCCACGGCCGACCACCCTGGCTGTCAGCGAACCTCCCTCACAGCAAAGGACACAGCCCACCGAGGAGGTGCAGCAAAGGCAGCCCCAGGAGACTCAGGCAGAAAAGTAGAACAGGGGCAGTACCAAGCCGGGGGCCAAGCGCCCTGCGCCTGCTGGCACCCCCCAGAAAGGGGAGAGCTCCCAGCAGGAGCAGCCCACCAGCAGCGCTCCTGCCAAGAAAGGTGGGTGGGTGTCCTGGTGGACGACAGGTCGGCCACGAGCCAGCAGTGTGCCCTTGTGGCCAAGAGGGCCAACGGCATCGTGGGGTGCATTGCAAAGAGCGTGGGGAGCAGGTCGAGGGAGGCGATCCTCCCCCTCTGCTCTGCCCTGGTGAGGCCTCATCTGGAGTAGTGCCTCGTCAGGGGACAGGCATCTCTGTGCTGGACGGACAGAGGAGCATCTCTGTGCCTCGTGATGGGACAAGCATTTCTGTGCCGGACAGACGGAGGAGCATCTCTGTGCCTCGTGAGGGGATGAGCATCTCTGTGGCGGACAGACGGAGGAGCATCTCTGTGCCTCGTGAGGGGACAAGCATCTCTGTACTGGACGGACAGAGGAGCATCTCTGTGCCTCGGGAAGGGACGAGCATCTCTGTGCCGGACGGACGGAGGAGCATCTCTGTGCCTCGTGAGGGGATGAGCTTCTTTGTGCTGGACAGACGGAGGAGCCGCTCTCTGCCAGACGGATGGAGGAGCTTTCCTGTGCTGCGTGAGCGGACGAGCATCTCCACGATGGACGAAGGAACGACTCCCCACGTGGCTGTTGTCGATGTGGAGCATCCTGCTGCAGGGCGGCCAGCCCCGATCACGTTCTGGGAGGATGGCCTCGCCACATGGCGTGACTACGGAATGCCGGAGGTCACCGCCAAAGGTACGCGGGCCCGCGGCCGGCACGGCTCCAGCGCGGGGACAGCCTTCGGGCCACCTCTGCGTGGGGCCGGGGACGGCGACGACGTTCTGCGTCTGCCGCCTCCCTCCCGCTGTGAGAAAGGAGGAGCCCTGGGAGGCGGCAGCAGCCGAGCATGACCTTCTTTTCCTTTGCCCTGCAGAGCGACTCGCCGTCTGGGATGCGGTGGCTGCCTACATCCAAGAGCTGCTGCGCAAGGTGGGTCGACGCCTTCTTCCTGCTTGGCTGCCTGGAGGGCTGGGGAGTCCCTCGCCTTGGGCCGCAGAACGTAGCAACTCTTCCCCTGTGCCAAGGCAGGGAACTCGGCTCCAAAATGCCTGTAAGGCAGCAGCATGGCTCCCGCAGTGTGGTGCGATGCATGGTGCGACGTGTCGGGGCTGATCCCAGCCCCTGTGAACCTCTGGCTTCCACGCAGCTGCTGCTGCCCTGGCTGCTGTGCTGCGCTTTGGCAGGGAGAGGGAGAGGAGCGGGCAGCCCTTCCAAAGCTCTCCCGCTGCTCCGGCCTGAGCTTCTGAACAGGGGGAGGGGGCACGGTGGCACCTAAGGCACAGGCCCCGACAGGGCGACCACCAGCTCTTTGTCCGGCCTTAACCCTGTGGCCCTCCGTTGTCTTTCACGTGCGGGATGTCCTAATTCCCACCTTTGGGACCTTCAGCCCAAAGTCCTGTTCAACCTGGTGGAGAACAAGGAGCACCTAAGAGGTACGAGGGGGCTTTAATCCTTTCTTGCTGCAGACAGGACAAGCGGGGCTCTCGCCCCCGTGCCCAAAAGCAATCCAGCCCCTCCTCAGAGCCCGTCCCAGTGTAGGGCTGTCCTGGCCGGCAACTGCAACGAGTCACACTAGGGAAGCAGCGGTGGAAACGGACTCTGAGACTCTCTTCAGATTTTCCAGGCCGTAAGGAGGTGGAGCCGCTCAAATACGCAGAGGTGGCAGCAGCCGCATCGGTGAGCTGGCAGCCTGGGAAGGCCTGCATATTGGACACCACGTCCCTCGTCTGCCACTGCCTGAGGAAGGGGGAGGACGTTGCCTTTGTCCTGAAGGACGTAGGTGTGCTCGTCATCCAGGGAACCGGCGTCCAGATGAAGTTCTACTACGACTACCTGGAGAGCATCAAAGGCAAAGAGAACCTGGAGAAAGTTGTTCTAAAGGTGAGCTTTCCCCACGGCCCTTGCGCTGCCCACACGCGGCTCACCTGGACCCGGCCGGCTGCCCGGCCGTGCGAGTGCTGCGCTGCTGCCAGCTGCCGTGGCCTCGGCTGCTCCAGAGCTCCGCAGAGCCTCAGCTGTGATGAGGACGTCCCCCATCCTCGCCGTTGCTCCTCCGCAGGTGCCCTGGCTGCTGGACATGGTGGTGTCCCGGGTGGCGGCTGCAGCCTCCCTGATGTCTTCAGGCCGAGCTGTTGTCTTTCCCAGGTGAGTGCGTTTGCAGCTGCAGCCCTGCTTGGTGCAGCTGCTCAGCTCTGCTGCAGGAGCGTTGGCTCCTTGGCACCGTGGGCATCCCGCCATGGGGGGCAGGTCACTGTGAACCGGTGATCGAGCCGGCAGCAAGGGCAGCCGGAGCCCCGGCTCACACCGTCTCTTGTTTTGCACAGCTTCAAACGGGAGTTTTCACCCAGACCACTGCCCGGGAAACCCTGCAGGTCCTCAGGAGCGCCGCTGCCAGCTCTCGGCCGGGACAAGAAAAGTAAAGCAGCTGCTGGCCCCCTCCGTTCCAAACAGGCGACGGGAAATCCCCCGTCCGCCATCACCCAAAGAAGGCTCTGACTCGGTGAACCATTCCTAAGTGCCAGCCTGGCGCCGCCTCCCCTCCTGCCCACGTCGTCTTCATCAAATCCCAGGTGCTGGGTGCCGTGTCCCCACAGTGCCCCCATCCCCAGCGACGGCAGGGGGGCTTCCAGGCCCAGCCCTCCCCCAGGAAGTGAGCTGCCACAAGAGACTGTCGCCTGGCAGGCAGCACCCAGCTCCTCTTTCCAAAGCAGAGCCAGCAATGCAGCCCCTGAGCAGAGCGGCGCCCCTGAGAGGAGGAGCTGGGCATGAGGCACAGGGGGCCCGTGCTCTCTGCGTCCGTGAGGGGAGCAGAGCGGCCTCTGGGTGCTTTGGGACAGGACTGAGCACACTACAGTTCACAGTCGGTCTCCCCTGACCAGATCTCTCCTTCCCCATTGCAGAGCAACACCCTGAGCTGCCGCCCCTCCCCAGCTGGATCCACGTCACCTTTCTGGTGGAGAACCTGCCCGAGGAGAAGGCACCAAACCAAAGGAGCCGTGTCCAGAAGAAGGCCAGGTGAGGCTGTAGCTCAGGGCTGGGGTCTGCACGGGGTGTTTCCCAGGGTCCTGGCTCGGGGTTGCAGGATATGACTCTGAAGCCGTCACCCATTCACAAAGCCCTCCACTCTGTCCTTCCAGGCAGCCGCCAGTTATCTCGGAGGCGTCTCCTGCCAAACCTAAGCCACTGAAGGAGAAGAAGGCAGCAAAACACTCTGCCAAGAGCGCAGCAATGGCCAAGACAAGTCTGGTTACGGGTGGCACGAGCTGCAGGCGTCAAGGAAGCACAGTGCAGCGTGGCGAGCGTGCCTGAAACGCTGCTGCTGCTGCTGCCTGGTGCTGCAGGCTGGCGAGGAGCGCAGGGTCACAGGCAGCCATACTGGTTGGCGATGGCCACGTCTATCTCCTGCTGTACCAGGAACTGCATGGGGCCGATCTTCATCTGCTGGGCCGCCCGCTGCCGCTCCTCCTGGGCCAGCTTCTTCATGCCCTCCCTCTGGGGCCGCTGCTCGGCTGTGATGGGCAGCGACTCCTCCATCACTGCAGGTATTACACTGCCACCCGCCTGCGGCCCCACGCAGGGCACAAAGTCCACGGGGTGCCGAGGCTGCTGCTGGTGCAGCGCTGGTGGTGGTGGCGGTGGGTCCCTCCGCAGCGCCGAGCTCCTCTGCGGGGACAGGCGTGGGCAGCTCGGCAGCGCCTGCTGTGCAGCGCCCTCCTCCTGCACCGCGCTGCCTGGAGATGCGGGTGCTGCTTTGTTTGTGTCACTGTCTTGGAGCCGGAGGGCAGCAGGGCCAGCGCTGGCTGAGGGGTGGGGGTGCACAGAGGGTGGCTGGCGCAGCAGGTCCACCGCAGTCATCCTCTGCCCCAGCGGGTGCACGGCCTGGATGCATTCCTGCAGGTGCGCGCGCAGCTCGCTGGCAGTGCCTGCTTGGCTGCCGCTGGCTCCTGTGCCAGCCCCAGACAGCTCTGCTTGCCATGGCTGTTGGCAGCCTTTTCCCTCCGTTCTTTCCCCGCGTGGCGGCAGCTTCCTTCCACCCAGGTCCCTCTCCGCACAGCTCCTCTCCAGCAGCTCATCCCCCAACCTGCACTGGTGCATGCAATTATTCCTCCCCAGATGCAAGACTCTACACTCC
>NW_024884145.1:0-18594 GCF_019232065.1 Centrocercus urophasianus
AAGAAAAGAAAAGAAAAGAAAAGAAAAGAAAAGAAAAGAAAAGAAAAGAAAAGAAAAGAAAAGAAAAGAAAAGAACGGGAGGAGAAAGTCTTATGGAGAAATGTTCTAGTAAAGACATCTAAGATTCCCTTGGGCAAAAGCACTGCAAGGTCTAATGCTGCAGTTTTGGAAAGGAATAGTTTTTAAGAGTGGCTATCTGGAAAAAAAAAAAAAAAGAAAAAACAACAACAGAAAAAAAACAAACATGATTTTGAGAGCAGGGGTCAGCAGTTTTCAGGAATTCTTGTATATTTTTTATGTTCTGCATAGTACAAGGAGCACAAAGAACTCTTCCTGGGGAACACAGATCAGGCAGCTGTTGACTACAATTTATAGATTTGCAAATGGAATCTGTGGGAAGATTTACATGAGATTCTACCAAGAGAAGTGAAATGAAACCTCATGCCAAATGAATACCCTCTTTGTCCATGCTTTCCTTCATCTTTGCCCTTCAACACTTCGGCTTCTCTAGGTTCACAATAAGATAAAATCTGTGCCTTTATCTACATGGTAGTTCTGGAGCCAAAAAAAAAAAAAAGGAACTAGCTCAGCTTTTGGCCATGCAGATAATCCTAATCAAAGTCAAAGTTCTTTCCCCTAAAGCTGAGAGCAACATCTTTAAGAAAGAAAACTCCCACCACATAGTCTTCAGAGTATGAATATGGTGTAGTTAAAGACTACTACACTTCTAAAATAAACAGTAAGTGGGAAATAAAATTGTAAGTAGGTTTATGAAGAAAGGCAGCAATAGTTATAGTATAATGTCACTGAACCTTAGAGACATTTCCTTCAACATCCTCCTTTCTCTGGAACAGGCTGTAACAAGCCAGAAGATCTATCAGCAACTAAGGAGCTTCTTTGGGTGAGAAAGCTGGCAAGACTGGAGTCCAAGCTTCAGTCACAGCAAGATGGATCTCCATGCTTCAGTTTCCAGGCTTGTTTATGTCAAGAGACCTGAAGTGAGAATGAACCAGAATAATTTTTCTTCTTTACTCCAAGGCAAATATCAGAATGACTGAAGCCAGATAATGGAGTAGTAAGAGTGAGTAACCCAGCTGTAGTACTTCCTAATGTGGAATCTGTCATTTTGAAGAAGAATCCTGCAGGTATAGATGAGGCCAGGAAGATTTACTGAACTCCACTTTAAGCAATATAGTTCAAGAGTAATGTGTTCTCCCTCTACAGTTGTTCATTATTACTGGAGAGACAAGAAGGGCAGAAACTCAGCGTGTATTTTTGACCATTCCTTTGCTTTATTTGCTTAGGTTTGAACTGCCCATTTTTAGGCAATTCAAAGGAGCCTGAATTTCTGATAATGAAGAACATCTTTCTCATAATCAATTTCTGTTGTTCTTTTTCCCCCAGAGTAAACCACCTGTAGCCATCTGTGAGTATCAGAGGCAATGTACCATAGGTTACTGGAGTCGTATGTTGAAGGCAGCAGTCACTCCTGCTTGAAAGAAAATTTCATTCATTATCCTTCCAAGTGCTCTTGGTGAGACTGGGACCACCATCACTGCCAGAGAACATAAAACAAGGAAAGGGAGGGAAATAAGAAAGAAAAGAGGGGAAAATACTCCCTCAGCAGGGTAGAAGTTTACTGTGAATGCCATCCTGGGAGCAGAACTCCATTAAAGGTCTGTTTTGTTGTCAGCGCTATGCTAATTGTTTCTTGTCAGTTCTCACAGATTACAGTAATAAATGAATAACAATTGAAAAATAAAATTGGAGAAGAGAGTGAAAGAAAGCAAAGCATAAAAATGGAAAGGAATAATAATAATATGAAAAAAAACCTTGTGGTATAAAGGAAAAAAAAAAAAAAAAAAAAAAAAAAAAAGAAGAAGAAGAAAAGAAAAAAAAAGAAAAGAAAAGAAATCTGGCGCTAACTCTAAGCAATTTGCACCTTGTGCCCAGATCATAACTCTCTGCCTCTAGTGCTTCCACACCCCATGATTTATGTTTGACAGTCCCAAAGTGGTTTGGAAATGGCACAGCACCGAGACCTTGTGGTGAGTCTAACTGATGTTTGAAAAAACAAAAATGAGTTAATTTATGAGAGCGTTCCTTTGGACTGGAATTTCAGACCAACACAGCTCTCCTCTAGTGGAAAACTTTTGCACGCACACGCACACACACACACACACACACACACACATACAATCTCTTGCTTTTCTAGTTCGTTCTCTTTCTCTGTCTCTTTATTCTCTATTTTCACTTCTCATATTTTCTTCAGAATGCCCAGCTGAAAGAAAGTCACATTACTTTTGTTTTTATTTTCTGATTCCCTTTTCAGGTAAGATGAAAATGATATTATTGCCTTCTGAAGTTCCCTTTGCCTCTTACCCTTCTTACTCCCATGCACTGCAAAGATTTCCTTGGATGACACAAATATGCAATGACTTACAGCATTTGAAAATAGTGATTCCAGTTTGCCAATCTCTGGTGTTTGGGAAGACTGGATTTTCAGAAAATTAGGGAAATTGTTCTTGTAATTCCCAAAGCTGGTACTACAAAAGAAAAGAATAGTGAGAGTCCTAAGTCGCTAGCGACGCTAGAGAATTTTGCCTATTGTATTGGGTTAGAGAATTTAATAAAGTGATTTAAATCAGGAAAATAGTTAATGTTTTACAGGTTGCTAACAGTGTGACCGATGTATTAAAGGAGACAAATCAGCTGTACAGATTTGCTGGGAAAGATGGGACTAAAAGCAATGAATACTGACATAGCTCTGTTGACTACAGTGGAATCAAATAGGTTTGCACTAAATCTGGATTTGTCCCTTGGCCACTTAAGTGCCTGTGTCAGCTTTTCTCAGATACTATGTTGTCTGTGTCATGGCCATAAATCAAAGAACTGAAAAATGGATAAATATGGATCTTATTAAGTACATCATGTGCAGCGGTGCATTGTATGTCATTGCACACCAGAAGATGTTGAGAGGAGGAAGAAGATTTACTGGAATAATAAATATAAATCTCATACACTTTTTCCAATTTTTACTTACGTGATGGATGTTATTTTGGCTAGAATCATGGTTTCCATTGGGTACTGCAATGTTCCTGCAACGTGAGATAAGTAGCAAGAAATCTTACTACCGCTGACATAGGTTCACAGCTCCTGAGGATTTAATACAGGAAACAAGGGGAGGTGGAGAGAGGCAGATGTGGAGCTGGTGTATTATGCTTCTGTCTGCCCACTAAACATTTGTAACTCAGCCAGGAAGAATTATCTAGATACTCAAATCTGCATTGGGAGAACTATGCAAAAGGCAATAGCTCTCTCCAGGTTCCTTGTTAGAATCTTGGCACAAGGGCCAGTTAAATAAGCTTATGCTTGTTCTTGCAGGTGAAACCATACATGCACTATTCAGGCAGGCCATCTCAGATTTACCATTTTCATATCACACTTGCTTTGTCCCTCCATTACCAATGTCTGCCACAGCAGATGTCTTATTTCCCTTCCCTCTTCCTTGTATCTTCTCTTCAGTACCAGTCTGCCTGGTATGTGTGTTGATTACTTAACTGAGATGTAGATATATTTGTGAGAGGAAAAGGGGCATTGACTAGTTCCTTGGATGACCAAATATAGTTTAGGAAAGCTGCCTGGTACCCAAGAACTCTATAATTTGTCTGCATGGCAGAAACAGTTGTCAATGTCTAGATACTGAAGGACGGTGAAAGATGCTTTTGAGGTCAAAGGAATAATAAGAGTTAAAGTAATTGGCACTGCATCTTTATCCAAGAAATTTGGTAAATAACTATGTTCCTGACTCATTCCAATTTGTCATCACTTCTGAGACCTGTTCTTCTCAGACACCTCATCCATGCACCTATCATTGCCCGACTATTCCCCTTCTGTTTCACTGTCTAATAGATATGTGCAGCTTCCTGCTTAAAGTGCCCTCAAGCTCATCTACTCTGCCCATCTCTGTGACACATCGATTCTCCACTGACCTCCATCATGCCAGGGGGACAAACAGCCTGCTGGCTGTGAGTACCGTCATCTGAGAGTGAAATACTTCATAGATTTAACTAGCAGACTTTTCCTGTGAGAACCACCCAAACAATCTTACCTTACAGCTTGCCCCTCATCCTGATTTCCCTTGCTGGCTATATCTGGCACTAGAGCCTGTGCTCCACCTTGGCCCTTTCTCCTCCTCTCCTATCAAGGAGAGGATGTTAACTGGGGCCAGAGCTGGGTGTAAAGCCTCTGAGATAGCACCACTATCATCTCTCCCTCTGGGTGAGAAGAGGCAGTATCTGCCCGTCCAGAGATAAATAGCTCT
The DNA here is from genome assembly GCF_019232065.1 of Centrocercus urophasianus. Lineage (NCBI taxonomy): Eukaryota > Metazoa > Chordata > Aves > Galliformes > Phasianidae > Centrocercus > Centrocercus urophasianus. Next base: position 4,325 of record NW_024884145.1, read on the forward strand.
GTAGTGAGTGACAGTGCAGAGATAAATGTCCCTTCATGGACTTGTTGATAACAACCTGCCTGGTCTCCAAGAAAGCACCCCAATCCATGAGCTGAAGCACACAGAGTTGTGATCCACGACAGGGACTGTGTGGGACTATAGAAGTTATTTTTGAGCACATCTGAAATAGCTTCAAAGAAAAAAGGGTTAATCCACTTTTCTCCACTGGCAAGATTTAAGCCCTAACTTTTGCTTCACTTAATATAGGATGTAGAAATCAGTTTGGGCTTCCAGGCCTTTATTCCTTCTGTCATCAGAATGGATTAGGCCGTGATCTTGGGAGAAAGGGAATACCTCTTTATGCATGTGACCTCTGCCATGACACTTGCACTTATGGCCCTCTGATCTTGTTTAGCATGAAGTTTCAGCATCCATCTTTTGCCATCTCATTGCTCTTTCTGAAAACTTCTCCTAAAGGTCTCATGTGTTTAGAGGTCTTAAGAATCTTCCATCTGTATCTTTCTTTTCTCATCTCATTAACTCTAATCATTCTCCTAGGAACAGTACTAATTAGCTGCTCATCCTCTTTCATGTTCCACACACATCCCACATTTCAGGCTTTTACTTCTCATCATTTCTTGCTATCACATTGTCTTGCATTTTTTTTAATTTTCAGTGTTTCTGTATAGATTGACAGCCACTGCCCATCTCTGAATTCTTTCTGCTTAGAGCATATGTTAGTCTACAGACTGCACATGGTCTTTGTGTAGAGCACAGAACTGGAATAGGCATTTCTAGTGAGCACAGGTAATTCAAAGACTTTATGTCCATTGCAAATTCTTGATTGCTGCATGATCTGTCTTGAAACCAGCTAATTCTGAAGCAACAGCTAAAATGTGGAGCTCAGAGCATGCTGACAAACCCATAAAGTTGACTCAGAATATTCCCCAGAGCTGTCCCATTAAGAATTTTGCTCTGAGGCAGCTGTGAAGATATTGGTACCCTTTCAGCAAGCACAGATTTCTCTGCATTGCTTAAAGTCATGCCTCAAAGCTTTTTCCATTTGATGAAGACTTTAACAGCAGAGAATACTTCTGTTGGACCGTTTTTCATACAACTATTAGGATACCCTACTGTTTTCCTCCCTAAATGTTTATTTTGTGGACCACCACAATGGTCTGTATAAATTACTGGTGGTCTGTGCTCTTTAATGTGGGCAGTTACTATTTTATAGCATACTAGCAATGATTTTTTATGTTATTTAATTTAATATTTTCCCTTTTACCAAAAATAATATCATTAACTCAAAAAATGCCAACATTTGTGAAAGGATGAAATAACCATGCGCCTTTCTTTCTTGTACTAATAAAAATATTACTATTTTTAAGCAAATAAATCCCCATAAACTGCTTTCTGTTCAAAATATGTTTTGAATCTATCCAATCTTTCAGCTTTCATAAAATCTACTTTCTATTTAATAAAGTAAATGGCTTTCAGTAGTGAAGAAAAAATACAGAGAGTCATACCGGTTTAAAGGGTAAAATATATATATAAAGAAATATAAAGGGCATGAGAATTGTAGTAGAAAGCATATTAGGAAAAAGTTTATTACAAAAAAGGAACTGACTTTCAACGCTGCAAGGTGGTAATAAGGTGCCAATATTGAAACTACTTGCAACATCTGCTCCTATGTTTTTTGCCAGTTCTGGTTGCTCATTTTGTGCCATCAGACATCTTCCACACTTTGGGTACACAGCAAGCAGGCTTTCACTGGCTGGTCTTCTACAATTAATACATAGGGAGGGAAGGAGAGCGTGCAAGTGGGAAGATAATTCAAAGTGCTGACCCAGGCTCCTTCCCTGAATCCAACCAGTACAAGTTTATTGACAACAGGAAGTCTCAGCAGCTGAGTCAGCGAAGACAGGAACCTCAGTTTTTTTGGTGTGAGAGTCCACGCATTTCGGTCTGCATTTTGTCCAAATGTGAAACACTTACATAAAATAAGCAAATAAATAAATAAATGAATAAATGCAAAATTGAGCGACAGATCCTCGCTTCTGCTGAATTCTGCTCTATCCCGTATATTGGTACACTGACGCCAGTGAAATTACCACTGGTGATGAATTTGGGTGTCACTGTGTAGGCTTGTATGTCTCTATTTCAGTGAGTCAAATACATGCCTGTATGTGTATGCATTTCACTCGTTGCATGAACAGACACATGCACTCATATTCTGTGTTTGAACACTCAGGCAGAGCAGAAAGATTGGCTTCCTAAGGCATTTTCTGTGTTTTCTGGCAGGCAGCTGTACCCAGGTTAACCTGATCTTTACCACATAATTTTAGTCCAGGGAATGTGATTATAAAACTTTCCCATCCATGCAGCTCCTTAACCCAAACTCATGATACTGAAGTATGGATGGATTCCATTCTCAGTGTGTATGTATGTGATGAATTCAATGGATGGGAGGATTTTAGAACCACAGAACAATGTTTTTATTTCTATTTTTTTTCTATTTTTTTTCTTCCACAAGTGAATTAGCAGAAGGGTAACCATTGGCCAAAATAGCTGGAGCCATCAGAACTGACTGGGACTGATCTGCTTGAGCCAAATATGAACCTCAGAGACCCACCACAGACTTATATATATATTTAAAAAATAAAAAAATAAAAAATAAAAAAAAAAAGATTCAGCAAAACTCTCCTTGTTTAATGGCATTTTGAGGCACCCAAAACATAGCAAAGTTAGCGTGTAATTCTGAAAAATTAAATCAATGTTCTCGGAACAAAATGTACGAGTAGATTATTCAAGGAGAGCTATGCATTTGTCCCTCTGGGATCAAAGGTCTGAGCGAAAACCACACACACAAAAAATAAAAAAAGACAGTTGAATGCCAATTTACACCATAACAGGGTTTCTTAATCTATTCTAAGCAGACCTCACAGGAGAAAGTTGATAAAATACTGCAACAACCTTTTCTCCTTTGGATCCAACAAAGCCTCAGCAGAAATTGTGTTGCATGTCATGTCCTACCTACAAAGTGTATATCCCACCAGCAAAACCCATCTGGAAATAAATACACTGGAACTTATCTGGTGCCTCATTTGATATCCACCAAACCAATGAGTGAAATCCAGTGACTCTGCCTATAACAGAAACATGCCTTGCATCAAATATAGAAAATAAATACATATTTTTATTTTTATTTTTATTTTTATTTTTATTTTTAAGAATAAACACAAGACAGAGCCCTGAGGAGCTCTGTGCCAACTTTGCTTCCCTCATTTTATAATCTTAGCAATGAACTTCAACTCTTCTCTTTTCTCTGGAGTATTCTTTTGCCAAATGCACAGGGAAGAGCAGTTTTGCCTAAATTTATCATCTATGACATTGCCACGGTTCCTAGCTTTACTGCAACTCTTACAGAATGTCCTGGTAGAAAAACTACTGTAATGAAAAATTGAACCTCCATCACATTTATTGGTTATATGTCAGGTAAGAAGCAAAGGAAAATTCTGACGTTAACTTCTAAATACGACGAGCCTTTTAGCTGAGACTTGTCTATACAGAATCATCTCAAAATTTTACTGCTCTAAAGTTCTTCCTCCATATCACATGCACAACTTTCTGAAATGTTCCTGGTATTGTTTGGTTATTTGATTAAGAAGAACACAAAAATTAAAGATGACTAATACTGGCAAATAATACGCCAAATAGGATTTATATGTAGGCCTCACAGGCAGCCATTCCTCCTTGTTACTCAGTGTTTTAAATCTGTTAAAATTGTAGTCTGGTCCATTTAGAATTTTGTAAAGTTATACCATTGTTATTAATAGACTTTTCCCCAGTAATTATTGGAACTAACTGGGAAATTTCACCCAAATATGTTTTCCTCCTAAGAAGCAGAATACTTTAGAAAATAGCTCCGTGCAGTTAGTTATTCTGTGGGACTGACTGAAAAACTTTCCTGAGAGCCATGGCAATTGATTTCAGAAATGTTTCATTTCAAACATCAATTTTTTTTTCCAGACTTTTAAAAAAACATTTTAAGAACTTACCTTCCATTCTCAAAGTCTGTTAGATATCATAGAATCATAAGAATTCCTATGAAAATTCTGATGCTTGAAATTAAAGATTTCTGAAATCAATGGCCATGGCTCTCAGGAAAGTTGTTGAGTCAATTCCACAGAATAACAGAGAGAACATGTGGAGGAAATTACTCTTTTCTTATGTTTATTTTTAGGCATATCCTATAGGTCTCTTCCCATATGAGATGATGGCCTCAACAGGTCTTTGTTCTGAGCTGGTTATATCTACATACATTTTCTTATTAAGATAAATTGCATCAAGATGGGTTGCTTCAAGATGGTTTTGGCCAAGTTAGGAGATCTTCCAAAAAAAACTGAGGAAAAATAACCCAGGATGGCTCAACAACGTATTTCACCTGTCAAGTACTCCTCTTCAAAAGTTATTTTAGGTGGAGGGGTTTTACCTGATGATAAACTTTAGGAGCCACTCCATTCTCTTCAACTATAAAAGCAGAAGAATAGGCTTGACAGAAATATTAGGGAGCTCTGATCATCACTAATAATCCCTAGCCTTAGGGAATCGCAGAAGGAAAGTGGTGTGGATGTTTCAGATGTATAAAACTCCACTATGAATCTCTATCTTCATAAATCTCCTAAACGTATCCAATATTGTACTCTAAACTGGGATTAAGTACATATTTTGATTGTCCAGAAGTACCAAATAAAAGTATACCAACCCAAATTGAGAAAAGAAATATAGAATAATGTATTGAATCACTGTCTTGAATCACTATAACATCCCAATCAAACTTGGGCTCAGTTTCCACTTTCACAGAATCACAGAACCACAGACCGGTTGAGGTTGGAAGGGTCCTCTGCTCCATCTCCATCCTCTCATGTGCTCCAAACTCCTGCTAAAACAGTGACACCCAGAGCAGGTTGCCTAAGAACATTACACTGAATTTTGCTTTGGAAGCTGTTGTCTATCTTGTAATTATGTTTTTTTTTCCCCTTTTAATTTGCTTCTAGTGTGAATGCACGTATTAACAGAGTTACTACATACAATACTGAAAAATAATCCCAGCTGTTGGGTAGAGAGAGACATACAGAAGACAACAGTCTGTAGAGCACTTCAGGAATCTCACCAGCATCTGTCCCATCTAACTGACTTCCCAGACCAGATCACCATTTTGAAGTATCTTGATACAGATCCAGCAGTGTAAATATGAGCTTTGCTGTGCACTTGCACTGTTGATTCAGCTGCAGTGGGTATCCGGTCATTTGTGCAGAGAATTTGGAGGCAGATGGCCATAATGCTAGCCAAATCATTCCCTTCTGTGCTTGGCTACAGAAATTGGCATGCTTTCACCATATTAGCCCAGTAGGCCATCTGGATTCATCCAGACTTGCGACCCTTTTTCTGGCACATTTAACTATTGTATGTCTCAGCTTGTTGGCAATGATGAGAATTTTTCAAAAATTTGTCCTGATGTACCATGAGCTGTCATTTCTTTTGCTGCCAGTGTTTCTTCCAATCTATTTCAAGACACTGAGAAGCAGACAGTGCTGTGAAGCTTGTTCTCCTACGGAAAACAAAGCCTGGGAGGGAAAACTGGAGGTTTCATTTCACAGCCAATTTTTCCAAATATGCATAGCAATCTGACCATGGAGATGTGGCTATCCTTCCTGCGTACTACTTTGGGCTCTGTTTCAGATGGCAAAGACCTCATGGACCTCTTTAAATGAAAATGCTGTCTGGGAGCTTTGCAAACTAATCTCTACCAAATGGGATCCAGAATTAGATGCAATGGAAATGGCAGCCTGAATTAAAAAATACAAGATAAGGAGGAAAGGCTGAATATTGAGAATAAACATTTTGAACATAGTATCAGAAAATTTCAGGTGAGCTCCCTAATAATTTTCTGGATCTAGAGTTGTGTTCAGTGAAGAAGAAAGAAACATGAGGATATGAATGGTGAAGTTCTAGGTATCATAATCAAGGCATGGGATTAACTGGAAATAAATTAATCCAAAAAGATAAGGAAGGAAGGAAGGAAGGAAGGAAGGAAGGAAGGAAGGAAGGAAGGAAGGAAGGAAGGAAAGAAAGGAAATTCAGATAGTAATCTGTACAGAGGGTAGGGCGAAGGTAACACCTTCTCTGCTAGTTGGAGCATACTACCATTTTCTCTAAAGGAATGCAATTTATATTCAACTTCTGCATAATATAACACATTATTTATATTACCAAGGGCATTGAAGATCTTTCTACCTTTTTTCTTTTTCTCTCTCTTTTTTTTTTTCTTCTTTTTTTCTTTTTATAAGACTATCCTGATATCCTTGTCTCAGACTTGGATAAAATAATGTTTTATTTAGTTATGAAATTAAATACTCTAAAGCTCTTGAGATGACGGCCATTAGAGCCCAGCATGACTAAATACTATTCACCTAACATAACATTATCCATCAAGAATCCAACACACACACGCACAAATGGCCCACACCCAGTGCACCCAGCCAATACCTAATCTGTTGAAAATTAAGCTAGTAATGTATGTTAAAACATTTGTGGGAAGTTTGGATCCCAAGATATTTTGCTACAGTCTATGAGCCCTTCAATTAATTCATTACTCATTTTTCCCACTTGCTTATTCATAACTAGAGGCTATTGTCTTGTGTTTCTGACATCACAGTCCGTTGCCTTAGGAACAGTGATGATGTCACAAGGGTAGAATTAGCACCTATTAATATGAAGAGGCACAGAGAAGAGATGAATAATGGGCTTGGGGACTGAATTAGACACAAATTACTAGGAATTTTTTGGACAGGAAAAATACTTGAAAGGTAAATGGGGCTTATATTTAAATATTATGTTTTCATTGCACTTGGACAGCACACAAAAGTCGATATTTGAGCAATAAAATTATAAATACCGGGGTGAGAACAGCTGTAGGATCATGAAAGTTTTTTTCCATGCAAATGAGCCAAAAATTATGACTTTATTTTGAACACTAATGGATAAAAGCATGTGCCCTAGAATCCATCAAGGTAAGGAATTAGCCAACATCCAGGTATGTGAAGTTCTGTGTCTCACAGACCGTGGTTCAGTGGGGTATTACATTATTTCTAACATCACTTTCCTCTATTTTCCATAGAGATCCCTTTCCATTCACACTTGCTCTTTGTTTCTGGGTTGATTTTTTTTAGTTTTCTGCTTTGTCAAACGTCTCAAGCTATTAATCTAGATTAAGGTAAATGAACAGGATAAATATGTATGTACCTTCTAATCATTATGAATAAAATAATTTCTGAACAGTTGACTTCTCTGAAAAGAAGCCTATGGATTCTGATACACAGCAATCTAGAAGTGTAAAGATTGTGGATTTTTTTTTCTCTTTCTTTTCCTTTCCTGTGAAAGAATGACTAGCATAGGTTCATTTTGTCAAAATAATTTTCAACTGTGCATCTTGCACACCGTCAGCTTTGAATGCCTTCCTCGCTTGGAGCCTTTCTTTTGAGATCCAGACCATAGTGTTCTTGCAAAGCATTCCCAGGCATATGAAATCCCTGTTATTACCAAGCCTTGGTAATATGGGGTATTTAATATGGGATATTATGTGCAATGTGACAGCCAGTGTTACCCAAGGAGAGGAATTTGTGCACTGAGCTACTGCCTCTGTCCTGCGGTTGGTGCCATGAATATCTGATTTAACCATCATGCTGTGCAATCACTTCTGCACTTGTTGCAGCTTGCTTGTTGGCAACTTTTCTCCTTTCTGTCCTCTCAGTTTCTCGTTCTTCTTTGTATTTGTCAAGGCGTATTTTTTCTCCCAGTCATAAATTGGGAGATGTCATTTTTATTTTTATTTTTGTAAAATATAAAAGGAAATGTGCAGTTTTCAGGGTTTGTTTTTTTTTCAGTTGTTAATGTTTTTCTTTCCCCCCCCCCTTTTTTTTTCTTTAATGAAAGCTTGGCAAGAGCTTAGCACTATTTTGGAAAAAAAAAAAAAAAGCAATTTTTCTTCCTCCTCCGCTGCAATCTGCAGTTTCAAAGGTGGATCAGGCTCTGAGATTTTAAATTGAAATTTCCTAGTATTTCTACAATTCCCTCAACAGGGCAATTCCTACACCAGAGTCAGAGAGGCTTCACCATTTACCCCAGGACTTACTGAAAGCAAGAACACTCTGTCCTGTGCACCTTTGCTTGCTGAGTGTTTTTGCAGAGGTGCAAGGCTTGCCACTCCATCTTTTGGCAGGTGATGCGTAACGCCAAGCCGTACAGTCTGGAGGGTGAAAGCCAAGTCTGAAGGAAGCTGTCAGCATGGAGGGATGTGCTGCGACTGTTGGCTCCATGTCTGTCCCCATGGACCTCAGACAGGCGGTGAGAAGTGCGTTTTCACTCCTGACTCTTGACACAGGGATCAAGTTGCCCATCCATTTCCGCCATGGGCACTGATACCAGTCCCTGTGGACTTGATGTGGAGCCATGCTGGCTTTACTGCAGGAGATAGTGATGACCTGATGGGTCCTCAGCTTGTCACTCTTCATGCTGACAATCTAGAGGAGAAGCAGCCATCCCTGTGGCAGGAATCAGTAGCCTCTTGGAGGTTATGAAAGCGTATGTTCTCTCTGCACAGCTTTTTCACATATGGAAAAATATCTGAAATATACATATTGACATCACCAAGTGCTGGAATGTTGAATAGCTGTCCCAGTTCTTCATGTATAAAGGAGAGAAAGATGTTAAAAGTAGGCTAAATCCATGCAATGGGCATTGCCTCTTTATAGCCCTCCCCACCTATTAATCTGTAAAGATACACATGCAGAGCTTGTCACCCACATGCACACACATGACTTCATGCAGACATGCTCTTGATTTGCATGTATGGACAAACACACACAGACACTTAAAAGACAGCCACTGCTTTGATCACCTCATATTTTAAATAGAGAAAGGCAGCATTAGCTTTATCCTGTTTCACAGATGAGATGAACCAAGGATCAGGGAGATTAAGGGTCAGGTTCGCAGCAGTATCTCAGCAGCCATAGGTGAATGAAATCCAAGTGCCTGCTTTTAATAATCCTTCCCAATATCTCTTTGAACTGCTGAAACCAGCCCAACTTATTCAAAGTCAACAATGTAGGCCTCAGTGTTCTTTCAGAGATCCTTCACCACTGGGCTGACCTTCAACAAGCTTTAGCTCAGTTGTGTGATGACTTACAGGCAGGGTGTATTAAAAATATTAACAAATAATAAACAACATCAGGCATCAAAATGTCACATGCGTGGATGGATGTGATGGTACATGAATGGTGGATGGCACATATTTACGATCATCCAACAACAACAGAGGCACCAAAGAGAGCTGCAGCAGTCTAAAGCCCTGGGCTGCTAAATTTTACTGCTGCTCCTGTTTTATAGAAGGCTCCCTGCCTCCAAGCAAGCAGCATGATGGAGCTTTCACACTGAGTGACTCACTCTGAGTGTGAGAAGCCAAAGCTCCCCACCTCTCAATCCTTCATTTATCATGTCCCTCCCCTCCCTGCTGTCTGCAACTGCACAAGCATCATCACTACAGGCCAAGCTGGGGATCCAGCAGTGCTCCATGGAAGACAGAAATGGTGAAACAGGCAATATTTTTGCTTGCTTTTCCTTCTATCTACATCTGATCTTGTATTTAGCACCAGACTAGATGGTCATAACAAATCCTTCTGGCTCTATAGTCTGTTCATTTCATTGAATGCACTATGTGGAAAGTATTCTTTCTTCTTTGCCTGTATAAATATGTAGGTATAGATAGATAAATGCACATACATACATATAAAAGTATGCACAGCCACAGTCTGTACAAACACATATGTATTTTATAACCCTTCACCTACATATCTATAAATCCCTGTTCTAGTTTTCCCTCAAGTTAAACTACAGATTATTAATGACAAAATATGAACTAATGCTCCTAATATTCCTGTCTAGAAAGGGTGGAATTTCATTTGAGCTAATGCTAATTGACTGGAAGTAGAATTTTAAGCCTAGACTAGCTTTCTGGGCTTCTTTATAGTCGATAAAAGAGATGGGAATATCCAGGTGGCAATTTGGCTATCTGTTGTATTATTTACTGCCTAGATATACACTTTAATTGGGAAGCAGAGCTATTAGAGAGGGAGATGACATGAATGTGGAATGGATAGGGTAGAATTAGAGTCTGGTGCAGACCCTTAACACCAACTGTCTTCAGTGCTGGTGTGTTCATGCAAACTAGCTACACAAGTTCCCATTATCCTCATTGGAGATAGCACAATTAAGCAGACCCTAAATAGACATCTAGCAGCAGATGGGCTGAATTTTGTCCTCAGAATCCACTAACTAAATTCACTACAGCCAAGATGTCATCCTCCAAATACACATACCTGCCGCCTCTGGAGTCTATGAGATATAGAACCTGTGCAAGGTTCACAAGCATGATTAAGAGGCCTGGGAGACTCATGTCATTCTTAAAAAAAATAATAATAACATTAAGGCTTTTTTTTCACATTAAATACCTACTATTGAGCCAGTCTTAGATCACTGAAGACTGCGAGTGAAAGTGAGAAATGAACAGCTCATGCAGAAATGGTGGGATGAACTTGAATCCCTGAGATTAGAGAAACATGAGGTCCCAGTGGGACCTCATCTCACCTCTAGCTGCCTCTCTGGAAAAGCAAAGGTCTGTTGTAGCCTCTGTTTCTGAAATAAATGCTCCATGCAGACACTGTGAGTATTTTAGAGGAAGAACAGATGGCCTGAAAACAGTGTTAGTGGTTTCACACCAGTAAAGAGCTAAACTCCAATGTGCTGCTCTGTCACTCCCTCTCTTCAAAAGGACGGGGCGGGAGGTGGGGGAAATATGGTGTGGAAAAAAAAGCTCATAAGGACAGGGTGATCACTCACCAAATGATGCTGTAGACAAAACAGACTCAACATAAGAGAGATCAATGTAATTTATTGCCCATTGTTAACAAACTAGAGCAGTGAGAATTAAAGGCAGAGTAAAAACACTTTCCCCCACCCACATCCAACCTCTTTTTCCCAAGAGGCACAAAGGAATAGAGAAGTAGGGTGGTCAGTTCACAAGGCTGCATTTCTGCTACTCCTTCATAGAATCACCGACATTGGGAAAAACCTCCAAGATAATGCATTCCAACTGTCCACCTACAAGTATTAGCCCACTAAATCATGACCCTCAGCACAACATTTAAATGTTTCTTGAGCATCCCCAGGAATGATGATTCTACCACCTCCTTGGGCAGCCCATTCCAGCTCACGACCACTATTTCAGAGAAGAAATTTATGCTAATATCCAACCTGAACTTTCCCTGCTGCAACCTGAGGCCATTTCTTCTAGTACTATCACTAGTTTATGGTCACTCCCTTCTCCTGCTCCATGTGGTTCCCTCCCATGGAATGCCATCCTTCCCCAAATGATCCTCATGGGCTTTCCACAGGCTGCAGTTCTTCAAGTGTTCCTCCAACGTGACTCAGTACCACAGGGCCCACCCTTCAGGCACTGCTCCAGCATAGATGCTCACAGACAGCATCTCTCTCCAAGCCCCCCACCCCAGTCATGGGCTCCTCTCCATAGGTTACAGCCCTGACCCGTAGCTGCTCCTGCAGGGGCTCTCCATAGGTTTGGCCTCGTCCAGACCTCATCCACTGCTGCACTGTGGGCTCCTCCATGGGTGCACATAGAGATCAGCTCTGCATGGTGTCCATGGTTTGCAGGGGAACTGCTGGCTCTGAGCTGACATGGGGCAGTCCCAGGGCCCAGTTCAAAAAAGGCTGCCCCTGCAGCCTCTCCACTACCAAAACTTGCCATGTAAACCTAATACAAGCATCCTTAACAAGACATAGAATCATAGAATCATGTTTTGGGTTGGAAGAGATCTTTAAGATCATCTAGTTCCAGCCCCCTGCTATAGGCAGGGACACTTCCCTCTAGACTGCTCACAACCCTATCCAGCTTGACTTTGAATGGTTCCAGGAGGGGGCATCCACAGTCTCACTGGGCAACATGTTCAGTGTCTCACCACCCTCACAGTAAAGAATTTCTTCCTAATATCTAGTCTAAATCTACCCTCTTCCAGTTAAAACCATTTCCCCTTGTCCCGTTGCTAGATGCCCTTATAAAAACTCCTTCCCCAGCTTTCCTGAGGGCAGCCTTTCCTAAGCATGAGGGCAGCCTTTATGTTGACCTTCTTCAGACTGATAATCCTGAAAGCTTTAAATGGATCTGATTTAAAAGCATTCTTCTGTCTAGGTGGATGATGCTGAGAGCAAAGCAAAAAGTAAATTCTATGCAACAGTTCAATTCTGGGCGTCTCTTTCTTAAAACCATATTCTGAGAACTGTTGGAGGTTTGCCCTTCAGAAGCAAATAAGAGTCTCTTCCACTTCACCTGCAGACAAATTGATTATGGCAGTTGAATGAGTTCACTGGAAACATACAGAAAACATGTGGTGACTCATAGAACGATCCAGGTTGGCAGAGACCTACATGTGTATCTTGCCCACATTTGACTCCATGCCACGGTAGCAAGAACACATGATGTCAGAGACATCAGGTTTTAGATTGAAGTTTATTGCTAATACTTTTCATTGAGTATTTTAATTGATAGTTATTGTTTAGCAGTAATTATCAGCATCATATAGAAGAAAAGTTATGTGTGCATGTGTATGAAAGTATAATTTTACTTGTGTGATGAATTCATAGTTTCATAGCTCTTTGAGATCACAAAATAGGATGTTCCTCTACAGGCAGGTCAACACGATTGCCATTTGTGAGAAGAGCAGACTCCTCTTTGTTTCCTTGCTGGAAACAGAGTCCATCACATGGAATAACAACACCAGCACTTCCCTGTTACAAGGTAAGAAAACCTAAGAGACTCCAGCATTTCCTTCCCTAGGCAGAAGAATTCCACAGCCATTATGCCTTTAGTACAGGAGCTGAAGTCATGGGTGTGATTCAGTGGCTATGAATTTTGCAGAGCAGGGCAGGGCTCTCAGAAGGTTAAGCTGATGTCTGGGCAGCAGCCTATAGCAATTGGAAAACCACAAACTTCTCTGCCTGTCCTGCTGGCTGCAAAACCCAGTGTAGGAGGGCCGAGGCCGGTCAAAGACTCAGGCAGGTCAGGCGGTCCAGACAAGTGTGGATGTTTCAACCAGAGCATGAAGTTCACCAGGGGGTCATTGCAGCTGTCAGCTGCTTCTGAGGCTTGATCTAAAACCCGCTGACCTCAATACAAGGCTTTCCCTTGCTTTTCATTTGGCAGCTTTGAGTTAGTGCCTTGCTACTAAAGTTTTGAAAGTAGTAGTTCTCACCTGGGGCTTAGCCTATTTTTGCAACCTGTGAGCACTGACATTAGCTGTGTATTTCTGTTCTGCACTGTGGCTTCTACTCTAAACCCAGACATCTTTGTGCCATGTAACATACATTAATTTCAGCAGTCAGACAGGCAAATATCTAGTAAGTCCTTATAGTCTACAAAGTCAATATCTTGGGGAACAACAACAACAAAAAGCAAAACAGGTGTTAATCCAAAAATATTTGGAGCCATTGTTGGCTAGATTACATATGGATCATTCCCTGAAGGCAGTATGCAGCTTGAGGAACTCATTGCAATGGAAAAGAAGTAATATCCTGATTTTTTTTACACTGTGAAGCAAAATATATATCTCTACGGACAAGGAGTAAATTGCTATGATGTGTTCCCTTAAGAAATCAAACCTTTCATCTAGACATAAAAATCATCATTTTTCCAATTTAATCTTCCTTGACTTTTTTTAAAAAATACAAACTTATTCTGAATCTAATTTTTGTTTTTGTTTTTGTTTAGAATCATTTTTCTTATTCTCAGATAAATGTCAGAGAATATAAAAAACGTTATTATTGTTATCATTAATATTGTTCATTTGGAGACAACATGCAAGATGTTTTGGGAAGATTCTTTGCTTTTGTTCTCAGGACATTTGAGAGGGAGTGACCAAAGCTGTTGGTTATTCACTGGAGCAGTGAGAGATGCTCATCTTTAAAGTGTTCTTCAGACACTGAAGAGTTCTCTGTCACTTACTTCAGGGTCTTCTCACTTCAAAGTGATAAGGCATTGCATCTGCTTAAAAATTGTCCTGAATGTTTGATTCAATACCATGATACGGTTTTTGTATTTTGTTTGGTTTGGGATTCTTTTGCTGAGAGGAGAGGAGAGGAGAGGAGAGGAGAGGAGAGGAGAG
>NW_024884146.1:0-26584 GCF_019232065.1 Centrocercus urophasianus
TATTCTCCCCCCTTTCCCTCCCCCCAATCAGTTTGGATTGTTACATCCAGTGTTCTACCCCCCATCGGTTTCTTTTTGGGATTGAACACTATAGAGCACAGTCTGCAGGTCAAGGGAGGTGATCCTCCCCCCCTATTCTGCCCTGGTGAGGCCACATTTATTGTATTGTGCCCAGTTCTGGGCTCCCTGGTTCGAAGAGGATAGGGGTCTCCCAGAAGGAGTCTAGCAGAGGACCCCAAAGATGGTACAGGGCCTGGAGCATCTCCTGTATGAAGAAAGGCTGAGTAACCTAGGGCTGTCCAGCCTGGGGAAAAGAAGACCGAGGGGGATCCAATTCATGTTTATAAATATCTGGAGGGAGGTGGGAGGCAAAGCAGATAAGGACAGGCTCTTCTTGGGGCTGCATAGCGATAGGACAGGGAGTAGCAGCCTAAAAGTTGAAGATAATTCCATTTAGACATGTGAAAGAGCTGCTTTTCATTAAGGGTGATGGAGCACTGGAACAGACTGCCCAGAGGGGTGGTGCAGTCTCTTTCTGTGGAGCTATTTAAGATCATCTGGATGCCTGTCTGTGCAACCTGCTGTAAGGAACCTGCTTGAACAGTGAGGTTGGGCTTGGTTGTTTCTCGAGGTCCCTTCCAATCCCTGCAATTCTGTGACTTTTTGCTGTGTAAGTTGAAGAATTTATCACCCTGCCATACTGCAGGCAGACTGCAGGTGCCAGCATCACACCAGCTTTGGAACTGCCACACACTCAAATCTGTCAGTTATTTGGAGATGGTTTTACAGCTGAGGGGTCAGTGTGGATGTGGAAATCATCCTTGTGGAAATCTTTGGGATGTTATTGAAGTGAAATAGTACACAGACAGCTGTTGAGCCAGTGACAGCATACTGTAGGTGTGTTGGTTGCTCTTTTTACCCACTGCATTCATCTGTTTCTTTTATGGAAGAAGAAGGTGTTATTTATGGCCAGGAAGTTTGAAATGAATGACATTGTGGTCTCTGAAAGAAAAAAGACAGCAAATTGGTGAGGGTTGCAAAAAAAAAATGTGAATGCTTAAATCTTGTTCTATCAGGGAGGCTGAAGTTGGAGCTGCATGCCTGGTGTTCACATTGAAAGTTTGGGAAGTAGTTTCTTATCTTTTGAATGACGTGGTTTGTTGAAGCCACATCATATGCCTCAGTGTGCTTTTTTTATTACAGGTATCTTCAGCCTCCAGGAACTTGGATTCAGTGTGCCTTAGAATCAAGAGAGCTTCTTGCTTTGTGTCTTAAAAAAATTAAAGCTTCACTTAGCAAGGTGGGTAATGAATTTATTAGTCTTTCACAATGTGTCTGTTAGCACGACATAAAGTAAAATCTGGCTAACTCGTGCTGGGTTTCATTCTTCCAGAGTAGCCATTCGTGTTGGTATAGGGGTTATTAAGCGAGTGAGTATCTGTAGTGAGCACAGATAATAGCAGTCTGATCTCATACAGTGCATTGGAAGAGCAATGAGCTAAACCATAAGCTTGTGTTTTCTGTTAGCTAGAGCTGCTCATGCTTAAGGCTGAGCCTTTGTTTGTTCCCACTGGCAGGTCCGGCTGATCGACGCAGGCTTTATTTGGACTGAACCACATTCTAAGAGATTGAAGCTGAAACTGACTGTTCAGAAGGAGGTAACAGAAGTGTAGCAATCTGTGTGCAGGTTTTTTTTTAAAGCTTTTGTGGCAAACAGTATTCTTGTTATTGGTTTGGTTTTTTCCTGCTGTTTAGATAAGTGGTTCTCTCCAATAAAATACAGCATGTTTTTAATGGCTTCTTTTGACAAAATGTTGATTTACTTAAACTTCAATTGTGATGATCAGAACCCAGATGGCAAAACTTGAAGAATGTTATCAGCTGTCCCCATAAAACTGTCAAAACTTCTGTTTTGCAGGTGATAAATGGAGCAGTTCTTCAGCAAGTGTTTGTGGTGGAATATCTGATTCAGTCGCAGATGTGTGAAGACTGTCATAGGATTGAAGCTAAGGATTTCTGGAAAGCTGTGGTTCAGGTCAGGCAGAAGGTAGAGGCAAACTGTGTTTTTACTTTATGATGGCAGTGCAATAATGCAGAGAAACCTTTGAGTGACTTTCTGATTTTCTCAGGAAAGGGTTTGCTTGCATTTGGCTACTGCCACAGTAATAAGTTTCGCCATTTTTCCTTCTGGTTTTAGTTTGGAAATCTTTTTTTCTGTTGTCCAGTATTATTAATATGCCCTTTTATAAGTGATGGCTCGCAGATGGATCTTACGTGAATTTTTATATATCCTTCCTTCTGTATTTTAAGGCACTGCTGGAAACAGTGGAGCAGATTGTTTATAAATATTTAAATCTTCTTTAAAGAAAAAAGATATCTGTAGCAACAGGCTGTGCAAAAAAAAAGAAACAGAAGGCTTAAATAATTTGGTATAAATAGAGCACATCTCTGAAGTGTTTTTGGTTGGGATAGACTTTGGACTCTTCCTTCTGTAGATGATCTCTTCATATAAACATTTATTCTCCAGCAATTCTGCATTTGCTCCAGGTGATTCTTAAATGACTCTGATGGATTTATTTTGGCTTTGTTATAGACTCTGCACAAAAAGACTTTCTACTATTTGGAGCAGCTGATTTTAAAACACAGGCTTCATCAAAATACACTTCGCATCAAGGAAATCCATGGTAAGTGAGGTGGCTTGTTAAGCTGGAGATAAAATAGACAAACCTGGATTATGTTGCATTAATAGCTGTGTGTGGGTAACCAGAAGAGTGTTCTTTTCAAATGCATTGCATAGATATGTTCATCAGGCTTTTTTTTTTCTTTCAGATGGCCTGGATTTTTATTATTCTTCGAAGCAACACGCTCAGAAGATGGTAGACTTTCTTCAGTGTACAGTTCCATCTAGGTGCGTCATTGACATCTATTGCCCTCCCCAAAAGCTTTTGGGAAGTAGCTGTTATCCCTCTTTTTAAACAGATTATGTGAGAACTCTGTGTTCTATTCAATAGACAAAGCCCCTTGTGCAGAGGTCTCATGTTTTCTGTTTGGGGATTGTGAAACTACCCTTCATGAATTTTTGTAATTCCTTAATGAATTTGCTGTTTGTAGCTATGTCCAGCTCTTAGTGCTGGTTATCTTCTCTCCCAAACAGAGTCTTTCTTGCTGCTTGAAGCTCTATTTTTATGTTCTTTAGGTCGAAATCATCCCAGCGCTTGACCTCACATGATGTTCATAGTAATGTCTACAACTACAAAAGCACTTTCTCCGTGGAAATTGTTCCAGTATGCAAGGTAGTTTATTTCTGTTTCATCTCCAGGGTACTGTATGAAGTGGCAGGAGTTTGGTTTTGCTGACAGAGACATTATTTATTTTATGTTTGGGGGACAGGAGGGTTTAGTCCCCAAGTGAGCTTGGAACTTAGCTAGCATTTATTATCAAGTTATTGGAGGATGTTGGGTGGGGATCTGAAAATCTCAAATTTGAAAATCCATGTTTCTGATTTCTTTAAAGGCTTGATTAAAAATTAAAGAAATGTGAACTTTAAAAGATGTTCTCTTTGCATGCAGGACAATGTTGTATGTCTGTCACCAAAACTGGCACAGAGTCTTGGTAACATGAGCCAGATCTGTGTGTGCATTAGAGTTACAAGTACTGTCCACCTCATTGATCCTAGCACTCTGCAGAGTAAGTTGTGATTTTTTTCTGCAATATGGCAAGGTGTTGAAAATCTGCTGGCAAAATTATTTACATAAAATCTTGTATTTTTGCACCTTATATAAGTATATATCTTGTATATCTTATATAAGTATATATCTTATATAAGTTATAAAAGTATTTGTGCACTCGTGACAGAAATTGAATAGCAAACAAAGACCAAACTCTTCTCTAAACCTAATTTCCTTTGTGTCCTAGGAAAATCTGCAAGGTTAGTACTAGGTTTGTGGATGGTGTAGGGCTCTGCCAAGCACTTAGATTTGTCAGGGACGTGCCTCTCAAATGAGAAGACCTCTCTGTATTTATTGATGTGTATGTGATGCAAAATACCTCTGATAAGGCTACATCCCAGGAAATGATTTGTGTGCATAAAAGACTGTGCTTCAGACACTTGAGATGTGACTCGTCTGTCACAGATCATCAGCTGCTGTCACAGCCAGAGTTTACCATATATATTGTGTCCCAAATAGTTTGTTCTCATAACAGTCTTGAACAGAATGCATTGTAGTTGCCTGTGTTTTGGTTAATGCTTCGTTTTAATTATCTGAAAGAAACTTTCTCCCTTGTGGTTGTCTTTGCTGGTTCTTGGTTTTTCCAGTTGCTGAAATTGATGGAAATACCTACTGGCGCCATCCTTTCAATAGCTTGTTCAACCCAAAGCAGCTTGAGGAATTTATTGTTATGGACATCAATCGAGTTCAAGAAAAGAAGAAACCTGCAGGTGCAGGGGCAAGATCAAATAAAGTAAGAGTTCCTGTGGATGTTGTTTTGTTTGGGAGATTATGGAGATGTGAGTTCCACTTTTAAGTTATTTTCTTTTGAGTTTAAACCCTACTTGTTAGTGCCACCACAGAAATCATTATTTTATACTAGCTTTGCAACTCTTCAATTACTGTTCTTTTTTCTGAAGCATAGAAACTTTTTTAATCAGAATTAGTGAACAAGAGTCAACTGCTTTTCCTCATTCAAAGGGTAAAAGTAATAGAAAGTTACGAAGTAAACAAGTGATTGCCCTGTTTATTTCCTTAGTTTTGTAAAGATGAGAAAATAATGGTAGCAAGCAGTATGTTGGATTTCTGTTATAGAAAGCTTAATTGCAGCTGTAGTTCAACACACTAATGTAGCAGTGCAAATGTTTTAACAGCACGGAAGGTTAAGCTGAGTTTATTACAAGCTTGTTTATTTTTCATTCCTCAAGCACACGCTGGCTGAAGCCTGGGTAAAGAAAACCTCGGAGCTGAGTACAGACCATCAGTATTTCTGCTGCACTCACTTGGGACACATTCTAAATCCTGGTGACCTTGTCTTAGGGTCTGTTCTGTTTCTTGGTTTTGATTTAAATGAGCCATTCCATAGGAGTTTGTGTTTGAGCCTTGCAGCAGGAATTTTGGTGTTGGCCTTGCACTGGAAGCTTGAAAGGTTTCTATGTGTGGCTGTGGAAAGGAAGTTTTGAGTCTCTCAGGAGCAAACACGAAAGAAAATACTGGTATCTGATGACTTAATTCTATTCTTAATTTGCTAGGGAGCTGGAATGATTATTTCAGTTCATACTGCTGACTTGGATTCTGTACATGCCTGTGTATTATCAAGATAGTTGTGAATTTCCTAAATGAGATCTGCAGAAGGGATAGAATCTTTCATCTTGGCTATGAAGAGATAGAGGGTTATAATACAGTAAAACTTCTAGCAGAACTCATGCCATAAAACTAGCTGCTAGTTGACTTCTAAAGTGAGATGAGAATAACAGTGCAGACACAGATGAGATTTTGAAAACACTAGCCAAGATCAAAGTAAAGTGAAGGCATATGACCTTTTTGATTAAATGTGAGTATTGCATACAGCAATGACAAATGTGAATGTTTTTAGGATGGGGCTTGGTTAGTGATTCTCAAGTAAATGGGAATAAACATGAATATTTTGAAGGCAGCAGAACCTCAGGGATGTGTGTGGGTTCATGAGGCTGGTGAGTGTAGTGGTGCTACTGAACAGAATGTGGGGACAGCAGTTTGCTCTAAGAGTTCCTCAGTTATGACAAGTGCATATTGTTGTGGATTTCTTCTTTTCTCTGTCCTTAGTTTGGAAACATTCATTTTTCTGAGTAGCTATAACTGAGACTATGATCTTTAATACAGACATTACATTTGCTCTTTAATACTAGCATATAAAACCTTGACTTCGTTTTTCTGTACTTAAATAAAAGTATGAACTACCTGTTTTCATTTTAGATTTGACTTGGCCAACTGTAACTTGAATGACGAGTTTGTGAATAAGATGAGCCCACACAACGTCCCTGACGTGGTAAGATCATTTTCTTTGTCTGTACAGATTTCTCTGCATTGCTCAGGAAAATCAAGTGGCTTTATATCAGATGCACACTGGTTGCCTGGTGCTCAAGGAAGGAAATGTTAATGTTGAAATTTGAATGGAATCCAATCAGTGAGAATTAGTTTCTTGCTACTTTTATTTTAGTGTGGTGTTTAAATAATATGTTTACCTTAACCTACCTTATTCATTGCTGTTCAAATTACCCTGTGTGGTGAAAACTCTTACATCTCCAGGGTATGCCTCTTCAGGAAATAAAAGTTTCCAAACACTTTGGTTTGAATTGAAAAATGCTGTATGAATTCTATTTAAAACTTTTTAGTGCCAGACTGCCAAAAGTGCAGGTGTCATATGTTACTGTCTGCAGTTTGTTTGTAAGACTGAGTCTGCTGTTTGTTCTGATGTTACAGTTGCCCAAATCTAGACTTGGGTGTTGCTTTGGTTTTTTTTTAAAGCGTGTCGTGAGTTGCATATTATGGTGTGTGTGCATGTAAATATCTGTGGGTTTCCACTGTAGGTACTGATAAAGAAGAGCTACGACCGTGCCAAGCGCCAGCATCGCAGAAACTGGAAACTGAAAGAGCTGGAAAGAGACAGAGAAGGCATGGATACAGATGATGAAAGGTATCAGCCATGAAGTTTTGAAGTCCTTTCTACCTAGGATAGCATGCTAAGTCTGAAAATACCATTTACCACTCTCTGCTAAGGACAAAACCCCCAGTGTAATGCCCTACTACTGTTACAGGGGCACAAGCAAATGCTGCTGGTTCTGTAGGGGTGTGATGATGGCTGATAAAATAGGATAGGCTCTAAACAATACAGTCTTTGCATCTTTCCTAGTGCAAGAAGTGCTTTAAACATATCTATGCACCTTACTTGTGCTTTTAGAATACTCTATCTTGACTGCTAGGTTTCAGGGAAGGTGGATACTGAGGTGGCTGGTGGGGGGTCAAGGAATGAACTAAATCCTGAATCTTAAAGATAACCCTGCAAACAGATTTACTCATTTACATGAGGCAAATGATGAATGTCAGAGCTATTGTACCTTATGGCTGCTGGTTTTTTTAGCTAAGGGTTGCTTTTGTGAAAACATGTTTGTCATTGTTCCATGGCAAAGCTGAAACAGCAGCAGATAACAAATAATGTCTAGCTGAGTAGGAAAAAGGAGGCAATTAGAGTTAAATGAGGACAGGCAGTTTACATATATTTTGGAAACGAGTAGGTGCTAACAGTAATCAAAATAAAATGAAAAAAAGGCAGAAAGAATGAGTTGACAATGTAAGAATGTTATCAGAAGGCACAACTGAAGGACTGCAGTCCTTTCTTGGAGCTTTCTTCTTTTGATTTCTTTTTATAAATTTGCATAAATGCAAAGGGAAAGTGAGTAAGTAGATTAAACCTCGTTTACAGACAATACCAGGACTTCCTTGAAGATCTGGAAGAAGATGAAGCCATAAGGAAAAACGTCAACATTTACAGAAGTAAGGCCTCTTTTACGATTGAATTGCATGTAATTTGATCATAGCTATTTGAGCAAAAATATTCTTGCTGAAGCCCTGTGTTTGGATCTTTGAACTGCTCATTCTTGGAGTAATGCTGTAATGTAACAGCATGAGGTATTGCTCACTTGCACTGAGTGATGCTCATGTTCTTGCTTACCTTTAACATAAGATAAAAGCCTTTTTCCTGGACTCTCAAAACCTGTACTGGGTAAAAAACATGATGATTAACTTGGCATCTTCCAAGAAGGCAAGCGTTATTCTTTGGAGTTGGATGTTATGGGGGAGTTTGTTTGCTTGTTGCATGTTTTCAGTCACTTGGGGTTGTTCAGGTTGCTCTGGTTTTCGTTTCTTTTGCTTAGCTGTTCGGGTTTTTTTTTTGGTTGATGTTTTTTTAATTGATTTTTTTAGATGCAGACATTCCAGTGGAGAGTGACACAGATGATGATGGGGCCCCTCGGATCAGTCTGGCTGAAATGCTGGAGGATCTCCATATTTCTGAGGATGCCACTGGTGGGGAAGGAGCAAATATGCTGACAGAATAAGCATAGTGCATTAAGCAGTGCAATTAGTATTTGCCTGGGGAGGAAAATGTACCCCATATAAGCAAACATTATGAACTGTGATCACATGAATATGGAAAGTAATGTTTTAGCTACAGCCATGCCTCTAAATCACATTTCTGAATTGATATTTCATATATAATTATCTAGAAGATCAGTGACTGCAGTTAAGCTTCTGTGCAAACACTGTCATATGAGTTCCACAAGTTCTTCTCATCTCTGAGTGTTTTCTCCTTGCAACTTCTTGTAAGGTAAAGACCAGGCGACTAACTTCAGTTGTATCCACTGAGAATATTAATTGTTCTGCACCTAAGACTGCTAATAAAGAAAAATGTCCATCAAGAGAGATTTTGTTCTGGTTTGCTAGACTTGTAGGTACAATACCTTACCTACTGTTTATTGTTTTCATTTATTTACCTGAAATGGATTTTTCCTGTCTTAATCTTTTTGGCACAACGATTTATTGAAGACTTTCATTATGATGACAGTTTATTCCATATAACAGTATTTTGGGGAGGTTTAAGAGTTTTGTGATGCTGTCAATAAGGGAATTCCAACTATTTCTGTTATGTACACAAAAACGCTTTGTTGTAAATTGATTGAACACGCAGCCCACAATCAGAAAGATTTGAGACTTCTTTTAAATGGTAATGAATATTGTATTGTACTGTATTTCATGCTTGTATCAGTGGATTAAATGCAGTTTGCATAATCTGAGTAATACACTGAGAGATACTGTACATAAAGATTTTTTTGTCTCAGAGTCTGCCTGAGTTTTCGCAGGTAATAAACTGGTTGGACAACAATTGACTTCTCTTTGTGTCTTAATCTCACTCCAGATATATACCATGAATCACCTCACCTCTGATAACTGGAGCAAGATATACACCCAGTATCAACTGTGAAAAAACTATGCAAATGTTTTTGTTCCATCATTATTTAAGTAAATGTTAAAATGAAATTCATCTCTGCTGTAAACCCAGATAGAACATAAGCGTTATACTGGAACATTACGTGCTGATGGTGTGTTAAAACTTCTGGTTTTAATTCTGTTGACTGAACTTGTGGTGTGCCATAGAAGGCAAGGGGGAAAAAATGAAAACGTGGAAGGTCAGCTTTGATGTAGTAAAATTCTGAGCCTGCCATAGGCATTGCTATCAGCTCAGCCATCCTGCAGAACTGTCTTTTATCGTGTAGTTGGGTCACACTAAGCTCTCCTGCATCCTCCTTGAGGAGCTTTGTCATAGTTTTTATTACGAGGAACGGTCATGAGAAATCCATAAAGTTGCCAAAAAGTGAAGGAGCAGTTTATCTCGTGACAGTAGTTCAGTATAGGAAAGGTATGAAGCATTAAAAAAAAAAATGTAAATGAGAATACAATTGCACAGCTAGCCTGAATTATCACTGCAACAAGAATGGTTTGGGTGTGTTGATTTTTTTAACATATTTTACTTCTATCTGCGCCTGCCAGTAGTGGTGGGGAAATTGAGATAAGCTCAAATCTAGTGACTCTTGGGCCAGATCTATGGAAATGGAAGAACTTTAATTAGCCATAACATGTAACAGCCAGTCTGTTCCATGACTGGATGAGATGGGTTCTGAGTTGTGATTTTTCTGACACAGGTAAAAATGATCAAACCTTTCTTGCACATGCTTTGATAATAAGATTCCTGTTGGCAGCAGAGAGGGAGTTGTAATAAAAACCTGTTTTAAACTCTGCTGTTTTGATCAACTCTCTTCCTTCCTCCCTAATGTTTTCTTTCATACTAGCTCTCAGTAATGTCAGACGGATTGCTGTCTTATCTGTCAATCTGCTTGTTATTGGAGATGTCTGTCTTCTTTGTCCCCCTATGGTCTGTTACTGGTCTGTATTGGATTTCAAGCATCTTTCAGCAAGTCTTGTCTGGAAAGATGTTTAGGTATGGGTGCTAGACAAACAAGTCATAAATCCGAGTCCATTGTTTGCTAGCTGGTAACACATAGTAACAGCTCTCCAAAGGGTGCCTAAGCTGTGTGTGTACTTGAAACCCAAGTTAGCTCTCATTTTAGGTTCTCAAATTTACGGCGTCCCTTTAATATGTCAACAGTTGGGAGCCAGAAGAGGCTCGGATGGTGTACGGCCAGTGAAGGCAAGATCTGCTCAGTGACACCGGATAAGTAATGTGATAAAAGGTACTTAATTCACAGTAGAGAAAAGGCTGCTATGTAACCTGCATCTCCTGAAAGTCTCCATCTGCGGATTAAGCCACAGTTTAAAGAGAAAGCTCCTTATTTTATACAGCAGAGAAGGTGCTCCAGGATTTGAGTCATAACTTCTTAATGGTTTGCATGCAGCTTCTGATGAATTTTGAATTGGAAGAGTTGAAATATAACATTCCTCGAGTCTACCTGGGGAGGAGAGTGTTTGCTTCTGAGATGTGAATGTTATAGACATATGCATACAGCTTTGTACAGAGAATGTGTGATAGGAAGTACCAAGCAGTAGCAGTGCGTACAGTAATTTATGGATAGCAATACAGATTTAAAAGGGTTGTTGATATCTGAAATAGTTGTGATGGTTGTGTGCTTGCCACATGTGGTAAGCTAGTAGAAGATGAAAAAGAAAGAATACTTTTAAAGTATTTAGGGAGGAAAATAAAAGCATAGCCAGCTGAAGCGATTCTGTTTCAGCAGAGAAGAAAAGTTTTGTCCTTCAAAACAGCCGATGTGTTGTTCTTTCAGAAGGAAGGCTTTCACAATGAGAAACCAAATAAGCTTCTTACAGACATTAACCCCTGTCACCCTAATCCTCCTGTTTAGAAAGACTTACTTGAGCTAAGGGAGTTTCATGTTTTCCCCCCAGTCAGTTACTGAAGGGACGAAGGGAGACAAGGAAAATGAAAAACTAGATTTAAACCTTCTGGGGTTTTTATTGCTGAATTTGCATTTAGTTTAGTTACTGCTGGGGGGTTCAGTTCCCTTTGTGAATGCGCACAGTAGTTCCTGTCAGCACTCAATGTATTACCATGATTCTTGATCATTTAAAGGCAAGTCAGAGTTGTTCTATCAGAAAACAAAGCCGTTGTCATAGGGATTATTCCAGTCTGTGTCCTAAGGAGATACCAAGGGCTGGCAGCAGAAATTTCCTTTTCTCCTTTGGAAGTTGTCAGAGACTTTGAGATGTTCTTGTGATGAATGTGATAGTCCACCTGATGTCACTATTCCTTCGTGTTAATGGAAAGCAGCAGTCTGTTCAGTTGTAACGAAAAGTCAGCAAAACTTGGTTCAGTTCTTGTTCGTGCCAGTGTGGTTCCTGATGTGTTATTTTGAACCTAAATGAAAATAGCACCACCTTAACGGAAAATAAGACAAAAGCTTTGATCGAGATGCTTAAGCACTTCTGGCAATCTGCTCCTTCTGCTGACAGATCTGCCTTTGCACTTTGCCACGGCCGCTTATTTTAGCTGCGTGCTCCCAGAGCAGTTAAATATAGGAGTGAGACTTGTGTTGGGTTTCAGAGATTTTTGGCAATGTTTGCTGCAGCTCATTCCAGAATTTAGTCATGTAGCAATGAATACTACTATCAGAATTTACCTAGGTTTAAGTTTTCCATACTCAATCTTCATGAGCTTAGGATGGGAATATGGTTAAAACAAGAGGCAAGAGGTGAGATTTAAAACTTGCCAGAATTTCCGTTCCATGCTAAAAGCAAAGCATAATCAGGAAAGAAAAGTGTCTTTGTGTAGTTCGAATAATCAACTTTATAAAATGAAACAATTATGTATGACACCTACATCCACAACTAATGCAATTTCTCACATCAGCTAAGGGAGTGCTTTACATTGCTAAGAACTGAAAGGACTTAAAGAAGAAAAACCAATCTGTGTTGAAGGACAAGTTTTGTAAGATAGAAGGAAACTCCTCAAGCTGTGAATTTTTGGGGTAGGCTGCTTGTATACTGCTTAGCATGATGTGACTGGATGCTACATGCTTTATTATACATGCTCATTCGTTCTTTAGCCCTCAGTCATAAATTAAAGCTCTAGGTTTGTTTGAGATTTTTTTTCTTAAAAGATGAAGACTAATATTCAAAATAATCCAGGCTTATGTCCTTTAGGATCCTGGAGTGGAAATATTCTGACAGCCAGATTTAGACACCGTGATACAAAGGTTCCATGATGCCCTGTGGAAGCCATAGTTAGAGGTAAGCACGCAGATTGCCAGCACATCAAACGCAGAGAATTCATCCCAAAGGCCCAGGTTTGTAGAAGCTGGCACACAGAGCCAGGAGGTGCCAGGGGAGCTAGCCTGGGAGAAGCGTTTGTAGGAGTGCCAGCAAGAGCACTTGTGCTGGGGCAGCTGACCCAGCGAGCACACAGAGGCAGCTGCTCCACAGCCTTCTGGAATCACCAGGTCCTGGTGCCTGTTCCCATATCCACTATGCTGAGCTCCCTGGAATGGTGCATAGACGGTTTTGCCTAAGATGCAGTTCCAGCCAAAGGATGCATGTGCTCCAAGTAGGGTTTAACAGGGATTGTCTCCAGTGGAAATGGTGGAAATGTTGAGACAGCTGCTGTTTAACCTTGGCAGCCTCTGAATTCTGAATATAGCTTGTTTGTTTACCTTGGTGTCTTGACTGTTTGAAATTCTCTTTCCCGAAACACACTGCTTGCGCTCTGACAGGATGCAAGATGCATACAAAATCACCTGATCTGGAAAAATATGTGCAGGTTTTTAATACAATTTTAATAAGTAATCATAAATCATGTTCAGGTATTACGCTGGCCTTTAATGCATTCCTTCATTACACAGATAAATAAGCCATGCATGGGTGTATAATGGTAAGCAGCTTTAGTTGCCTTCAAGCAAGTCTTCCAAGTACTAAAGTCAGAGCGTGAGTACTCAGGTTTTGTTTTTGCTTGTTTCTGAGAGAGAAGTGACCATTTGTATAGGCTGAGCAGCAGTTTAGGGCAATTCTGATTAAACATTTGGGAAATATTTTGTGAGGAATAGAATATGTTTGGGGCCTGTGGAGACTCCATCATGTGGAAGTGGTAAAGCCAGATAGTGCCAATAACAGCCTGAGTCCAGCAACCTTCTCTGCTAACAACATGATGGCATTATATGAACCAGTTTTTCTGCAGATTTTTAAGTTTTTTATATTGATGTACACCTCTAAAGTCAGCACATGTAGGATTGGACCATTTTTAAATGATGCTTCTCAACAGCCTATTTTAATTCACTGGATGGCATTCTGCATGCCTCTACATGAAACATGCAGAGCAAAGCAACAAAAACCTTTGTTTGGTCTCTTAGCAGAATCATCCAAGAGCTGGTGCCCACCAGCAGAGCCCACAAGGATTCTCTAGCTGCTGACTGCTGCTTTGTGCACAGTTTGATGCTCAGTCCCTTGCACTCCTCGTCCCAGCTCCAACACACCTGTTGCCCCAAGGACTTGGCAGCTCTGGAGCTAAGTGTCTTGTAGTCCTCATGTACTGTGTGGGCCGGGTGGCTGCACTTTTGATTCAGTTAGGAAGCTACGCACCAATTGTAAGATGAGGAGATAACAGGTCACTACAATCCCTTTGCCTGCACATAGAAAGAGAAAATGCTGTCTTAGTGGTACAAATGCTGCCTTAGTGGAAACTTTCGATACAAATTCTTCCTCTAACTGGCAAAACCTTCTCATCTCTCAACTCTCCTCCCAACAGCGTGAACCTCAAGCTGTTGTGTGGGGTGGATCACAAACCCTCCAATGAATATTTCAGTTCTACTTGCTGATCGCAAATTGATTTAAGCGAGGTCAGAGATCACTTGCCTGTTGAACATTCACACATTTGTAGGCTCATTTTCTATTTTCCTGCCAGATGTGTCCTTGCAGAGAAGCATTCTCAGTGGGAGAGTTGCAGAGATCCAGCCTTACCCCTAGAACCTTCCATGTGTTGGAGAACTTCAGTGACAGATGTGAGTGTAATGCATGTCAAAAGGATGAGGTGTTTGGATCAGTCTTCCCTGTACTGCATGCATGTCTCCTCCTTTTAAGGCAGGCAGGTGCTAGCATTGAACTCAGCCAGAAAACATAATTCCTGAATTCATGTGGGATAGGCTGGAGATAAGCCCTCAATCCTCAGTTCAGGTAGGCAGGAGTTGTAACAATATATTTGTTTAGGCACCTTAAGTCTGGAAAATTGCTGGGAAGGTTTCCCTGAAAATGCTTGTATTTTGGAGATATCATTCAAGAAGTACTTTTCTACAACAAATAAGACTGTTAGTAGGCTGTTGCATGAAGTAGTTGCAGCTAAGCATTGAAGTTAGGCAGAAAGGTTCAGCCAAGCAAGACTGGCTAACGTAGGGTCAGCTTTATAAAAACATACAGATCTTCTGTGAACTCAACATCATTCTAAATACACATATGCAAGATGAAAAGGAGTATGTTCTGTGGGATGCATAGGCTAGAAAGTGCTGACAAGTTTGTCTTAGGAACAGGATTTTCAAGTCAGATAACAAATAGCTAAGATAAGAACTCAAATTACATTCGGATGTAAATAGTAGCATAGACAAAATGCTTATGTCATCATAGCAAAACCAATAAAAGTAACAATAAGGAACATGAACTTATTTTAGGCCTCAAAAACTGTTAGCAGCAGCAGTGGAAATAAAGTTCTGCACACACACACAAAAAAATCATTATCTTCATTGCCTTTAGGAGCTTTAAATAATTTGATCAATAAATTGTTTTATGAGAGGAAAGCTGTGAAAGTCCTATAATAATAAACCTCCTAACACAAGGAATGTATTAAAGTTGTAATCACACAGATCACAGTGAGAAGCATAAGGTATTTGGATTTAGCAGGGCTTTATTATTTAGCTATTTGGTTTTACCTTTCTTGAACCAGCCCTACTAAGTCATGCCATTTAACCACGAGAATCCTTTTTAGAAGCTGGTGAAGCAGAGCTGTGAACGGTGCTTCGTGTCACCAATTTCCTTTCTAGATTGGAACTATTCACAAAGGTGGGAATGACATTAGAATAGTTATATGTCAGAATCTATTTTTGCTCAATTAACACTGCTTGTTTAAGTCCACATTTATGAATGCTAAAATGAATTCATTTATTGACAGAAAGTCACTGAGCAAGTACATTCAGCATATACGAGTGTACACTGAGGTTAACAGCCCTGGGAGAAAACAAGAAGCACCTTTTATTCCCGCATCTGAACATTAACAAAAACCTCCAAACAGCACCACCACACAACCCTATCCTCCCCCATGCACACACACCCAAAAGCCCAACCCTCACTGACAGGTGTGCAGAATTAGTTACTGTCTCATGTGGCAGGCATTGATGTCAAGGAACTGATACTCACTTGTTAAGCATGCAGATCTTCTGACATTAATGTTTAGGAGATTAATAAACCGTCCAGCATCTAAGAACCAACCTTCTATTCATGCAGACTGTGCATGCATGTATCTATGCACAAAAACTGCAGAGAACTGCCTGCATGGCTATGTGGGAAAGCATGGGGGGAGTGCTGGTTTTTAATAAGGTATCCCTTGTGCCAAGTGTTCCTGATGCAACTGTTGTAGCAAAGATGCAGTGCCTGCACCTAACATGCACCTGGTGGATAGCAGGGCAGCCAGGCAACCCATGGAACAGTTACGTGGTGCAGTACTTCTGATGGGGAGATCTGCACAAGTTTTTGTTGCTCTTTTCTGGAGAGGCAGTCCTATGCAGAGGTCAGTTGCGAGAAGGCTGTGGGCCAGAGCACAGATCCCAGCAGGGAGCATGCCCAAGCAGGTTAGTATTTTTGTTTGTGTTGTTTCAAAACAGCAATTACGAGGTGGAGTTTAAATATAGTATTTTAAATCTTACTCTGTAGTTAGGAGTCTTAGTCCCAAGCAGGGAAAAGATTGTAATGAATAAAACTAATCAAGTATTTTTCATTCAGTTGCCACTTAGCTCTCTGTATCCTTCTGGTTTTCTGTGGTATCCATCCTCCCTCCAGCTCTCACAGCTGAGCTTTAGAGATTTGTGCTGTTCTTGGACGGAGCAAACTGCACTGCTGTCACTGCAGACGCCCAGGAGCCAGCCCATGTTGCAGGACTGCAGCATGCAAATAGGACACCTGCACAGGCAAGATCCTGTGACAGCTATTGCAAGAGACACCAGGCAATTCGTGCAACCACAACAAACACAAGTGGGTTTACTCAGGGAAGACAAGGAAAGGGTGGCAACAAACAAAAAAACACAAACACACCCAGCATAAGTTCTAAGTTCTACAGCCAGATGTCAGATTCCTTAATGTCAACAAATACTTTGGATGTGTGTACAGTCTGCTCTTATCCAATGTAAATATAACTGTGTTGGCCTACTTACACTCTGAGATTT
The DNA here is from genome assembly GCF_019232065.1 of Centrocercus urophasianus. Taxonomy (NCBI): domain Eukaryota; kingdom Metazoa; phylum Chordata; class Aves; order Galliformes; family Phasianidae; genus Centrocercus; species Centrocercus urophasianus. Next base: position 16,469 of record NW_024884146.1, read on the forward strand.
CTCTGCAGGTATATAATGCAATATCTGCACGTCTCTCAAGCATGTATGATGCAAAATACTACATTTACCTGTTTACATTATGGACTGATAGTCTTGCAACTAAAGGGTTATCCTGACAGATAGTCTGATAATTGACCAAACTATAATCCTGTTTCCCTCTTCTGCCCCTGAACTTCAGTAAAGGCATTCTGTCTCCTGTACATGAAAGCTGCTAGGAGACAATGCAAGGTGTTTCTCACTTTAGCCATTAGGTTACTTTAATAAAACAGACGATCAGATTATAATTGAAAAGCACTAAATCAAAGTTCATTTGTTTTACAAATTTACCTGAGTGCTGTCGAAAGAGTTACAAGTTTAAACTCATCTGCCTTTGTTTTCACAAATAAGCTATTTTCATACTCTCCTAATCATCAGTTGGGAAAGTAACTGGATCTCATGGGGAGATGACAAGTAACATAATTAGTGTTTTCAGTTTGTTTTGTCACAGCCTGTGACCAAATGGGATGGACTAGATGAGGTTAGACATCTTTTCCAGCCTTAATGATTCTATGATTCTATTAAATCCCAGTTTCTACACTGTCTGATTACCACTTATTGAGAGCATCCTGTTGTCTTAAAGGTGAGGATATTCTAGGAGCATCACTATGCTCAAAAGACAGAAGAAAACTCACTTCAGTGTGGGTGGGAGCAGAGCTGGGCTGTCACCCTGTATGCACTGCTGCTGTGGGCCTGGTGCTGAGCACGTGTCCTCAATGTAATTGCATTGGCATTTCATTTCTGGCCAGCTTCGGTCAGTATCCACTCTAACCAGCTGGCAGCACAACCATATTGTGCATTCAAGACTGAAGTTTAAAAACCATGGACTTCAAAACAAAGCCAATTATGGGATGTCCACCACGTCAGCTACAAAATCTGAAGTCTCAACAGTTCATGTGCCAGAAACAAGTAAGTGGAAAGAGTATAAAACATCCCTACTCCAGCTGAATACATAGTTTAATGTTTTGCATATGCCATGTATGCTTTACTGATCTTCTAAAATAATAACAAAGTCCAAGAAAATAAGATTTTATTTAAAACATTTACGGAAGGAAATCCTCACATTTTCAGTAAATCAACTGCATTGTTTGCATAATGATGAACTGGACAAATAATTCACTGCATTAAATAACGGAGTCTAAATAAATACTAAAATAATTGTATAAATACATACATATCAAGCTTAGAAAAGCAGCCTATAGTTGCATAGTGTTGTACAAAACCTTTCATGTACACATCTTCCCTGTCAGCAAAGCTGTGGCAGACAAGAACAAATATATGCTGTATAATTTCCCAAGATAAAAACTCTCCGTATCCGAACAGCTCTCCCTGGAGTAACAAAACATGCAGCACAGTTGCTTCCTTACCAAACCCAGCTTTGTAACTCCAGTCAGTCTTTAAACCTGAAAGCTCTTTAAAAGGCACTGTCAGATGATAAAAACGAGGACTGATTGAAATTGATTTGGCAAAATAATTTGCTGTCACAGAGTCCCAGAATGCAGAAGAAAACGAAGAGAGTAAAACAGTGTTTGCACACACCCTGAACCTGTCTCTCTAAACAGAAAGTGTTGAGAAAAACACTTCTTTGATCCAAAAGTTATGTCAGGTTGCCAATGTTACTTCACAACAGAAACAGTATTTTCATGTTGGCTTCCAAATAAGTGCAAGCAGAATTGAAAAGCCATGCTAATGTGGACAGGGAAAAAGATGTAAGCAGTGTATGCTATCATCACTAACATAGTAACGTTGAAAGTGTAGAAGAGCACTTTTTCCCAGGGCTCCATGAGGTAGCTGCAGGTGATTAATTCAAATTGGCAGAACAGCCAATAAAGATAGTTCTTCATGCTCTTAATATCCATCTTCAACTCCGAGCAGCTTCTGAAAGCCTTCCCTATTACAATAAAGGATAGTTAGGAGAAAAAGAAACCTTTAAAAGAAAAAAAGCAAAAAAATAAAACAGCAATTCCATTTTATCCAGGCTGTCCCTAGTGACCAGTGTTAGCAAATATTATAAAAGCACAAGAAAACTAAAATCCAGAGTCCACAAACACATTTTAAAGCACAATTCATGACCAGATAGAAACAGACTATCCCATGCAAAGCTCCATTGCACTCCTTTTGCTCTTTCCACCTTCTCTTCTGAATAAGAGAGCCAAATTCAGCCCACCCTATAAAGGGCGATTCCTTAGGACACTCCACAGTATCTTTTTCCAGAACTCTGTTACCTAAGAATTATTGCAAGTCCACTTTCCAAACCAAACTACTTTCATAACTTTTCCTGGCAATGGATTATTTCAGGTTCCCTTAAGGCAGCCTAATTCAGAAAGCACTCATAGCTCTCTCTCCACTAGTCATGGATTCTGAAGTAGAACTTGGCTAGAAGTCTGATTTCTGTCACTGCAGATGGAATTTGAAGTCCTATGATTCAGTTGTTGTTGGAAGTGTGCAGAATAACACACATACAGAATTACAACAAAGTGCATCCTTACACAGACTGTACAGCTCCATCTGCAACAGAGACTGCACTGATCTATTGCAAGAATAAAAACATGCCCATTTATTTTAAAGCTGTGTGTTCAGATTGATGCTAATCATCATTTTGTGTTACATTATACAGTTACCAGGAGAACACAGAACTGGAGAGGAGAAAGGAAGACAGGACTTGGTCAGTCACTGATGCTTCATCATTTGGTACATAAAAGGAGATGAAACAAACCCCCTCTTTTTAACTGGAAAGTCAGAACTTCTGGTGGTGTCAAGGTCTGTGGAAAACATCGTATTCCACAGGAATTAAATCATAGAACCACAAGGTTGGAAATGACCTTCAAGATCATCTAGTCCAACCGTCCTGCCGTTACCATTGCTACCACTAATACTTCATAGGTCTGTAGACAGTGGAATTTTATCCTAACAAAAGCTACATCTTAAGAGTTTTTAGAGAAATTTTGCCTTATCTTTTCCATTTGTCTACAATACCTTCCATATTTCTGCCTCCCAGGTAATATCTCTGTAGAAAAGAAGTACTATGAACTACTTTTCATAATATCCTTGCTCTATCAGTCACATTTCTGTGCATCACATGCAGCTTTTACTAAATCAAGATGATATTTAAGCCTCTTACCAAACAAAATATTGACAAACTACTTTGAGGAAAGGATTTTCCTACCAAAAAATGGTGCAGATTCTCTAAAAAGCAGAACTTACCTCTTCACTTCTCCCTGGCGCCAAAACGTTCAGAGAGAGACTTCCTGACACTCCTGCCTTTTGCAGCTGAACATCTCTTCTGCACACCGAGAAGCAGAGAGAAGTACCTTTGATCCTCAATTACAGAGTGTGTGTCCTCCATACCCCGCCCTGCTTCACTATTGCTAAAAACTCCTCTGGCCAAAACTGCATTATGCAATAAGGACACCCATGGTCTGGCTCGGCACCGCACTCTCATGACGGCATTAATTTGATAATTAGTAGAGAGTCAAAGTTGAAGATCTGCAGGGAGGGAGGAGGGTATAAAACTGCAGTACTATACAGGACCATCAGCAAAAAATGTTTACAATTAGTGCCTTGTCTAATTGGGAATGACAAAAATGTACTTCTGCTGCTGTGGGACTTTACAGTGCAGGCTGCTGAAGTTCCTATGAGGCGCAATGAAATGTTTGTGCAAAAATTTGGTGTCAGAGTTACGTAGCCACAAAAATGCAGCTCAATTAATGTCACAGGGAAGTCTCAGGTGAAGCCTTCACCTCCTGCAACCTTTGATTAGTACCACTTTCATACGCTTCTCAGTTCTCCCTGTGTGTCTGTCTCCCAGCTCCACACCCACAGATCAGTTGTCCTGCTTCAGAACACCAGGGAGGACAGAACACAAGATTTGTGTGAGCAGAAGTTGGTGAATTTGCCCTAAAAATGCCACAAAATTCTCCCAAGCCACAAGTACTTGAGGTATTTTAATGATCCAATTTGACAAGTAAATTAGGTACAAATCTGCATAATACATTATGTTCTTAACTACCTGCCTGCAGTCAAATCATTTCCAAATCTGAATCAGCTTCACTTAGGAAGAATATCCTACAAGCAATGTCCAAGGCATCATTGCCACACCTTCCTGCTTCCCTTCCTTAACAAACAGCCTGAGCTGACCCATTAGTAAAAGCTGACCTAGTCCTTCAACCTTTTTTTCCCCTGTAGTTTTCAGTAAAAACAGGTTTTCTGTTCAAAAACTGCCCAATTCACACAGAAAATTAAAGAAATGGTGCAGCACTTCTTGTGGCAGCAATAGTTAAGGTGCCACATTGTCTCCACTGGCAGAGCCACAAGGCCCCATCTCTGAAGGTGGACAAACTACTGCACTAAGGAGGATGTAACTTAGGCTGTGGTCTGCAGGGTAGATTCACAAATGCTGAAATATTATTGCCCTGAATACTTCTGCAAGATTCTTACCTTACATTTCTGTTTTCAACTTTACCTTTCAGGCTAAGTTTTGCAACAGAGCGCTGGGGCATGGAGTGGGAGGAGACATTTTCAGGGGCTTTTCAAAAACCACTGATGAAAAACAACATGGAAGTAACAAAGTTGTTTTGTGTACAAGAGAAGCAACACTTGCAGATCATAGCACCTGTGTTCTTGACAGGCCAGCAGCCCTATTTCTAGTCACCTTCCCAGCTGGGTCTATCAGCCACAGGCACCAGCAGAGCACTGGCAGGGCAGCAGGAGGCAGAAGTCTGTTTACCCCAGCCTGAGCTCTCTCAGAAAAGCATTTGTATAAGAGACAAGGAAATTCATGTAGGTACTTCTGCCATTTCAAGTGCAAAACTGTACAGCTATTTTCGTTCTTTTTTTTATATTGCTCCACTGTTATTTTCAGTAATAAATTCCACAAGTTTAAACAATGCAGAAAGAAAAGACTTGTGTGAGTTTGATTTAGCTCTAACAGCTTTAGTAACATTTCAGTTTTTACCTGAAGCCAAAAGCCTTGCAGGGGGTAGCTGTGAGTGCAGAAGCAGAGCCTACCTCACAGGAATGAAATGTCAGGATAAGCAGAATCCATTCTTGACGTGATGCTGTAAGCAGGTCCTGGATGGGGGTGTGAAGCTCTCTTTGGGGCCACTCCTGCTGCTTCTCCCAGCTTTTACCTCAAAGGGAAATAAGAACTCATAAATACCTTTCACAGTTCATAATCACAGGTGTTTAGCCTGACTCAGAATACAAAATTTGCCTGAAATGCCTGCTTTTTATGCCAGTTTTAGTCTACACGCCTTAAGATCATTTTCCTTCACAAAGAATAAATGGAAATGGTCTTTGAGATCAAAACAAAACAAAACAGAAAACAAACACATATTGTGATGCTTGGGACTATTACAGTGATGGATGAGCGCAGATGCAAGAACAAGGCTTTTTTTTTTTCACAAAGATCTCAAAGCAGATTTGCTGCAGCTCTGAAAAGCAAGAGAGGCTTTCCCAAAGAAAGCCTTGTCCCAGAGGGGCTGCTCCCTTCCCCTCTTTAACACCATCTCTACATCTTGCAGAGCTCTCCTCGAAGGTGCGTATCTGGAATCAACTTATCTGCGCTCCAAAACAAGTCAGCACTGACTCATAGCATCACATCAACACAAATTTACATAAATCTGGTAAAAGGGGAACATGAAAAGCACAGCATAACATGTTATGAAAGCTTAATTACTTCCTGAGTTCCATCAAGAATTAGCCTTCCATCTCCCTAACTAGCAGTGTCCAGCCCTGAGCCCAATTAATTAAAAAACTGATCCCTGCAGTTGCTGGTAAAACAGAAATTGGCAAGGTGTATGCAAAAAGCAGATAATTGGGCTGTCTCCCTGAGCCTTATCCCTTGATCCTGCAGTGTACTGTTAAGCTGACTGGTGTGTTCCTTTCCCAGTCCCATTTACTTCTCCCTCCAATTGTGTCAGTACCCGAAAGGCAGCAGCTCATGGACAGATTGTCTGCTAGGAGAACATCCAGGCAGCTTCTCAACAAGCTTATCCTGCAACTGCCAGAAATGGCTGTTTCTGGTTGTTTTGGGGTCTTTTAGTTGTGTTGCCCAGGTTTATGTCAAGGCTGGCAGGTAATTAAATTGCAAAATTTCTGTTTACTGCTTCTCACTCTGGTTTCCAGCCCAACAGAATTAAACACAGCCACATAAAAGGTCACGGAGTGATACAGCAATAATTCTTTTTAGCATGGGAAACAAGAATTAAAAAAGCAAACCACAAACATTCGAACACCCACTTCACTGAAAGAAATCCTCCTTACTGTCAGTTCAGAGAGGTTCTCCATACGGAGATATATTTGAGATCAGCCTCTCTTCCCAGTCTGACTGAAATTGGTCATGGGTTAAAAAGTATGCTATGTGGGAGTGCAGAGACAGAAGTAGTGAAAGGAAATAAGCCTGATTTCCTTAGAAGACCAAGCTAAAAATGCCTGAAATGGCTGCTTCACACCTATATAATGCAGTAAAATTAACAGTCAAAAACATCAAAGGTGAGCTTAACCTGCTGTGCACAGGATGGTCCGATCACAAATGGTGCTGCCAAACTCCTCCTATAAACATCTGCAGCTTGCAATAGTTATCCTGTGTCCTCAAGACACCTGAGAACCAGCTTCACAGCATATGGAAACCCAGCAATAAGGAATGGCTTATCCAGAGAAACTTTTGTTTGGCTTGTCGACAGAATCATGCTGCTTCAAAGAACCCACAGAACACACACAACTGTTCTCGGAAAGTAGAAAGATTGCCCTATTGCACAGAACAGGCCAATTCTTAGAAAGATTTTGCTCTGCATGGTGTAAAGTATCTAGCATATGGATTCACATATCCTGGCACCCAACAGGTCTAGCTCAAGCAGTATCAACCCTGGAATCAGCTGTTAGGCACGTACAGGAACACAACACAGACAAGGAATGTATCTTGACAAGGACAATATCTTGATGAGGAATGTGTCTTGGCTCCAGCTTATTGAGGCCTGACTTACTTCTATTAGTAATGCAAATAACGTATCTCGGTTATTACATTGCTGCCTGCATGAGTCATACAATTTTCCAGCATGGTGCTTCACACCTGGTCAGACCAGTTCAGGATCTGTTTTAATTCCACATCAAGAACTAATAATTAGTGAAAACCATGGACAGTAACAACCTCCAGAGGCATAAGGAACATGCAAGGCTGGCCCAGAAGTTATCGGCATGACGTAAGATGACACCATTTAATATTTCAGGAACAGAGTTTTTCATAAAATTTGGGCACTGAAATGTGCCAGTTGTAAAGAGTAATGCACCAAGATCTTCCTACTTGTATTTGCTTTACTTCAGAGCACAGCTCACTCACCTGCCCCTCACACGGTGTGTTATTTAGCTATCCCTGGTACATAACCAACCAAAGCGAGTTTCTTCTGCCCACCTGCATCCCAGCTGTACACAAAATCACTATCTCATGGGGAATTCTGCTGTTGCAGCCCCTGATGAAACAGGAAGTTCTCTTTACATCAAGGTTTGCCTATTTTCTAACCTGTACAATCATTCTGGTGTTCTACTTTGTAATAAGGACAGTACCACACTAGCTACCTTGCAGACCCTGAGCACATATGGTCTGAAAAACAGACTGGAACAACATGGAGAGCTCTCACTGTATCTGCTAATAAAATTTCATTCGGTTTTCATATAAAAACAGCTGTGCATACTGCAAACCAAATGCACAATAACAGTCACATTGTTATGAAAAATGTGATACCACAGGTGAGTGGCACAGGATGAGAAGTGGAGCTTTCCAGTAGCACTGGTCAGGGACATTGTGGCCCTGTCTCTGTTTTCTCATTTCTTTTCCCCTCCTCATTCAAATCAGAAGTGCACACACCTCTGGCGAACAGTCTCAGTAAACATTTCAGCTATGCTCTTGAATGAAATTCCAGCTGTAATTAAGGACTCTGGAGCTGACTCAGCTGTGCTTCTGCAGCAGCAGTCTGGAGAGATGGCACAGAGATGATGCAAACATCAGCTGTGCTCCAACACACTGAATTGAGGGACACGGTTTAGTGGGCAATGCTGATGATAGGTGGACGGTTGAAGTGGATGATCTTGGAGGTCTTTTCCAACCTTTGTGGTTCTATGATGATCCTGAACATGTCCAGCTGCAGAGCGTGACACGTTGGGCGCATCAAAATGATAATGGCTGTTAGGTTCCCTAATAGCTGTTCATTACAAACGAGGGAGAGGAGCATCCACGCAAAATCTCCTCAACGCTCCCCGCTCCCCACAGCCGGGCCGCGCACCTTCCCGCCTTCTCGCCGTTCCCTCACCTCAGCGGCTCAGCGAAGCCCGCCCGAACTCCCTGCAGCAGCCGTCTAGCGGACAGACGCCTACAAGTCCCAGCAGCCCCCGCGGCAGCGAGCCCGTGCAAGAGGCGGGAGGGCACCGCAAGGGCTGCTGGGAACGGTAGTCCCGGGGGTAAGGGCGGGAAGAAAAGCTCCATTAGGGAGGGACAGCGCGTGGGCGCAGCGTGAGAGGGAAATGTCAGTGTGGTCCTCTTAGCCTCTGCTGCAGCAAAAGCGCTATGCAAAAGGTTATTATTATTATTTTTAAGCTAAATTTCTCCCCCAGCTCAGGCAGGACGGGAAATGCACTGCTTTCAAACAAACAAAAGCTCTTTACTTACACGAGCCTGTCTCTTTTACCTCAGGTGCACCTCGTGATTTTGTGCGCACAGTCTGCCATCAGAGCAGTGTTGTGCACCACAGCCACGTTCCTGCTGACTAAAATCCAAATGGGCTGTAAAAAGAAGAAAACTCAGGTAAAATCTAATCAGTCATACTTTTTTTTTTTTTTTTTTAATTTCTTTTTTTTAATTTTTTTTTTTTTACAGCCCATACAGATAACTCATTATGTGCTATGAGCAAAAAGAAATTGCTCCTGCCTTTGTGTAGGCACTTTTGGTGTGCACAGTGAATCCTGAGTTGATTGCATATGCAGTGGATTTGAACAAGCAGTGTAAAAAGTGAAAACAGTGCAAGGAGAAAGCACTGGGGAATGGTATAATTCATCTCAATAATATGCATTATTTCTCTAAAAGGACACTTTGGTGAACAGTCATGGGCTTTAAGTAAAACTTATTTCAAGTTTTAGCCTTTATCGGTGTTGTCAAATTAGACCTATTTATAGCACTATATGCAAAATTTCCTTTTGCCCCTTCATTTTGTGAGTTCTATTTCAATCTGTGGTGTTCTGTGAAGAGAAAGTATATTCCATGTGGTGCTGAATGGAAAAAAAAATGTTGCACAAATTACCTGTAATAATAGAAAGATAGATAGAAGTTTGTCTTCTGCTGAGAGAACTATCCCAGAGTGCCCCTTAGGTGCCTTTCATAGGACAGAAGATGGTGTTCTGTGAAATTTAATCTGCAGCAGGAGGAAAAGACAGTTGAAAACTTAGGAAATCAATTGTAATTGCTGACTCCTAAGAACTAGAGAAGTGAATATCTATCATGGCTATGAGAGTGAGAATAGGGATAAGGAAATGAGAGCCTTCTAAATACACTGACATCAAGGAAAGACAGAAAGAAAACAGCAAACCCTGCAACTTCTATATCCTGGAATGCTGTCTGCTTGACAAAGAGAAAAGAGGCCCACCAGCAATGCTGCGCAGTTAAAGGAGAGGAATGTGCATTTTCCAGGCTGAAATAATTATTAATAAATAATATTAATAAATAAATAAATAGTATGAAATAAATATTAATGATCATTGTTTTCTAGTAAAATACTGAAAGCAATATCCAGGCTGTTACAGCCCAGCAATCCTGCAGCTTCCATGTGGCAGACCCACTCACACTCTAGCAAGCATTCTTAAGAAAAAAAAGTAAATCTTGTATATGAGAAGAAAATAACCAGAACTTAATTTCATGTAGGAGTTGAGGACACTTAGCCAGTAATCTGATCAGTTGTTTACACTGCCAGCTCCTTATCCAGGGGTGGTCTTTCAGTTTTCTGTGCAATGCCCAGTAGATGACAAATGCTGTACAAACAGAGGGGAGGGATTTGCATTTTCCAGGCTGAAATATTTAGTCATTGCTTCCTACAGAAA
>NW_024884147.1:0-8929 GCF_019232065.1 Centrocercus urophasianus
AGGGACAATCCCCTCCTGTCCCTGCTGCCACCCCTCTGCTGATGGAGAAGTGCAGGATTTTGTGAAGGGTCTGGGAGAGGTTCTGACTGGAGAAGCTGATTGCTTTATAGCAAGCAGAAGCAGCAGAAGTAGAGAAGTGATGGTTCAGGTGCTGCTGTAGAGTATCCAGAATTAAGCTTTAGCAGCAGGAGGACCCGGTGCTGTGTGTCTCTAATGTCACTCTTTGGCTTTGTCCTTAGGAAAGAAGAAGCCTTGCCTTGTGCTGAAGCCACATTAAATGGCCCTGCTTGATGACACAGATGCAATGGGACGTGTGTGATCCAGGCCAGGCTGCTACCTGGTGATGCAATTTGTCAATTTCTTTTTTTTTTTTTTTTTTCCTTTTTTTTTTTTTTTTTTTTTCCATTTTAATTTTATTTTTTAATAAATGCTGCATTGATGAGAGAGCTGGCATTCAGGACCAGACACGGAGTTTCGACACCAACAATCTGTTCTGAAAGACACTCGCACTGTCTAAATGTAGCATCCATCAGTTAGTCATCACAGGAATGATGGGGTTCTTCCCAAGCAAGCCTTCTGCCTAACTTCAATTCCTGTCCCCTTCCCTCTCTCCCTTGGTTTTGTTTTGTATCTGGGGTTCAGTCCTATTTTCTTAGTGTTATTGCACACAGTATTCAGCTTCTCTTCCGAAAGGTAGCAGGTCTAACGCTGGGACACGGACAGCACACAGCAGTCCCACAGTCGTGTGACCAAAGTTCCTGATGGAGCTGCCCTTTGGGCAGCGTTTGCACCGCTTTTGTATAGCAATAAAGCCTTATCAGAAACATTTCATAGGAGGAAAAAAGATGCAAACACTTTAAACGGGACGAGGCAGGGAGGGGTTTTTTTGTTTCTTTTTTTTGTGGGATGGGAGGGGTATCACCGACGTCGTCCCGAGCCAGAGGCCAGGTAGCCAACCTGCTGTCGTGCTGGACTGTCTCGAGAAGCGGCCAGGCTCTGAATTCGTTGCTCCGTGCTCTGCCGGTGAGAGGCGGGCTGGTTCACTGCAGGACCTCAGGTCGCCAGCAGCCGGCCTCTGCTGTCTGAGCCATCACAGCTCCACCTCCCGGATGCCCTCCGTTGGCTGCGGAGTTTGCAAAGAAGGCAACGCGGCCGAGAGGAGAGCGATGCTTCGGACTGCTGCCGTGCAGGAGCAAGAGCAGATATGGCACAAACAGGTTATCAGGTGTTTGCTGGCTTTTTTGGAGACTGTTGTATTTTCAAATGATTATTATGAAAAATCCTTTTTTTTTTTTTTTTGTTTTTGTTTTTGTTTTTTTTGTTTTTGTTTTGTTGTTTCGTTGTTTTTTCTTCTGTTTGTTTCGTTCTGTTTTTAAAGTTTTTTAATGGATGCAGGAACAGCAACACTTTTGCACTTTGTACCTAGCGACAACATTGGAGAATGAAATGGCCCCAGCACAGGACTCCTGCTGTTACTTTACACCCCCCACCCCGGGCAGGCAGTGAGCTGGGGGACGTGGGATGGTTGAGCACAGCAGCACAAAGCACCGGACTGCACCTCACGCTGCCTGGGAGCAAGGTCAGTTACAGATGGCTGCTTGCCCACACAGCACAGGACCTGCCGTGCAGGCAGGAGGACCCGATCCTGTGAGGACCGTGCCAGCTCTGCTCTGCTTTTTTGTCCCCCGTCTCTGCGTTGAGCTCCTTGCCAGATGGACTCGTGCACACAGATCACACAGGTGTAGCTGTTGGGCTGCTGCAGCCCCGGGGTCACCGTCTGCTGCCAACCTGCCTGGTGTGTAAGCCGTGTGCTGACACCCATCAGCATCCAGCGCTGCTTCTTTCAGTAGATCTGAGCTGGAAAATCGTTCACTTTGGAATAAAAGCATGAAGCTCGACACGTAGGTAGCCAAATAGCTTCTTTTCCAATGTATTCTCACCTGTGCACCACGAGAGACTTCACCCTGTGAGTATGAAAAGTACCTCGCTCCGACCTGTTGTTACGAGCAAAGGGCATCCGAGCCAGACTTGGGGCTCCGAGGAAAACACCACCTTTATTTCTAACTGTGATCTGTGTGTAGTGCAGATGAGATTTGCCCAACCACCGGCTGCGCGTTGGGGGTGAGGTGAACACAGTGCTTTCACTGCCGGAGTCATTCTGCTCCGCAGGGTCGCTGTCTGATGGTGACTGCAGCACGAGGCTGTTGTCTGCCCAAGCGTTACACCTTTCCATTTTTTGCTCTTAGGGAAGATGTGTTGGTTCAGAGCACCGGGGCTGGAGATGGGAGCGCAGGAGGCGGTGTGAAAGCGATGCGCTGGGGTTGTGAGCTGCTGATGGCTGCCATTTGTGCCTGCTGCAACCCCTGGGTGCTCGCGTGGCACAGCGCCGTTGTTCTGGAACTCTTTCCCCCTCCTCCTCCTCGTAACTTAAAAGAGAGAATTTAAAGATGCTTTGTGCTGGAAGGAGAACTCTCACCTCCTGCTTTGTTACCCTGCTTGCCCATTAGAGAGCCGTCCCGCTCTTGGCCAGGATGAGTAGTTTGGAGTTCCTCGTTGGCAACGTGTTTGATGAAGTCTTAATTTTCAGAGGATTGGTGCTAGAGATTTTCTGGAAACCAGGTTAGGGCGTTCTTTAAACACCCCAAAAACGATACTATAGGAAAGCATTCGTCAAGCATTGATCCCTGCAGCTGATGGAAGGCTGCTATGGGGCTCAGTCCCAGTAACTTCCAGGTGGTGACAGTGTGCTTGTCCGGCCCCTTCCCACCTACAGTCCCACCAGTGGCTGTGAGCTCTGCCGTGCTGCAGCCGTGCCCAGCCTGCTCAGGCCCATTGGCAGCAGGCAGGATGGGATCTCCCTCCCATCGTGAGGTGTTTCCAGCTCCCTTGCTCTGCTGACACACCATCTTTGCACGAGATGTTGCCGTTACCCTTGCAGCACAGTGCTGGCTGGTGTCACAGGAGCCCTGCTCCGCTGTCCCTGCGTGCTCTGCTGTGCTGGGCTTGGCTTTGGGAGCAGAGCTGCAGAGGTGTGCGAGGATTTCTCTCTCTGTGCCTTCCGTTGCCCTCTCCCACCTTTTGGCTTTGAGTCTGTAAGTCTGAAGGGAAGCTCGTGATGATGTATTTCAAACCTAGCGGTAAGCAGACTGCAAGTGTAGTGCAGCTGAACTTACTGAGGGACTCGGCACCAACCAGAGGGTTTCTCTTGCTGGGTTTGGGGCTCTGCAATGCAGAACAGACCCAGAGCCCAACTATATCCACAAGAAAAGCCCCCCTACCTGTGCAGTTTGATCAGGAAACAACAAAGTCAGACTTAGCCCTGTTCTTCCTCTTCTACGTGCAGCGTTTGGACTCTGTCCACGTCTGTGTGGCATGTAGAATTTGGGTTTTGAACACGTGTGAGCGTGTCTCCGGGTGCAAATCTGCAGTGTGTGTGGTTCCAGGTACGTTCAGCACACACGCAGTTGGGTATTGCAAGCTGGAGCAGCGAGATGTGGACTGAGAGCGAGATGGAAACTCGGGGTGGAGGGAGTGGGGGGTCGAATCAACGTTTCTCTTTGCTTTGGTTTTTAATTGGACCTTGTGCTTGAATCCTTCCTTGCTGCACACTAAAAGCAGCGAAGGCAGAGAGCTGGTGCTGCATTCCCTCTTCGTACCGAGATGTGGCATTGAGTTCTGGGCTGGAATTCCTCTGCTGTCCTCGAGAGGTGAGGGCCTCCAACCCACAGGCAGGGGATCAGTCCCTCAGATGGCAGCATGCCACGGCCCAGCTGGGTGCTGCGAGCTCTGAGCACAGGGTCGGCAGGTTAAAAACCATTTGCAATGAGGTTTGGGCTGTGATTTACCTCTGCGTGGCATCAACAACAACAACAACGACAAAAAGCAACCTTTGGTCGGGGCGGCCGTGCGTCGTTAGCTAATTACGGACAGTGCCTTAGCTTATCTCCGGGGTTATGCACCGTTTTTATAGGTCTGAGCTGAAGTGGGAGCCTCCAGAAGCACACACACAACGTGTCCAACCATCTCTGCAATGCATCCCGGTGGCCGTTTTGAGACTCTTTGGGTTCGATGCGGTTCTTACGGACTCGACGTGGCTGAAGTTCCCAGGTCACAGGGAGTGAGGAGGTGATCTCTGGGTGATGCTTTCCCTCCGTGGCAGCTGCCGACGGTGCCATCTGATGGGACGTTCCCAGGAACCTGAGCAGCATTTGCTGTGTACGTATGCATAGAAACCTCCTGCCGGATGGAAGCAGGGAAAACAAACGATCAAGCTCCGATGTGTTCACTTGTCTCACCCAGAACTCACTCACCTCACTGCTGGAAGGCCGTTACGGCGCTGCTCTGACCTCTCCATTAAGTGTTGTACAAAAAATTGACCATTTCCCAATGACTGTTACCTGTCACCTTTCCCAGCCTGCATATAAAGATGTTGGTGAGATGCACTGTGTGCAAAACGTGTTTTTGTATCTCTCCGTGGAGCTGCGGGGCCGTTTGTAAAGGGCGCATTCTTCCCCATCTCTTTATTATTTCCTCATCTGTTTGGACAGATGTCAACTATTAAAAACCTTTTCTCGGCGGCTCTGTTCTCATTGCTGGTTGTTCAGAGCTTTCTGAAAGCTGCAGGGCTGCCCTGGTCGTGCTGTAGGGATTTCCCATTGTCGGTGGGTTCTCATAACAGTGACTTCTCATGCAGAACACCGCTGGCCCTCACGGAACCAAACTCAGGATGGGATATCCCAGATGGAGCCACGCATCTCCCAGGGGCTCTGAAAGGCAGTTGGCAGCTTTCCATGGCTCCCAGTGGCCCTCGGTGGCTCTTGTGGCTCCCAGTGGCTCTCAGTGGCTCTTGAGGCTCCCAGTGGCTCTCAATCACTTTCAGTGGCACCCAGTAGCTCTTGGTGGCTCTCAATTGCTCCCAGTGGCTCCCAATGCCCTCCTGAAGCTCTTGGTGGCCCTCACTGGCTCCCAATGGCCCCCTGTGGTTCTCAGTGGCTCTCAGTGGCTCTCAATTGCTTTCAGTGGCTCTTGGTGGCTCTCAGTTACTCTCAGTGATTCCCAATGGCTCCCCATAGCTCTCAGTGGCTCTCAATCGCTCCCAGTGGCTCCCAGTGGCTCTCAGTCATTTTCAGTGGCCCAAAGTAGCTCTTGGTGGCTCTCAATTGCTCTTAACGGCTTCCAGTGGCTCTCAGTGACTCTCAGTTGTTCTCAGTGGCTTCCAATGGCTCTGAATGGCCCTCCCATAGCTCACAGTGGCTCTCAGTGGCTCTTGATCACTCTCAGTGACTCTCAGTGACTCTGAGTTGCTCTCAGTACCAATCAGTTGCTCCCAGTGGCTTCCAGTGACTCTCAATTGCTCTCAGTGGTTCTCAATGCCACCCCCACCCCATAGCTCTCGGTCGCTCCCAGTGGCTCTCCGTGGCTCTGAGTGCCTCCTGGTGGTTCTTGGTGGCTCTCAATTGCTCTCAGACTCCCAAAGGCCCCCCCATGGCTCTCAGTGACTCTCAATGGCTCTCAGTGATTCTCAGTGGTTCTCAGTTGCTCCCAGTGGCTCTCAGTTGTGCTCTGTGGCTCCCAGTGGCCTCGCATAACCCTCAGTAGCTCTTGGTGGCTCCCAGTGGCTCTCACTCTCAATCACTCAGTGGTTTCCCTTGTCTCCCAGTAGCTCCCAGTGGCCCCTCTTAGCTCTCAGTGGCTCTTGGTGGCTCTCAATGGCTCCCAGTGGCTCCCAGTAGCTCCCAGTGGCCCCTCTTAGCTCTCAGTGGCTATTGATGGTTCTCAATGGCTCCCAATGCTTCCCAGTGGCTCCCAGTAGCTCCCAGTGGCCCCTCTTAGCTCTCAGTGGCTATTGGTGGTTCTCAATGGTTCCCAATGGATCCCAGTGGCTCCCAGTAGCTCCCAGTTGCCCCTCTTAGCTCTTAGTGGCTATTGGTGGCTCTCAATGGCTTCCAATGGATCCCAGTGGATTCCAGTGGCTCTCAGTGGCCTCTCTTAGCTCTTAGTGGCCCCTCTTAGCTCCCAGTGGCTCTTGGTGGCTCTCAATGGCTCCCAGTGGCTCCCAGTAGCTCCCAGTGGCCCCTCAGCTCTTAGTGGCTATTGGTGGCTCTCAGTGGCTTCCAATGGATCCCAGTGGATCCCAGTAGCTCCCAGTTGTCCCTCAGCTCTTAGTGGCTATTGATGGCTCTCAGTGGCTTCCAATGGATCCCAGTGGCTCCCAGTAGCTCCCAATGGCCCCTCTTAGCTCTCAGTGGCTATTGGTGGCTCTCAGTGGCTTCCAATGGATCCCAGTGGATCCCAGTAGCTCCCAGTGGCCTCTCTTAGCTCTTGGTGACCCCTCTTAGTTCTCAGTGGCTCTCAATGGCTCCAAATGGCTCCCAGTGGCCCCTCTTAGCTCTCAGTGGCTCTTGGTGGCTCTCAATGGCTCCCAGTAGCTCCCAGTGGCTCCCAGTAGCTCCCAGTGGCCCCTCTTAGCTCTTAGTGGCTATTGGTGGTTCTCAATGGCTCCCAATGGCTCCCAGTGGCTCCCAGTAGCTCCCAGTGGCCCCTCATCTCTTAGTGGCTATTGGTGGCTCTCAGTAGTTTCCAATGGATCCCAGTGGCTCCCAGTGGCCTCTCTTAGCTCTTAGTGGCCCCTCTTAGCTCCCAGTGTCTCCCAGTGCCTCTTGGTGGCTCTCAGTGGCTCCCAGTGGCTCCCAGTAGCTCCCAGTAGCCCCTTTTAGCTCTTAGTGGCTCTTGGTGGCTCCCAGTGGCACAGGGCCAGTCCTTGTGGAGCTTGGCTCAGCTGGCATTGCCGGTGTCACTCAGCTCATGGAGGATGCCCCATTTGCCTTGAGGCACATTGATGTCACGTCACTTCTTCGCTCCAAAGCAACAGAGAACCATTCATTACCCCCATTTGTAACAGCAGATGGCTTGGATACGGGCACAGCAAGCAAAAGAGGGGCGTGCAGTCATCAGCTCATGGCTCAGCACTGGGTTCTGTTGTGTGATTGGGAGCGAAGGCATCAGGGGTAGGGGAGCATCCTATCACTCCTTGCTTCTCGCAGCCGTCATCCCAGCACCTCACGTTGGGTTTAGGGACCTCTTGGGACCGGGTCGCATCCTTCCCTCCCACCACGGCCCCGTCCTGCTGCAGGGAGAGCAATAACAGGCAGAACATCAGTGCCTTTCTTCGAGTTTGGAAGTGGTTGCTTCTCGTTCCCAGCTCCGGAATCACTTTTGGAATCAATTTTCATCTCCAGATACCCAAGAAGCAAAGTGAAAGAGAGCCCAGAAGGATCCCGTGCCGTCAGAGTAATTTTCAAGTACCCCGTTGTGGTTCCCAGTGCCTTATGACCACCCTGGATCCAACGAGAGGTATCGTGGTTCATCTCACTCTTCTCCTCTGCCTCCCTCCCCAGGACTCACTCACACTGTCCCCATATCCTTGGGGTGCCCACATCGTCCTCATGTCCCCAAAATGCTCACGCCGTCCCCCATCTTGGGGTGCTCACACCGTCCCCATGTCCCCAGAACGCTCACACCATCCCCATGATCTTGGGGTGATCACACCACCACCATTCTTGGAGTGCTCACCCCATCCCATGTTCTTGGGGTGCTCACATTACCCTCATGTCCCCATCGTCACCCATTTTGGGCTGCTCACCCCATCCCCATGTTCTTGGGCTGTTCACACACCCCCACATCCCCACCATCACCCATTTTGGGCTGCTCACCCCATCCCTTTGCCTCCATTGCCCCACTCCTGAGAATCCAATGATGCGTCGTCGTGTGCTGGAATAGAGCAGTGTTTCATAGGAAATATTTCATTGCTATTTAATTTGTAATTTAAATTAAAAAACAAAACAAAACAAAACCAAACACCTCATTTGTCCACACAGCATGTAAACGTTTTCCCCTATCAAACATAAATATTCCTCATCCAAATCCTGATTTTTGTAATGGAAAGGTTATGACTTATTTCTGCAGAACAGAGAGAAAACGATGCTGAGAAGCTGCAGTTGAGCTTCTCTCTCAGCAGCAGAACAGTAGAGCTGAACTGAGTGGAAATGTTCTGACATTCCGTGGTACACAGCCGAATTTCAGCATCAGAGCCTGCGCTGATGGGGCTGTGCTGGGATGGAGCTCCATGATGGGATGGAACTGGGATGGACTGGAGCTCTGTGCTGGGATGGGGCTCCATGATGGGATGGAACTGGGATGGACTGGAGCTCTGTGCTCAGATGGTTCTGTGCTGGGATAGAGCTCCATGATGGGATGAACTGGATGACTTGAGCTCTGTGCTGGGCTGGGGCTCCATGATGGGATGGAGCTCCGTGATGGGATGAGCTGGGGTGAACTGGAGCTCTGTGCTGGGTTAGAGCTGTGCTGGGGTGGGTGTCTGTCTGACTGGGACTGCCCTCATGATGGGATGTAGCTGTACTGGGATGGGATGGAGCTCTGTGCTCAGATGGTTCCATGCTGGGATGGAGCTCCATGATGGGATGAATTGGGATGGAGAGGAGCTCCGTGCTGGGATGGAGCTCTGTACTGGGATGGGGCAGTGCTGTGCTGTGCTGGGATGGAGCTCTGTTTTGAAATGGAGCTGTGCTGGAGTGGAGCTCTATGATGGGATGGAACTGGGATGGAGAGGAGCACTGCACTGGGGTGGAGTTCTGTACTGGGATGGGACAGAACTGGGATGGACTGGAGCTCTGTACTGGGATGGAGCCCCGTGATGGGATGAACTGGGATGGACTGGAGCTCTGTACTGGGATGGAGCTCCATGATGGGATGAACTGGGATGGAGAGGAGCTCCGTGGGAGTGGGACAGGACTGTGCTGGGATGGGATGGGACGGAGCCCTACTGGGATGGAATGGAGCCATACTGGGATGGGACGGAGCTGTACTGGGATGGGACAGAGCCATACTGGGATGGGATGGGACAGAGCCA
>NW_024884147.1:8939-9637 GCF_019232065.1 Centrocercus urophasianus
GACAGAGCCATACTGGGATGGGATGGGACAGAGCCATACTGGGATGGGACAGAGCTCTACTGGGGTGGGACGGAGCAGTAGTGGGCTGTAGCTCTGTGCTGGTGGGAGCTGTGCTGGGAGCTCCGTGCTGTGTGTGGAGGTGCAGGGATGGGGATGGCGGTGCTGGGTCGCTCTCTGGCTGTGGGGCCACGTGAGGTGGGGAGCACCCAAATGCTTCCATGCCTTCTCCCCCACCCCAAGCTGTGCACACAGGGACCCTTGACGTGGATATAAATGGACAATTCTGAATTCCATTCGCTCCAGAGCCGTTCTTCCATCCAATTCACAATCTGGGAGTTCTGCACCCTGCCAGGACCCCAAACCGCTGCCAGGACCCAAATTGCTGCTTTCAAATCACTGCCCCACAACGTTTCCAAAGGGATCAATCGCCCCGTGGGGCACTGAGAGCCACTGCCATCCTGGGGTGGTGATGGTGATGGCACTGCGGCAGTTCCAGCATTGGCACAGCAGCAGTCCTGGCGTTGGCACCACGGCTGTCCCAGTGTTGGCACCGTGCTGGTGGAGGTTTGGGCTCTTTGGCAGTCTTGGTGTTGTCACCATGGTGGTCCCACTGTTGGCACTGCAATGGTGACGGTGTTGGCAACATGGCGGTCCCAGGATTGGCACCACAGTGGTCCCAGCATTGACCCCATGGCAGC
>NW_024884147.1:9647-9892 GCF_019232065.1 Centrocercus urophasianus
TTGACCCCATGGCAGCCCCAGCATTGACCCCATGGCAGCCCCACTGTTGACCCCATGGCAGCCCCACTGTTGGCCCCAAAATGGCGGTCCCAATGTTGATCCCATGGCAGCCCCAGCATTGACCCTATTGCAGCCCCACTGTTGACCTCATGGCAGCCCCACTGTTGGCCCCATGGCAGCCCCAGCATTGACCCTATTGCAGCCCCACTGTTGACCCCATGGCAGTCCCAGCATTGACCCCATTG
>NW_024884147.1:9902-11309 GCF_019232065.1 Centrocercus urophasianus
TTGGCACTGCAATGGTGATGGTGTTGGCACCATGGCAGTCCCAGCATTGACCCCATGGCAGCCCCACTGTTAACCCCAAAATGGCAGTCCCACTGTTGACCCCATGGCAGTCCCAGCGTTGACCCCATTGCAGCCCCACTGTTGACCCCACGGCAGCCCCACTCTCAGCACCGCAGTGCTCCCCATTTGGGTGCTGGCACATCAGTCCTGTTGTTATCGCGCTCCCATCCCTCTGTTGACCCCCCAGCAGCCCCAGGCTCAGCCCCCACCCCTTACAGCCCCCCTCCCCATCCCAGCCCAGGCTCGCAGTGTCCCCGCAGCCTCTCCCCAGTGCCCCCCCCCGCTTACAGGCCTTCATTTTCCTCAGCCCCACACCGGCAGCACTGCGTACAGCAATAAGAATCAAAGAGGGAATCCCGAGGTCTGGGGGGAGGAAGGGGGGAGAGGGGAGGGGGTGCAGGCGGTGCAATGCCATGGCAGAGGGGGGAGCCGCTTCCTCCCCACGCTGCCCTTAAGCATCAAAGCCGGGTCTCTGTAAGCAATGGCTGTGTGCACATACGAGGGACAGGTTTTCCAACGACTGCCTTTGCTCCCTGTTTATATCTATATATATAGATTATTATTTTTCCTGAGTAATTCCAGATGTACTTTTAGCCTCTCTACTGTCAGAAACTTTTATACTGTAAAAAAAAAAAAAGCAAAAAAAATAACAACAACAAAAAAACCCCAAACGGATGCTGGTGGTTTTGGGTCATTTTGGTTTTCGGTTGGGTTTGGTTTGGTAAAAAAAAGGACGGAAACTAAAAAAATAAATAGAAAACCAAACAGAAATCTGCATCTCTGTCCGCTGTCGGGTTCAGGCTGTAAATCCCAGCTGTCCATCAATAAGAGCTCAGAGCAGGCTGGCGGTGCTGGGTTCCCTTGGGGTTCTGTGTGGGTCCTCAGCCCCCAGCGCAGCTCTGAGGCACCTCGAAACGCCTCCTTTTTTTGTTTCTTTTCTTTTTTATTAAACTCCGTTAGTTTCCTCTTCTTATAGAATAACCTTTTTTGTCTGTTTTTCCTCTAGGCACAATACAATACAAGGACTCTGTCATGTTTGACACAATGTACAGAAACGTCAATAATCTACAACTGCTCCGCGACGTTACAAAAACCTCCTGGTGACATCGGCTACCGGCCATCGTGGGGCCATAAAACAAAAGGGGGGGAGAGGGGGGGTCAGAAAGGGGATTTGGGGAGGGGGGTTCAGACTGTACAAAGACCTGGGCGCCGAAATAAAACATTGTACTCTTAAAAACAAGACGGGTCGGGAGGCGGCAGAGCTGCGGGATGGGGGAGCTGAGCCCAAACCCCAAATCCTGTGCAGGATCTGTTTGTGTACCGAGAGCCCCCCCCACCCCCCCCCCC
>NW_024884147.1:11409-15458 GCF_019232065.1 Centrocercus urophasianus
GGGGGGGGGGGTTCAGGGAGGGGGATGAAGCCCACGGTGCTGCTCCCCAACTGCCTGCCATGGGGGGAAAAAGGAGCAGGGGTTGCAGGGATTGCACAGCGCTCGGCGGCACCGCTCAGCCTTTGCGTCATCGCCCGGCGCCGCTGCGGCTCAGCCGGACCCCCAGCCTGGGCTCAGCGTCGGGCCCCCCCTGCACAAAGAGACGGGCAGAGGACCAGAGGACGGAGGGCTGGCGGCTGCTCATGCAGGCGTGGGGACAGCAGCCCTGCAGCAGCACTCTGTCCAACGCTGCCGTCGCTGCTGCTGCTGCTGCTGCTGCTGCACAGAGCAGGACGAGGCTTGCAGACGATGGTAACCGCAGGGCAGAGCGAGGCCATGGTGCCACAACCCGCTTCAGCTCAGCGCCGTCCTCCACAACGCAAGTCCTGCCACCGCAGGGTGCAGAGCTGCTCCCCCCGGCTCCATCTCCTGCTCTGCCCTGCACTCGCAGCCCCGGCTCAGGGCTCTGCTCCGCGTTGCCGGGGTGCCGCAGGCGGCCGTGCGTGGGATCGGGGCTCCCTGAGCCGCTCTCATGCGTCCGACAAGCAGCTCTGGATGCGGTCGATCCACTGCTGGGCCAGCTGCACGTCCTGGGCGCAGAAATTGTAAACGCGTTTCGTCGTCTTCAGCTGAGGAGGAGGAGAGAGAAGAGGTGGTGAACCTCACTACCGAAAGGGAGCCTATAAAGAGCACTTGGGAGTCAACTCTTGGAAAGGGGAGATGAGAGCAGGACGAGGGGAAATGGTTTGGAGTTGGAGGAGGGCAGATGGAGGTTGGATGTGAGGGGGAAGTTCTTTGCTATGGGAGTGGTGAGGTGCTGGAAGAGCTGCCCAGAGAGGCTGTGATGCCCCGTCCATGGCTGGAGGTGTTGGAGGCCAGGTTGGATGGGGCCCTGGGCAGCCTGGGCTGCTGTGAAATGGGGAGGTTGGTGGCCCTGCATGCAACAGGAGGGCTGGAGCTTCATGATCTTTGAGCTCCCTTCCAACCCAACCCATTCTGTGGTCCTTTGAGAGAAGCACAGCGGGTGCTGCACAGCCCCCTGCCCCCAGCACAGCACTCACGTCGAAGAACGCTTTCTCATCCACCGTCTTCGGGGCTCCCATGGTGGGGGTTCCAGGCGTGATGGATTCCACCTCGGCCAGATCAATGACACCTTTGCACTCCGTGTCCATCCGGCTGTCGTAGTACCGCAGCTGGGGAGAGGCCCACGTCGTGCTCAGCACCCAGGGACGGAGCGCTGCCGGCCTCCCCTCGCCCCTCCCGCCCAACCCCTGGGTACCTGGTGCTTGGTTTTATCCAGCACGAACCAGCGAGGCTTCCAGGGCTTCATGAAGGCTCCCTTCTTGTACAAAGACCCCTCGTAGGACCTGTGGGGCCAGGCAGTGCCTCAGCGCCATCCGCGTCACCCCAGCCCCACCGCGGAACCCACTGAGCCTCCCCCTCCCTGGGCAGGATCCCACCCCCCCAGCGCCCCACGCCTGCCTGTTCTCGCTCTCTGACATCTGGAACTGGCTGTACAACGTGCTGGTGCTCCTGCGGCCGCCCTGCTTCCCGCTGGATGGCGTGGATGTGCTGCTGGTGTCACTGTCGAGGCTGAGGTTGAGGGTGGAGCCCACGCCGCTCTCCTGCAGGTACACCCCCAGCGAGCGGCGGTGGTGCGAGAGCCCCGAGGACATCAGCAGGGAGCTGGGGGTCTGCGGGCACACAGAGCACAGCGTGAGGATGAGGGGGCTGAGGGCAGCGCCGAAGCCTCAGCCGGCCCCTCTAAAGCCCTACCCGGCTGCCCTCCTGCCGAGCCTCGGTGCGCTGAGAGGCTTTGATTTTGTCCCACGTGTCCTTCCAGCGCTCCGGGACCTGCCCCAGCTCCATCTCCAGGTTGTGCAGGTCCTGCAAGGGGAGAAGTCAGGCGTCGGCACAGACAGTCCCCGTCCCAGGGGGCAAAACTGACTGCGGATGTGGCCACGGGGCGCTGCCCAACGCAGGGCTCATCGCAGAGCCACTGAGTTACAGAACCACAGCAAGGTTGGGTTGGAAAAGAGCACAGAACATAGAAGGTGGAGTTGGGTTGGGAGGCACCCTATA
Organism: Centrocercus urophasianus; assembly: GCF_019232065.1. NCBI lineage: Eukaryota > Metazoa > Chordata > Aves > Galliformes > Phasianidae > Centrocercus > Centrocercus urophasianus. Next base: position 13,531 of record NW_024884147.1, read on the forward strand.
GAGCAGAGCCACAGAAGGTTGGGTTGGAAGGAAACCTATAGAGCAGAGCCACAGAAGATTGGGTTGGAAGGGACCCTATAGAGGAGAGCCATAGCAGGTTGGGTTGGAAGGAACCCTGTAGAGCAGAGCCACAGAAGGTTGGGTTGGAAGGGACCCTACAGAGCAGAGCCACAGAAGGTTGGGTTGGAAAGGACCCTATGGAGCAGAGCCACAGAAGGTTGGGTTGGAAGGAACCCTATAGAGCAGAGCCACCAAACACTGGGTTGGAAGGAACCCTATAGAACAGAGCCACAGAAGGTTGGGTTGGAAGAGTCCTTACAGAGCACAGAGCCACAGAACCCCAGAACAATTCGGCTTGGAAGGGACCCCAAAGCCCCCCAATTTCCCCCCATTGCCCCGGGCTGGCTGCCCCCCACCATCCTCTCCCCTCGGCCCATCAGGTCCCGGCTCACCTCCAGCAGCTTAGAGATGGCGTCGGGCTCCATGCGGCTGCGGTTGTCGTAGCAGGGCCAGATGATTTTGCGCTTGGTTTGTGGTGCGCTGGTGTCCTGCCTGTCTGCCTCCTCCATGTGCTCGGGCTGCCCCTGCACCAACTCCCAGTCGTAGGAGGGGCCCTCAGAGAGCGTCTCCTCTGTGTAATAGTCCCACACCTTCAGGTTGGAAATGTTGCTGTACGGCCGCAGCACCTGGGGGGGCGACAGCCAGATCAGCGATGGTTTTCTCCCCCATTGCTGGTGCTCTCAGCTCAGTGCTGGGATTCGATCCCTTCACACAGAACTTCCCCAACGGGTGATGCTTTGTGGTTGAGTACAGAGGGGATGTGAGGATGCGGGCTGTCAGCAGAGCAGCCCAAGCTGCCGCCAGCAGCCCCAGCTCACCGCACAGCACAGCTCCCTGCTGGGACACACGCTGAGCTCTCTGTGCATGGAAAGATGGTTCCAAATTATGTCGATATGGGGACCCACCGCTACAGCACAGAGCTCCCCCCCCTGCTTGAAGCTCCTGGCAGTGCCCTGATGTGCCCTGAGCCCCCAGCCGGGCTGGGCAGAGCTTCTCACCTCCCCATCCTCAGGGGCATACATGTAGTTGAAGAAGACAGGAGCTTTCTTGTTCAGCCGGTCGATGTAATCCCAGATGGACTTGTAGACCTGCTGGCATTTGCGTTCACCCTTCTCCTCATACAGGAGGCCTGGTGGAGGGGAGGGGAGGGGAAGGAGGGCATTATGTGGGGCAGGATGCCAGGATGGCACCCCACACACCCCACACGCTGCCCTCACCCAGCTCGATGCGTTCATAGTCAGAATCCAGCAGGAAAGTCCGGAACCGATTGGAGATGTAGTGGTAGCTGAGGAACTTCAGGTAGTACAGACTGAACTCAAACTCCATGGGAAACTGCAGGTGGATCTGCAAGGAGCAGCACGGCTGAGATCCTGGCACTGCTGCAGTGCCGGAGCTCAGGAAGAGCTGGGAGAGGAGCTCAGAGCTCACCTGGTGCACGCAGTCCAAGAACTGCAGGAAGATGGGAGCAAAGCCACTGCTCTGGCCAGCCAAGGTCTGGGCCCCACGGTGGCTGAAGCGGTGCCCAAAGGACAACCACTCCTTCTCCACCAGCAGGCGGAAGCCCTCCAGCGTCCGGTAGTAAGGGTCTGACAAGAGCTGCACCAAGGAGACCACCTGCAGGGACATGGGGGCTTGAGATCATAGGACCAAAGAATGGTGTGGGTTGGAAGGGTCCTTGCAGACCAAAGGGCAACAGAATGGTTGGGTTGGAAGGGTGCTTATGGATCACAGAGCCATAGGATCCCAGATTGGTTGGGTTGGAAGGGTGCTTATGGATCACAGAGCCATAGGATCCCAGACCGTTGGGTTGGAAGGGACCTTATGGATCATGGAGCCATAGGATCCCAGAATGGTTGGGTTGAAAGGGA
>NW_024884147.1:15468-20152 GCF_019232065.1 Centrocercus urophasianus
GATCACGGAGCCTTAGGAACCCAGATTGGTTGGGTTGGAAGGGATCTTATGGATCACGGAGCCATAGGATCCCAGATTGGTTGGGTTGGAAGGGACCTTATGGATCACAGAGCCATAGGATCCCAGACTGTTGGGTTGGAAGGGATCTCATGGATCACAGAGCCTTAGGAACCCAGATTGGTTGGGTTGGAAGGGTCCTTATGGATCACAGTGCCATAGGATCCCAGATTGGTTGGGTTGGAAGGGACCTTATGGATCATAGAGCCATAGGATCCCAGATTGGTTGGGTTGGAAGGGACTTCATGGATCACAGAGCCTTAGGATCCCAGAATGGTTGGGTTGGAAGTGACCCCCCCAGCCCCACCCCTGCCATGGACTGGGCATTCCCCACCAGTTCAGGCTGCCCAGGGCCTCATCCACGGCCTCAGGCACCTCCAGGGATGGGGCACCCATAGATCTGGACAGCAGTGCCAGGGCTGCACTGCTCTCATAGTGAAGAATTCCCCCCTAAAATCTTACCTAAATTTCCCCTCTTTTAGCTTAAAACGGACAGGCATAGCATCCAGTGGCTGTAGGGCTCCTACCTGTGTGGTGATGTCCCAGCCGTCCTCCAGGCTGACAAGCACAGAGGAACCCGTGTCCAGGAGCTCCACCACCAGCACTGAAATCTGCAGGATCTTATGGATCTGCCAACAAGAGAACCAGGAGCTCCTCAGGAGCAGGAAACTTCTGGACGCGAGGCAAAGCAGCCCCTTTTCCTGGAAACAGCTGAGCCAAACGATGCAGAGCACAAAGGATCTGCAGAACACAGCTGTGGGCAGCCCAGCAGCCAGAGGGGCTGGGCCCCCCAGCTCTGAAGCTGAACGGAGTTCTGAAGCAGCTGCTGGCGCAAACACTTTCTGGGTCACTTCATCTTCGTTCCTCTTAGTGGCCTTGCCTGCTTTGTGTCCTCCCACCCTGTGCTGAGCGATGCCACAGGGAGCACCCAGACCCTGCCTGCAGCCTTTGGTTCACAGAATCACGGCATGGATGGGTTGGAAAGGTCCTTAAAGATCACAGAGCCACAGGACCATAAGATGGCTTGCTTATACTTCAGAGCCACTGAACGGTTGTGTTGGAAGGGTCCTCAAGTCCCATAGAATGGTTGGGTTGGAAAGGTCCTTAAAGGTCACAGATTCATGGAATGGATGGGTTGGAAAGGTCCTTAAAGGTCAAATTCCCATAAAATGGTTGGGCTGGAAGGGTCCTTAAAGGTCACAGACTCATGGAATGGTTGGGTTAGAAGGGACTTAAAGACCACAAACCCACTGAACGGTTGGGTTGGAAGGGTTCTTAAAGATCATAGACCTATAGAATGGTTGGATTGGAAGGGTCCTTAAAGGTCAAATTCCCATAAAATGGTTGGGTTGGAAGGGCCCTTAAAGGTCACAGACTCATGGAATGGCTGGGTTAGAAAGGACTTAAAGACCACAAACCCACTGAATGGTTGGGTTGGAAGGGTTCTTAAAGATTATAGACCTATAGAATGGTTGGGTTGGAAGGGTCCTTAAAGGCCGAAGACCCATAGTTGGGTCGGGAGGGTCCTCAAAGGTCAAAATCCCATAGAATGGTTGGGTTGGAAGGGAGTCCAAAAGCCCACAGCAGCCAACTGCAGCCCCTGTGCCAGGCATGGATTGGAATCTGCACAGCCCCCAGGAGCCACCGACCTGTGAGAGCCACTCGGACTCCTCCAGGGAGCGCAGGTAGGCGACGTTGGGGTCTGTGGAGGGGCAGCCAGGCACGCAGGCCTTCATCAGCTTCTTGAAGCTGGCCTTCACCTGCCGCACGTCAAACACCTCGATGGGCACCACCTCCCAGTGCTGCAGCGGGTCTGGCTTCACCCCCTGAGGGCGCAGAGCATCGTTCAGGTGAGAGAAGCCCTCACCAGTCCAACCCCAACCCACCCCTACCACGTCCAATGACCACATCCCCAAATCCTTCAACACCCCCCAGGGACGGGGACTCCCCACTGCCCTGGGCAGACTGTGCCAGAGCTGAGATTGTTCCCGATCTCCAACCTGATCCTCCCCAGTGCACCAACCTGATCCCATCCCCTCTCATCCCTGGGAGCAGAGGCCGACCCCCCCTTTGCCACAACGTCCTTTCAGGAGGTACCTTCAGCTGCGACTTGTCCCCGATGATGTAGAGCGAGGCGCGGTGCTGACGCAGGAAGCTGGCCTCGGCGGGCGCGCCGTTGTGCTGGGCACCCAGCAGGTCCTTCCCAGCCAGCCGTGAGCCGATCTCCACATTCAGGGCATAGCTGCTCATACGCCCACTGGCCCGGATGCTGCCCCATTTGCCTGCGGGACAGCTGCTGTCACTGAGGGGGTCCCAGAAACGGGACGTTCGGGGCCACCAGGATGGGTGAGCAGCTCTCCGTGGAGCGACGGCCGAGCGCCCCGACCACATGCCAGCACCCACGGAACGCATGCGAGGTTTGGTGCAGGTTTGGTGCAGGTTTGGTGCAGGTTTGCTTTCGCTCCTTTCTCTGCTGGGTGCTGTGATGTGCAGGCAGCACCCCGCGCCGATGCCGTGCCCTGCGGCCAGCCCCTCTCCTCCACCACCGCCACCCAGAAGCGTGCAGAGCCCAAAGCAAACCTGCAGGGCGGTGTGGGGCAGTACTTACCGCCGGCACCGCGCTCGGGTGGTGCAGTTATGGTGTTACTGGGTGTTGTTAGTGGTGTGTGGGGGGTGTGGGTCAGTCGGTGGGTTAGCAGCCGGCGGGGTTAAGGCCCGGCGGGTCCCTACCTCGGGGCGACTCGCGGCCCTTCGGCGACACGCACTTGGGGGTGGACAGGGTGATGACCCTGGCTCTGTGACCCAGCCCTGGGGGGCACAGGATGAAAGCGGCCTCAGAGAGGGCGGAGAGGAGCGGAACCAACGCTCCCTCGCTGCGTGGGTATGGGTGGAAGGGAAGGGGGTGATGAGATGGAGACGGGTATGGGATGGAGATGGCACACAGGAATGGGATGGAGATGGCACGGGGGGGGCTGCAGACGGTCCCTCCCGCCCGCCCTGCAGCTGTCCCACACCCTGGAGCTCTGGGGGAGCGCAGGGGGGAGCATCTACTCTACAGCTGCTGCCCGGGAGGCAGCGCTCACCGCACGTCCTCACCTCCACGGCTAATAGTACCGGGCCCTTCGTCCTTCCCTCCCATCACCTGCTTCATGAGCGATCCCAGCTTAGGCTGCCTCTTGTCGGAGAAATCTGCAGCACCAACAGAACGTCAGCTCCCAGCCTGCATGCTGCGGGACCCACCTTGCTGTGTTCCCCCTCAGTTTGGAGGGGAAGGGGCATGGAAAGAACTCAGCGGCAAGCGGGACAGCACGGGGCTGCACCGGGGGCCACCAAGCAGGAGCCACAGCACAACAGCACCCAGAGACCTCAGCACCAGCAGCTCTGCCCCAGCAGCTTTGCCCCAGCAGCTCTGCCCCAGCACTATGCAGGCACTTTGGACCGGGTGAAGCACCCGGTGCTTCTCCAAACCCCAGCACCATCCCTCTGTGACCACAACTCCCTTTCTTCCTGCAGCAAGGAGCCCCTTGCTGGGTGCTCCCACGATCCCTTTGGCCTCAGTGCAGCAATGATGGGGTGGGATGGCAGGGACTGGCAACGGATGATAATGGAGCGTGGCCAGAGCCGTTCAGACAGCACGGGACACAACACTTACCACAGCATCCTGCACCAGACCCCACGCTCCTGCTTGGGTGCAAGAGCTTGGCTTCGGGGTCTGCCCCACCCCAGCTCACCCCCCCCCGCATCAGGATTCAACCTGGAGCTCCCAGATGTAGGGCCAACCGGTTCCCCAAACCCCATCCCCACCTCCGGCCTTAGGGAGGTGCTCCACAGAGCTGATTCAATCACGGATGTGGGACCCAGCAGCTCTGACTCTGGGATGCACCGGACCCCGGGGGTCCCTGGGCAGGAGCCTCCCGCAGCCCCCGATTCGATCCCACTCACCTGCACTGCTCATGTGAGCAGAGGTGAAGCCACTGAGCGTGTTACGCCCGCCAGCGTCGGCGTAGTGGGGCATGGAATTGATGACAGCCTGCAGGTATTTCTCCTGCTCCAAACTGGTGGAGTCCGTCTGCGAGGGGCCTGGGGGAAAGCAGGCAGCGTCACCGCACCGCCGGGGCAGGGAGAAGAGATGGGGCACTGCTCCAGGATGGGGTGAGGGGATGGGTACCTGCAGTGGGAGCATTCTGTGACTTGAAGAGGCCCACGACGCCTTTCCCGTGCAGCCCCCCCGAGCGCAGCAGCACGGCTTTGGTGCGGGAGTTGCGCCAGCACACCACGGGGAAGCGGTTCTGGCGGTAACAGCGGGAGATGCGCTGGATGGTGTTGTCCTGGATGCTCTGCGGCACGATGAGCAGCCCGGGGTAACTGCAGGAGGGAGCTGAGCTGAAGGGAGCAGTGCTGAGAGCACCTGTGCCCTCGTCAGGGCAGAGCAGAGGGCAGGAGAACCTCCCTGCCCTGCTGGGCCACGCTCTGCAGTGGGGTCCCATTGGCCTTATGGCCACCAGGGCACACTGCTGGCTCACGGTCAACGTGTGGTCAACCATTGGTCAACTGTTGGCCACCAGGACACCCAAGTCCTTCACAGAGCTTCCAAGCAGCTCTTTGCAATGCACTCCATGGTCCCATT
>NW_024884147.1:20162-21770 GCF_019232065.1 Centrocercus urophasianus
CCAGGGCACACACACAGCTCCTGGTCAACTTTTGGTCAACCATTGGTTAACTGTTGGCCACCAGGACACCCAAGTCCTCCACAGAGCTTCCAAGCAGCACTTTGCAATGCACTCCATGGTCCCATTGGCCTTATGGGCCACCAGGGCACACTGCTGGCTCACGGTCAACGTGTGGTCAACCATTGGTCAACTGTTGGCCACCAGGACACCCAAGTCCTTCACAGAGCTTCCAAGCAGCTCTTTGCAATGCACTCCATGGTCCCATTGGCCTTCCTGGCCAAAAGGGCACATAGACAGCACCTGGTCAGCTTTTGGTCAACCAGTGGTCAACTGTTGGTCAACTGTTGGTCAATCAGGACACCGCTGGCTACCTTGGCTACCAGCACAGTCTCCTGGCTGGTGGTCGGGCTCACCTCCGACAAATGGCGTACATGCGGTTCACCGTGGAGATGCGGAAGGGTTCGTTCTTGGAACGCGTGAGGCTGCTGCTGAGGGTGCCCAGCCCCAGGCGCTGGTAGTCGCGGCAGCAGGCGCGCTCCACCAAGTGGTTGATGGTCATCTTCTCCGAGGGTCTGATGGTTGTGGTGGGGGTCAAAGTGCTCCTGTCCATCTCCTCGGACACTGCAGAGACAGTGGAGGTCAAGGTCAGCCCCGGCACAGACGATCAAAGGATGGTTTGAGTTGGAAGGGACCTTTAAAGGCCGTCTGCTCCAACGTCAAAGGCCTCGCACAACTCCAGGCAGGTGGCATCAGTCACCTCTCCTTTGTCCACCGCACAGGGACTCGGCCATTCCTGCTCCCTGTTCCCTCCAAGAGCTTTCCCCTCCCCAGCACCCACCCAGCTGCTCCCTCCTTTTGGAATGCTCCGAACCTGAGATCTCATCCTCGTTGTCCTCCGGGAAGTGCTGGCTGCTGCGCTGCTCCCAGGCAGGCGGCGTGTATTTCTTGCGTGTCACATATTGGCGACCGATGGTTTTCTTGGCATTTTTCACCAGGTTTTTGGAGAGCGTCCTGGAACAGGAGAAGAGGCTGAGGATGGCTGATGCCCGTGTGTGGCTGCAGCCCAGCACTGCAGCGGGTCCTGGTGGTTAGAGAAACACCCGCGGCGACACTCAGAGCAAAGCAGAGACGGGAGCACCCCGACCACCATCTGCAGCCTCAGTCAATGCCACAGGAGAGGAGATGTCACCTGCAGGTCCTGGCACCAGGGGAGTGTGCTCCACGGGGCTCCAAACCCCAGATAAAGCCAACAGGCTGGGCTGGGCCCACAGCAGCATCCCATGGAGAGAGCAGCATCCTGGGATACGACACCTGCACTGCTACATCTGAGCTCTCAAACACTTCTATCTGTTACTGCCCTGGGTAATCAGAGAACCACAGCATGGTTTGTGTTGGAAGGGACCTTAAAGATTTTCCAGTCCAGCCCACGTGCCCTAGACCAGGCCGTCCAAAGCCCCTGCCAACTTCCAACTATGGGGTATCCCCTTCCAACCCAACTCCAACACTTCCAATGATGAAGAATTCCCTTCCAACCCAACGCCAATACTTCCAGCAATGGGGTATCCCCTTCCAATCCAACACCTAACACTTCTTACCCAACTCCAATAC
>NW_024884147.1:21780-33298 GCF_019232065.1 Centrocercus urophasianus
ACTCCAATACTTCCAGCAAAGGGGCATCCCCTTCCAATCCAACACCTCATGCTCCCAACCCAACTCCAACACTTCCAACTATGGGGTATCCCTTCCAACCCAAGTTTAACATTTCCAATCCAAGTCCATCACTTCCAACTATGGGGTATCCCCTTCCAACCCAACTCCTAACACTTCCAACCCAACTCCAATACTTCCAGCAATGGGGCATCCCCTTCCAATCCAACACCTCATGCTTCCAACCCAACTCCATCACTTCCAACTATGGGTTATTCCCTTCCAACCCAACTCCTAACACTTCCAACCCAACTCCAACACTTCCAAAATGGGGCATTCCCTTCCAATCCAACCCAAACACTTCCAACAGTGAGTATCCCCTTCCAGCCCAATTCCAACATTTCCCCAGTTGGGGTATCCTCAACTTCTCTCGGCTGCCCGGTCCAGTGCCTCAGCACCCTCAACACGGAGAATTCCTTTATCTCAAGGTGGGCTCAGTCCCTGGGAACCCCTCTGTCTGCCAGAGGCAGAACAGAGAAGGGATGGAAGAGAAATCTTCAAAACCATGCAGGTGCTTAAGCTGCATGGTCGAAGCAGAGCTCTTGAACACATCCCCCTGAAGGTAAGAATGGTCTGAGTGTGTGCAGGGCCACAGGCACATCATCATCATCTCAGGGAGCTCCAAGAGGAACAAGTGAAGGAGAAGTAGGGGAAGGGCTGACTCCAGCCCAGGGTAACATCTCATCTGATGCTCAGATTTCCAGTAATTCACCTCGAGACTACCAGGTGACTTCCTTTGCTTTGCAAAGCAGACCATGAGGAATCCAACTGCTCCCTAAACTTATCAAGGGAAGAAAAGCTTTGGGACTGAGAGGTAACTCTAAGAACAATTTGCCATGTACTGAGGCAGGTTTCAAGTAGGAGTGCTTAGTAACCAGAGGAACAAGACCTGTAGACAGTGTGGAGCACAGCTGGAAGTAGACCTGTGGGGTGGTGACGGAGCTGATATCACGATCTAGGGCTGTGCCCAGGCCAGGAGCTGGGCCCCGCAGCTCTGGTGGCCTCTAGAGGTTAGTGGGAAGAAGCACAGCTCCCTGAGCACATCCTGGGGCACCAGGACGGCCGCTCCTGAGGCCCCAAGCCTGAACGTAACACACAGCCTGGAGAAAGGCAACCCCGGCGTGACCGACCCGCAGCCCAGGCATCATGCAGAGCAGGTGAGAAGAAACCCCAGGAGCAGTGAAGGCTGCAGCCTGAGCCAATGCCACCTCGCAAGCTCGCGCCCAGAGGTGAAGGCATCTTACGTGGTCGAATGGCCAAGGTGCCCGAGGGACATGACCCCCACTGTCAGGCCCTGGAACATATCGGTCACCTGCTGGGAGCTGAGTCACAAATACATGGAGACAAGCTCAGACTGCGGGCACAGCAAGCGCCAACACCGCAGCACCCACAGCCCAGCGCCACAGCAGAGCTTTCCCTGGCCACCAAGCGTGGGAGCTGACCCCACGGCAGCACAACGGAGCTTCCACAGCCCCACAGCACTCCCCATCCTCTGGCAGAGCAGGGACTGCACGTCTGTGCTCGCTGGGATGTCTCTCCCTCCTTCTGCTCCAGCCCAGGCAGCTGTGCAGGGAGAGCTGCTGAATGCACAGCATGCTTCCCAGGGAGTGCTGCTCCCCTCCAAAGGTAAGAAGAGATTTTGTGCAAGCTCTGGGACCCCTCGTTCCTGCCCAGGAGCCTATGTCTGGTGCTTCCCTGCTGGAGGAGGGAGAGGAGAACCCCAGCAGCGCCTGCGAGGGCCGAGCATGTGCTGTGAGCTGCTCTCCCTGATCTGCTGCACACATACCTGAGCGAGGGGTTCTTCTCCTTGGCCTTAGGCTGCATGGCTTGCTTGGGAGACTGGCCCACAGTGAAGGCAAAGGTCCCGTGCACATGCTGGGGGTAACGCAGCTTGTGCAGGTGCTTCCTGAAGACCTCGGCGCTGTCTGAAGCCACCTCCTCATCGAAGGCAATCTTCAGCAGCTGTGGGGACAAGCAGAGAGCAGGCTTGAGAGAAAGCAGAGAGCATCCTCTTCCTGTTCATCCCACTGGGCACAGCTCAGATCCTGGCCAGAAGTGATGGCCACAGGCAGGGAGGCTGCCCCATTGTCCCCCCAGGAGCACACTGTGTTCCTGCCGAGCACTCAGCACCCACGTGCTGTTGCCGTGGTGCTCCCAGAGTACAGTTCCAACAGCCCCACAGGAGCTGGAAAGCAGCCCCCAGCTAACCAACAAGATGCTGTTCCTACAAGAGGACCACAGCCGGTCCTGCACCAGGTCCACAGCCCTCCTCTGCAAGGGGCCCTCAGGTTCCACCACCTGTCTCTGAGGCTGCCTTTGGTCCCTACCATCCAAACAGTCTCACCTGGAATGTGCACGAGCGCAGCTGCAGGCCCTCCTGGATGAACTGATCCACCTGGGCCTGGATGTTGATCTTCTTCTCTTTGGTCAGCGAGGAGATGGGGAAGGATCGGATCACCACCTGCTCCCCCACTGGGTAGAAGAATGGGAACAGGTTGGACACATCCCACTGCCACTCTGAGACACCCCCACCAGACAGTCCCACAGGATGAGGGCCAGAATCGGGTTAGAGAAACTACAGCCAGGCCATGGAGATGCAACCTATGATGGGCATGATGAAATTATCATCTACAAAGAATCACAGAATGGCTTAAGTAGAAGGGAGTCTTAAAGATCATAGAATCACAGAATGGCTTGGGTTGAAAGGTACCTTATAAATCATTACAGCCATTGAATAATAGAATGGCTTGTGTTGGAAGCGACCTTATAGATCAGAGAACCACAGAACGGTTGGGTTGAGTTGGGTTGGAAGAGTCCTTGAAGATCATAGAACGTAGAAGGACAAAATGGTTGGGTTGGATGCGTCCTTATAGATAACAGAGCCATAGAGTGGTTGGGTTGGAAGGGATCTTACAGATCGTAGAACCATAGAACAGTTGGGTTGAGTTGGGTTGGGTTGGAAGAGTCCTTGAAGATCATAGAAGGTAGAAGGACAAAATGGTTGGGTTGGATGGGTCCTTATAGATAACACAGCCATAGAGTGGTTGGGTTGGAAGGGATCTTACAGACTACAGAACCATAGGACAGTTGGGTTGGAAGGAACCCCAAAGCCCCCAGCCAGTGCTCTGGTCTTACACCCAAGGCCCTCAGAGGTGACTCCTACAGCAAGGCAAGTTGCAGCCACTGTTCCAGGACAGCTTCTGGCCAACTCCTCCCCAGACACCACCAGCCCATGCAGACAGAGGGTGTGGTGCATGCACGATCCTTACCCAGGGGGTCTGTGGGAGTGCCTTTGAAGATGATGCGGTACGTGGTGAGGAAGATGGCTCCTTCCGCAGGGAGAAGAGGTGGACCACCAATATTCCCTCCAGCGGCCTCCTCCCGCCCGTCGGGCATGAGGTACACACGCAGCCCCTCCATCACACACTCCTCACCCACCAACAGGTTGGGGCGCAGCAGCTTTGGCTACAGGGGTGTAAAATGAGGAGTTTAGGTTTCTGAAGACTGGAAGAACAGCACCAGAATGTTCCCCCGAAGCGTCGCACGTCAGGTCAGTACCTTCTGGATGGGAGGAAGCCTCTTGCTCTCCCTGTGCACAGCATCCAGTGTCTCTATGTGCATCTGCACGATATCTGTAGACAAACACGCAGTCAGAGACCATGAGCTGTCCCACAGATCACCCGGGCTCCACCTCTTGGCATCCCCACTGCCTCTTCCAGAGCCCCTCCTGTACAGCCCCCGCAGCTGATGGGGACCCCCGGTGGAACCACGCGGCCACCCAGCCCCAGCACTGCTGCAGGGCCCATTACCAGGGATCATGACGTGCAGCCCCTTCAGGTGCTCGTTGGTGACTCCGCTCTCAGTGCACACTTTGTCCACGAAGCGGTTGATGAACCGCACCACGTAGTTGGCCACATCTGAGCTTTCAGCATCCTCAAATCCACTTTCCGTGTCGTAGCTCTCGGCCACGCTGCCAGCGATGCTGCCGTGCAGGAGAGAGCAGTTAGCTCAGAGTGCTCCTCTCCACTGCCATAACCCAGAACAGGAGGGCCCTGCCTACGCAGGAGAGCCCAGGGGAGACCCCTCTCCTGAGATGAACCCAAACCCAAAGGAGCTCCCACTCCTGCCCTGGGCAGTGCAACTTTCACCGATCCCAACTCGAAGCCAAATAATCCGGATGCTCCAAGGAGCCCGGAGTCCCCAGATTGGGCTGCTCCGCTCCCCCTGCAGTCCTCCAGCCCTCCTGACCTGTTGGTGACAAAGCTGTTGCTGACGCTCTCCACATCCCCCAGCCCAGAGCTGCGCAGCAGGCGGTTCTTGCTGGTGTCCAGAGGCAGCAGCAGGTAGCTCATGCGGTTGGCATAGTGGATGGCCTGGCTGAAAACTGTGCTCTCCTCCTTTTGGATCAGCTCCTGCTGCTTCTCTCGGCTCATGGTGGGCCACAGCCTCAGCTGCTCTGATGCTATCTCAAGGGCAGACCTGGCTTCTTGGGGTTCCTCCGCGCCCTCCTGAAGGAGATGGAATGAGTGTGAGAGGTCTGCATGGACAGGAGAGCTGCCGGCCTTCACGGGGCTCTCCCAGTGCCAGGATGCAGTCCCTTGGGCTGCTTCCAGCACCCTACCCATCCCACAGACATCAAGGGAGGGCTGCCCCCACGCAGCTGCTCTGCAGGAACCCGGCTGCCCCCACTCACCTCATCTGTGTGGTTCTCCTCACTGCTGTCCAGGTACAAGGCTCGGATGTGGTTCTGCACATCACTGTAGAACATAGCTTCCCAGAACTGGATGTTGGTCCACACCACGTGCTCCTGCACACAGCTGTAGGCAAACTGCGTGATGCCTGGGCTCAGTTTCTGAGGAAGCGGAAGATGGACAGAAGAGTTTTATCTGAACGCAGTCCTTGTGCCAGCCTCTCCTCTCCAGATCATTCTTGCTCTCTCCTGCTGCCGGGAAAGGCAGCACGCCCTTGGACATGCAGGAGGGACACCAGCACAACAGTTTCTCCAAGGAGTCGTTGCAAACACTTCTCAGGTTTGCTCAGCACCTACCCTGAGGGCCCAGGAGAGCCTCATGCTACAGATGCTTTCTAGAAGGCAGAATCTTATCAAGCATTACAATGCGCTGCTTGGGGCTGTGGTGGAGTCCCCATCCCGGCAGACATTTAAGGGACGTGCAGACACAGCACTAAGGGACACTGTTTTGTGATGGGACTTGGTAGGTCAGCTCAGTGGTTGGATTTGATAATACAGAAGGGTTTTTCTAACCTAGATAACCGTAATCTCAGCCCAGCCTGGCGGATACATGAGTGCATCCCCAGTTCTGAGCAGCTTTTCCCCAGGTGTTTCAGCTCGGCCAAGCTTCTGCATGGCTGAAAGATACTGGGCAGAATTTCACGCCCCAAGAAGCATCGAGGGGACAATCTGCCCCTAACCCAGTCTCTGCAGCCTCCAAGGAGTTCTGAGGCTGTGAGGGCCACACCAGACACCGGGACACTGCAGATACTCACTCGACAGAAAGCGGTGACCAGCGGCAGGAGCGCGGCTGCAATCCCATGCTCATCCATGGCCGTGCAGTCCTGGGGAAAAGAACAGAGCTTACAGGAGGATCCACTTCAGGACGCCCAGGTCTGCTCCCACTCCCACCCCACACTTTCTCCCACACTGGGTGATGCTCTCCTTCCTTACCTGCAAGCAGCAGTTCATCATACGGACGATGAAGTCGAACTGCTGGTGGTCCAGCACGGCACGGTTCTGCTGCACATGCAGATTCAGCTCCTGGGTCAGGCAATGCCGGGCCGCTCGGCCTTTCATGGCACGCAGCACAGCAGGGAACAACTGCAGGGAAAGATGGGGAGCAGATGAGCTCCTGAAGTCAGAGTCAGCCTCCAAGGAGAGGTGCAGGAGGGGCACCTCGCCCTGGCTGTGTTGGCTGACACTGTGCTGTCATACATGGATCAAAGCAGCGTGATAAATAGCATCTGGGCAGCTGTAGCACAGCCCCAGAGCTCCAGGGTCAGCCACCTCCACAGCATAGACCCTGCAGTGGGGTGAGCAGCCAGGAACCCAGGGACACAAGGAGGAACAGTGCTCAGAGGACAAGTGAGCACAGAAACAGAGCTGCCCGGCAGAGATCTGGATACAAGCAAGGAATGCCATGGAGGAGAAGCAGAGAACCCTCACCACCAGCTGGTGGCTGCCTGCTTCTCGGGAGCCCTCCTCACCTTTTTGGCTTCTAACATCTTGTTCTCAAAGACATAGGAGATGCAGTTCCGAACCACCTCCAGGCGGCGGGCGCTGTTGGCCAAGGCGTTGCCATTTCGCTCCATGATGGCTGCTGGAGAGAGAAGCGATGCGGTTCAGGCAGGGCAGGGTCGCAGCCCAGGGAGTGGAAGAATGGGTGTCCCAATGCTCCACACAGGCAGTGCTGTGGGAGGACACTGAAGGGATTTCAGCAGTCCTCTCATGCTGGTTGATGGAGCTGAGGGACCTCTGAGCAGCCAGAAGGGGAGAGGTTAACGGGGACAGTGATGCTGAGATGATGGCACTACCCTAAAGTACAAGGGCAAGAATAGAGTCCTGCACCTGGGGAGGAACAACTACAGCATCAGGACAGATTGGGGCTGAGCCGCTGCAAAAGGGCTTTGTAGAGAAGAACCTGGGGTCCAACAGGCTGACCAACGACTGACCACACGCTGATCATGAGCCAGCAGTATGCCCTGGTGGCTCAGAAGGCCAACGCGTGGCACAGAAGATGGCCAGCAGGGCAGGGAGGTGCTCCTGCCTTCTGCTCTCCACTGGGGGGCACATCTGCAGCACTGCACCCAGTGAGGGACTCTCCAGTTCCAGGCAGACTGGGAAGAGAGAGAGCCCAGCTGAGGGTGCAGAGATGATGGAGGCCTGGAGCAGCTCCTGCTGGGGACAGGCTGAGAGCCCCGGGGCTGGGAGCATGGAGGAGAGAAGTACGAGGTGGGTCTGAGCACACGTACCAATGGGGGGGCCTGAGGGCACCATGCACTTCTTCTCTGCTTTCACAGCTGGAGGAGCTGTCTGTAGCTTGGCTGTGGCCTGATCGATGATCCACTGCACTGTGCCCTCATCCAAACGTGGGAAGGGCTTCTGGTGCAGGCGCAGATGACAGCCTTCCGTGGGCTTCTGCACTTTGTGCATGGTCACAGCGGGGTATGGGTTCTCCTGGCACAGCAAAGAGAGTTTCTTTTCAGCCACGAGAAAGTCGTGCATCATCCCGCAGGCTCACAGGCGCATCTCTCAGCAACACAGTTCCTTTCCTCTCCCAGCAGCACTTTGCAGCCTCCAGAACCTAGCAGTGCTGAGGGCAGGCTGTCAGCTCACAGTACCATCATACTCTGCTCTCAGGAGCCGCAGCAAAGAGCAAAAAGCCCTCAGGAGCTCAGGGCTGGGATGGCCAAAGGCATCTTAGGCCAGTCAGCACGGGCAGCAGCTGCTCCAGAACAAGGGGAAGGAAGTGCCTAATGCCCAGACCACCAAAAACAGGAATACCTCCACTCAGGAAGCGAGGGAGAGGCTGAGGCCAGGCAGACACCCTGGGGTCCAGCAGCAGTTTCCATAACAGTGTTTCCAGCACCAGTTACAGTAACATGAGTGGAGGAAGGACAGATGGACATGGGCTCTCAGCCAGGTTCTCCCAACCCTCCCGTCAGAGCAGGTTCCCCTCCTGCACTCACATTTTTGTAAAGTTTCTCTGCCAGCTCCTTAATGTGCCGCAATATTTTCTGCTTGTTCCCCTCTTCTGCACGCATGCGCTTCACTTCATAAGCAACAAGCTGGAAGAAGAGATGGGTGAGAGGAGCAGCTGCCTGCTGGGCAGGATCCAGCATCCTACGATTCCCTGGCTCCATCCCCAGCAGCCTCCATCCCCAGTAGCCTCCACCCCCATCCCCAGCAGCCTCCATCCCCAGCAGCCTCCATCCCCAGCAGCCTCCATCCTTCATCCTCAGTAGCCCCCATCCCCAGCAGCCTTCATCCCCAGCAGCCTCCATCCTTCATCCTCAGCGGCCCCCATCCCCAGCAGCCTCCATCATCCATCCCCAGCATCCTCCATCCCCAGCAGCCTTCATCGCCAGCAGCCTCCAGCCCCCATCCCCAGCAGCCCCCATTCACCATCCTCAGCAGCCCCCAACCCCAGAGGAGCGCTCACCTCATCGAAGAGGTCGATGGAGCGGTACGGAGCTCCCCTCTCTGTCACAAAGCCAGCAAAGGCCATGCCCTCCAGCACCTTGGTAAGGAAGTCATCTTCCGTCAGCCCTCTCTGCCCCAGGAAGGCTGCCTGCAAGAGGGAAGCGTGGTACCATCAGGACAGGAGCTGATGCCATGGCCACGCTGAGCTTGCATCCCTCTGCTCCCGTTGCCTTCTGCTGAGTAAGATTTCCTCCACAGAACCCCAACACCTCCCATGTTTTCCTCCTCTCCTGCCTTGGCTTTGCCAACAGCCCCAAGGCGCTGCTGTTTCCTCTCCCCGGGTCTTGCTTCCTGTCTCCAGGCATGGGGAAAAGCCGTGTCTCAGCCCAGGAGGCACACAGCCCCAGCTGCGCTGTGCTCGGGCATAAACAGGGAAATGGCATCTGACCCACACAACCCTGGGACACTCAAGGACAAACAAGGGATGCAGGTGGAGCTGGCAGTGGTGCAGAAATCACCTGCTGGAAGCACAGGACTTTACATGCAGACACAGCTATATTTACGCGACCCTTTCCACGCATTCTCTCTCCCTGACCTCAGTGCAAAGCCACTTCCAAAAGAGTCATCCCACGGCCACGCAGGGCAGTGTGAAGAGCTGTTCTATGGTGTGGCCACGAGGCCCTGGAGCAGAGAAGCTGCTCCATGCTGGCCTCCTCCTCCCAGCACCAATGCTGGGAGCAGGGCCAGGCCCATGCCCACATCCAGGCCGTACCTTGTGGAAGCGGATGACGGGCTCAGGATGGATGCGGATGATGTGCAGACACCAACGGTAGCCCTGCAGCAGCTGTGCAAACAAGCGGAGGAAGACAGCCCGGATCTCCTTGTCCTGTGCAAAGGGATGGACAGTGCAGTCAGGAGGACAAAGGGACCACGGGGCAAAGGGATCACATTCACGTGTCAGCATCAGCCTCTGCTGAACAAGGCAGGAAACTCAGGGACCTTCTAAAGAACAGAGGAGGTGGGAGATAGATCTCCAGTGCTCTCCCCTTCCCAGCATCTCTGAGACCGCATGCATGCAGGAAGGAGCTCTGTAGCCCTGCAAGGAGCTCTTGTAGCCCTGCAAGGAGCTCTTGTAGCCCTGCGGCCACTTGTGAAGCTCCCATCCCAGAGCAGGGTGCTGGATGCCTGGCAGAGATGGCAGCCTTGTGCCTGGGCTCTCTGCTTCTTGAGGCCCTGTGTGGCCCCATTTCACCCACCTGCATTTTGAGAGATGAAGCAGAAATCGTAGAAGGGGGGAATGCCAGATCTGCCACCTCCAGCTCCGGGTCCAAGACCTGCAGAAAGGCACATTCAGGCCCTGGGGATCTGTGCTCACACGAAGCTGCATTCCCCAGAAGCTCAGCAGGACCCACAGGTGTGTTCTTAGGGACCCATGGACAGACTTGCAGCAATCGGTAGCTATGGGAAAGGCTTCTGCCATGCCAGGGGCTGCCCACAGCCAGGCAGAGTGTGCTGAGGCCCTGACACAGCCTGCCCTGAGAGCAGCACGGATGCCCCATCCCAGCAGGTGCAAAGGATGGGGCCCTGAGCAGCCTGAGCTGGTGGGGGGCACCCAGACCATGGCAGAACTGGGGTTGGGGGGCTCTGCAGTCCCTTCCCACACTACCATTCTACAATTCTATGACTCTGATTCTCTCCAGCTGCTGTTTGGCTGCACTGTCCCAGCACCAGCTCTGCAGGGCCAGCAGGCTGGGAATGCTCTCACTGCCAGCAAATCAACATCGAGGCTGCAGCTGTTTCCTGCCCTGATTCCCAGAAACCTTTGGCAGATGGACCCTACAGCACAGCCATGCACCGGAGGTCACCATGGCTAACAGGATGACCATGAGGCAGCACTGTGCCCTGGTGGCCAGGGAGGCCAATGGCATTGTGGTCGATCAACAGTTGACCAATGGTTGACCAACGGTTGACCAAAAGCTGACCAGGAACCAGCAGTGTGCCTTGGTGGCCAAGAAAGACAACGGGACCCTGGAATGCATTACAAAGAGGTGCTCTAAAGTTGCTCTGTGGAGGACTTGGGTGTCCAACAGTTGACCAATGGTTGACCACACATTGACCATGAGCCAGCAGTGTGCTTTGGCGGCCAGGAAAGACAATGGGAGCCCAAGGGTGCATTGCATAGAGCATGGCCAACAGGACGGGGAGCTCCTCCCTTCTGCTCTGCCCTGGGGAAGGCACAGCTCCAGCACATCCAGTGCTGAGCTTCCCAGTTCAACACAGGAACTGCTGGGAGAGCCCAGCTGTGGCATTTACCATGGAGAGGGCTTCACGGGTCTGCTGAAGGAGAGGCTCAGGGAGCAGGGAGATGTGCACACACTCAGGGACATTCACTGTGCCCCCATCCAGGTCGGCGATAACAACATCCAGCTGAAAGGGGTGAGACAGGAGTGAGACAGTGCCAAGCCACAGCCCACCACCTCCTGCTGCTAATGGTGAGCTAACAGAGAAACAACCCAGCCAAAGAGAGGGGATGTGGGGAACAACAATCTGTCTCCTCTCTGCCCACTGCAAGCTCAAGCATTCCAGCCCTCAGCAGCTATTTTCTCTATTAAATATGCAAGCACTTGTGATACATGAACTGTAAGGGGTTCCCATCACTGCCTGCTGTGGAGACCACAAGCTGGGTGAGCTCTCACAGGGAACACACTGACATCAGCCCCAGCACAGACTTCTTCCTGCTTCACCAGAATGGCGCTGTTCAGTTTGCTCAGAAGGTTGCACAAAAGCTTGTTTCAGTTGAGATCAGGCTCATTATGCTTTCATTTCATTCAGTTTCTACACTGAAGTCTGTCAGGCTGAAGTGCCAGCACAGCTTCTTGGACCAGCGCTGCCAGCTGAGCTTCAAAATCAAATCCTCAGTTAACCCAGCTGCTGTGGCACGGAATGGAGACCTGACCCAGGCAGAGCAGCCCCAGCCAGTGTGGAGCACAGCCCGAGCTGGCAGCCAGCACAGCACCATGAGCATGAGCTGAGTGCTCAGCTGCTGCCTGAAGCAGGGCTTGGGATGTGGCTGCTCACATCAGGACGTGCTGGGGGCTGAGCTGCTGCAAAGGAGCTGTGCAGGGAAAGACCTGGGGATCCTGGTGGACAGCAGGCTGACCATGAGCCAGCAGTGTGCCCTGGTGGCCCAGAGGGCCAATGGGACCCTTGGCTGCACTGCACAGAGTGTGGCCAGCAGGGCAGGGAGGTGCTCCTGCCTTCTGCTCTGCACTGGGGGGCACAGCTGCAGCACTGTGCCCACTGTGG
>NW_024884147.1:33308-41661 GCF_019232065.1 Centrocercus urophasianus
GCACTGGGGGGCACAGCTGCAGCACTGTGCCCACTGTGGGGCTCCCCAGTTCCAGGCAGACTGGGAAGTGCTGGAGAGAGCCCACTGAGGGTGCAGAGATGGTGGGAGCCTGGAGCAGCTCCTGATGGGGACAGGCTGAGAGTCCCAGTGCTGTGCACATGGAGGAGAGAAGGCTGAAGGGGGTCTGAGCAATGCTGGTGGGTATCTGAAGGGTTGGAGGTGAGGAGGAAGGGGCTGGGCTGTGTTTGGTGGTGCCCAGCACCAGGACAAGGGGCAGTGGGCCTAGACTGGAGGCCAGGGAGTTGTGTGTGAGTGTGAAGAAGAGCTGTGTGCTGTGAGGGTGGCAGAGCTCTGGCACAGCTGCCCAGAGAGTTTGGGGGAGTCTCCTTCTGTGCAGAGATCCAAACCTGCCTGGACACTGCGTACAGCTGCTGGGGTGAGCTGCATGGGGGCACTGCACTGGGGGAGCTGCACACCCCCATGGCTCTGAGTTCTGTGGTCCCACTGCTTCCCTTGCTGCCAGCTCATGGGGTCTCACCAGCTCCTGTGTCTCCGACTGGAAGATGGAGTGGACCCCGATAATGAAGGGTGTCGGCGTGCTCAGTACCTCCAGGAGCTGTGCAGGCAGGATGGGTACGTACGTGAAACTGCAACAAGAGATGAGCATTGCTGCAGCCAGCTGAGCCCTGCCAGGACCTAGCATCTGCTCCCTGCCTTCCTGGGGGAGCACAGCCCAACAGCACGCCCTCAGCGCTCTCCTGGTCACCAACACTCTTCCATCCCAACCACTCTCATTCCACGGTTCTGTGATCTTTAAGGATTCTTCCAGCCCAACCATCCAGTAGCTCTATGATCTATAAGGTCCCTTCCAACCCAGCCACTCCATGGCTCAATGATGCACTGGCACACAGAAAAGGCTCCAGGGAAGGAGCTCTGAGAGCCACGCACATCCTTTACAGCCCACCCTGCACCAGCAATGTGTACAGCACAAATAATTACTGCCCAGGTAATTATGGAGAAAGGGGTGTTAGGTAGCCCAGGTAGTGCCCCAGCTCAGTCTGAGGCTTGAAGCTCCTCTCTCACCTGTACTTAAGGGGGAACATAAGTGCAAGGAGAGCCCGGCAGGCATCGGTGAGCCGCTGGTAGCTGCTGGAGAGAAACAGGATCTTGTGCTCGGTGAGCGCTGCACAGAAGAGATACAGCACATTGGTGATGCCTGGGGAGAAGGGAGAGAGCAGTGCTCAGAAAGAGGGTTCCCCTCCTGTGCTCCAGGACAGATCCTCACAACCTGTTCCTCATCTCCACATCCTGCACAGCAGAGGAGCTGACACCCTCCAGGGGGGCACCCGTGGTGCCCATCCCTTGGAAAGGCACTTGGAGGCCTGAAGGAGCTGATATGCAGGAGGAGGGCAGCTCTGCACAGAGACAGCGATGGGACACGGGGGAATGGCTTTAAACTGGAAGAGGGGAGATGGGGTCAGATAGGGGGGAAATGTTTCACCCAGAGGCGATGCAGCCCTGGTGCTGCTACCCAGAGCTGTGGGTGCCCCACCGCTGGAGGTGCCCAGGGCTTTGGATGGGACCCTGAGCAGCCTGAGCTTGGAGGAGGGGGACCCAGCCCAGTGCAGGGGAAGAGCTGAGAGGTCCCTTCCAACCCAACCATTTCATGGCTCAGTGATCTATAAGGTCCCTTCCAATCCAATGATGACCCCATGATCTGTAAGGACCTTTTCAACCCAGCTACTCTATGGCTCTGTGATCTACAAGGTCCCTTCCATCCCAGGCCGTGCTGTGATTCAGTGATTCTCTGCCCCTGCACACTGCTTGCACACTGCTGCCCCGTGCAGGAGGGCAGAGCCAGGGTAGCTCTCTCCAATGCTGTGCAATTGGAGCTGAGCCCTGGGCTGCTTTTGGCACTGGACCCACTGGCAAAGAGGTGTGGGGAAAAGTCTCACCGAGCTGCCGGAAGAGCAGAGCCACACTGCAGCTGCTGACAGGAAGCGAGTCATTGATGGGTGTCTGGATCACCTGCCTGTCCCCTGCACCCAGCGAGATCGTCCGCTGCAAGAAAATGCAGGAGGTGATGGGGTGGCATTCAGCAAGGGGCCAGCACGAGGACCCAGGACCACAGTGCCCAAGAAGCAGCTCCGTGCCCCCCAGGACAGGGCTGGAGCACAGCGGGCACAGCCTCATCTCTTCTTCTCCTGGGCAGTTTTTCTCCAAACCACAGCACTGGGATGCCTGCAGGTCCTCAGCCTCTCTCCAGAGGCACGAGGGCAGCGTCACATCAATGAGCACTTCTCCAGGGCCGTGCTGCTCTGCAGTAGGTTTGGCCATGTGCCCCATCTCCCCGCTCAGCCCTGTGGGCTCAGGGGGCTGCTCCCAATAAAGGCTTCTGGCCGGGCAGAGCCAGCACCCTGAGCTGCACCCGAGCAGCAAGCCGAGCCTCCTAACCATGGGGAAGCAATGCCATGGGGCAGGAACCAGCCCCGTGGATGTGGCAGCACCAGAGCTGCTTGCACGACCCTTCCACAGGAAGAAGAGAAGGGGCTAACGAGGACACAGACCCCAGAAAGAAAAGGTGTGCGTACCGCTGCTTCGTCGTCCGCGTCAGGCTGAGATAGAGACAGACAAAGATAGCACAGTCGGTTAGAAAGGCACAAACACAGCTGGATGAGGGGGGACAGAGGCACAAAGCGGGGAGCAGAGCTCTCAGAGGAGGAGAGGTGCACACAGACAAAGCAAAGCAGTCACCACCACACTGAGAAAGAGCGTTTGGACACGGCGGGGGCAGAGGGAAAGCACAGGGAGGGGAGTGCCACCGACACACCGTCCTCCCTGCAACATGCTGTGTGTCCCCATGGCACAGATGGATCCTGCCAGAATGGGGAGGTGACAAATGGCAGTGGCCAAAGCACAGCTCACTGCCTTCCTCCTGCTGTGTGCGGGCTCCAGCTGGGAGGAACCAGATGGGGTGGGATGTTGTTGGGTGCCCGCACCCAGCCAGGCACGACCATGGGCTCAGCTGTGGCTTGCCTGCTTCTCCAGAGCACCAGGTGTGACTGGCAGCCAGCCCCAGGGCCAGCACTGCTCCAGGGGCACGAGGTCAGCCTGAGAGCATAGCCTGTGCCCGGCACAAAACACCCAAACCAACAGCCTGCATGGGGACAGGGAGCAAAAACCCCCTTGGGGTCACAGGGCTCGGCGGTGGGGAGAGCCTCTGCCTGCAGGCACAGAGCTGCAGTGCTGCCTTTGGCTGAGTGCAGGGACACGTGCCACCTCTGCAGCTGCTTTCCAAGTGTTAGTGTGGCAGAACAACTCCAGAGGGGCTGTGCTGCTGTCTTCAAACATCTTCTGTGAGAGGGTCAGCCTGGGAGCTGCCCACCTCTCCCATCTCCTTCACTCACCCACCTGCTGCCCTCCTGGAATGGGAGCACCTTCCACAGCAGAACCAGAAGCTACCAAACCTCATTTTGTGCCTTCTTTTCCAGGAGTCAGGTATGATATCTAAGTGGGAACTCATCTACTGTGCTGCTTTAATGTTTAATGCTCAGAAAGCTTGGGAAGTTTGGACAGAGGGGTGTGAAAAAGCATCAATGTCTTCAGGATGGGAGCTCACTCAGTTCTGCTCCTCTGTTTCAGAACTACTTGAACAGTGGAACACATGCCATTGGTTCCAAGTGCTCTGAAGACACAGCCAATGTTTCATCCATTTACCTATGCCCCAAATGCCCTTCCTATTAAGTCTGTGCTCAAACCTTGGGACCACAGACATGCACAGCCTGTGCCTGTTGACCCAGAGCAATGTTCTGTGCGCTCAGATGGGCCCAAGAAGAGCAGCGGGAAACTCTCTGATGCAGGGAGACCACAGACCACAGCAGGGATTTGCACAGCATGAATTGATCTACGCAGCTCCTGGGGGGGTGGAGGGGAAGGAACAAAGCTGCTGACCCACGGCGAGGTGCTCTCAGCTGCCCCAGAGGCTGAGCTGCTCCAGGTGATGGAGCTGTACTGTTCTGCTCTACAGCACTTGGAAAGGTGCTGCCTGCACAAGCCAGGCCCTGCCAGCAGCAGGGCATGCAGCAATCCCCCAGCAGCTGGTGCAGCGAGCTGCTGCCTGCAGGAGGGTCAGGCAGGCAGGAGCAGAACGTAGCCACGCAGCATGGCTCTGCCCCATGCCATGGGGCTGGGAACGAGGCAGTGCAGGGAGGCTGGGGGCACCCACCTGGGCTCCACCGGTGATGGGGATGGTGCATGTCAGCAGGTTCCCAATGATATTCTCCAGGGACACGTTCAGCCCATCCACGTAGATGGTGTAGATCAAGCCCAGGCTGTTCTGCAGAGGGAAGCACAGCGTGGCTGAGCGTCGCTGCAGGAGGCAGCCACCTCCTGGTCCCCAGCAGCACCACCCTGCCCAGTGCCTGTCCCCAAGAAGGAGCTCAGCCCATGGTCTTGGCCGTAGTGCTTCAGGTCTTCCCTCCAACCTCTCCCCCTGAGCCCTTCCCAGCAGAGATGGGGTATACAGCACGCACTCTGCTTCCAGCCAGCAACACTGACCCTCCCTGCCATCCCCACCAGGTCACCATGAGCAGAGGGAGGTTCCTGGTCCCTGCAGGTCTGCATCAGGTCCCACTCAAAGCCTCAAACATAGGGCATGAAGGAAGGAGCCATTTCTCCCTGAGGGTTGGGCACTGATTCTTCTGCACTGGGAGCGAGCATCGGCACCAGCACAGGATGCATCACAGGGCAGTGTCCAGCAGCACGTCCTTTGTGCCATGGATTGGCTGCTGGAACCACCCCAATCAATCAAGAATTTGAGCAATCTGTCTTCAAGGAACCCTTTTTCTCTTCAAACCATCTCCCCACATCAGCAAGAAATCACAGAATCACACAACCATTTGAAGATTTGAAAAGACCCCTGAGAACACCCAGCTTGATCCCAGCCCACCTCCCATGTGCCCACTGACCCCAAGTGCCCCACACTGGTGAAGTAATATGGGCTGGGAACCACTGCCATGCAGAGAACAAACCTCTGCAGGAAATGTCTTTCTCTTGCAATAAACCAGATGACCCAATTTCAGCCAAAATCATCCCCAAGCACGAGCTGTTTTCCCCCACAGCAGCCTGGCTCACCTGGCTTTGCCCTCCAACCCCAAACAAGTTGTGCATGTCAGAGAATCTCAGCTTTGCGGAGGCAAACCCCAACCAGACGTGGCGATGCCATACAATGAACTGCTCACAACAAGGGAAATGGACTCATGATCCAAGATCTCTGCTGCTCACATGTTCCTCTGTCGGTCTCACTGATCTCACTTGCTGCTTTGTGACCCCCTACCAGCCAACATGGGCCCAACTCATGGTCAGACACCTCCCAGTAACCCCCACCGTCAGTACAAGCTGGGGGATGGAAGGAGCACTGCGTCCAGATGGGGAATGCTCAGCACAGCAGAGACACCGACCTGGTGGCTTTCAGAGGGACCTTCCAGCCCCAACCATTCTGTGACTCTACAAAGGTCCTCTCCAACTCAACCCATTCCATGATTCCATGAGTCTACAAAGGTCCCTTCCAAAGCAAAACATTCCATGATTCTGCGATTCTACCTACACACAGCACTGTGTTATGGTTCAGTGCCAGAGCACTGGCACAGGCTGCCCAGAGGCCAAGCAGCCTCCATCCCTGGAGGTCAGGTTGGGTATTGGGAACATTTCTTCCCCAGAGACCAGTCAAGGACTGGTACAGACTGCCCAGGGCAGTGGAGGAGTCCCCATCCCTAGGGGTATTCAAGGAACGTGGGGATGTGGCACATGGGGATAGTGGGCACAGTGGGGGTGGGTTGGGGTTGGACTTGGTGATCTCAGAGCTCTTCTCCAACCTGAATGGTTCTGTAATTCTCTGATCTCTAACCCCCACCTGGAAGTGGTCCTTGGCACCCCTCTCCAGCTGCCCTGTGCCTGAGCTGGGGTGGGAGCAGCCGTCCCCATAGGATGTGCCTTTGGTGTTCTAGAAAGCCTGAAGTTTGCAGCTTTAGGCTGAAGATTGGAGCATCCTGTGAAGCCTAACATTTGTAACAGCTCTAGGCTGAAGAAAGGGTGACATTATTCCCTGACAGTCCTTCTCAATCCCAGTGGTGGCTGAACACCCTGATGGAGCACCCCACGCTGGGGCAGGCTGAGAGCAAGAGCTCCAAGCAGCTGCCCAGAAGCAATACCCCACAGTGGGAGGGAAACAGGGAGAATGGGCAGAAGTGTGATGGAGCTCTCCTCCTCCACATGAGGTGCTCACCCAGCACCCAAGCTGGCAGCAAGTCTTCTGTATGCCCCAGATGGACTCCTCCTTTGGATCCCTCGCACCACAAGCACAGGGCAAGGCAGCTGGTGCCACCTGCAAGCAGCGCATGCCCTCCCAGACCTGTCACAGCCACATAACACAGTGAGTTGGGAGAAAACAAAGGTGGCAGAGATAAAGGTCCCCAAAGGAACGGGCTGTTCTTCACGGGTGTTGCATTCACAGAATTGGGTGGCTGTGCTGTTCTGCAACGCTGGGTGCGGAGTCGGCCCCGTGCTGAGCTTCCAGCTGCTCCCAGCACTACCAGCTCCATGCTGGGGCTGCTCACTGCCTCTCCTTGCCCCATGCACTTACCCTGAACACCTCGGCGTGGTCCAGCCTTGACACCAGCACCAGGCTC
Organism: Centrocercus urophasianus; assembly: GCF_019232065.1. Lineage (NCBI taxonomy): Eukaryota > Metazoa > Chordata > Aves > Galliformes > Phasianidae > Centrocercus > Centrocercus urophasianus. The sequence continues at coordinate 39,995 of NW_024884147.1, forward strand.
TTGGGAGCAAAGAGCTGTGCCGGTTGGACAGGAGAAGCCGATTCCTCTTCCTCCTCTTCTCCATTCCTGGGGTGGCTTTGAGGCTGTGGTGACACAGATATCAGCCCAAGTTCAGGCACAGACACCCTTCCCAATCCTTCATCCCAGGTTCTTCCACCAAGGGGACACCCAGAGAAGCCCCCACCCCTTCCCCAGCCCCACACCCACTGTACCTGCGCGCTCTCCACAGCCTCCCAGAAGGTGAAGCAGGCGCAGTAGTGCCTCTCTGAGTTGATGTCGGTCAGCACGGCCACAAAGAAGGTGGGGGGGTTCCTCTCTGTGAAGAGCTGCCAACCGCTGGGCTGGCAGAACTGCGAGACAGGGCAGGGGATGGGGGTCAGCAGTGTGGATGGGGCTGCACGTTGCCCCATGCCCCTCCTTTGCTGCAGGAAGAGTGGGGCTGAGGCTAAAGCATCGGTATGTTAGCAACTTTATTTCTCTTAAATCCAAACACAGCCCCACATTAACCTCAGGGAGTAGAGTTAATCCAGCCCAAAGCAGGGCACGATGCTCCGGGAGGTGGCACTCCTCGCATTGCCAACGCAGCCCCGCAGTGCTTCACTGCTTCCTGGGGACTTCCCGAGTAATTCCAACCCCAGAACTCCTCACGTGGTTTCCAAATCTCAAGGGATTTTCCTGCCCTTCCCCTTCTCAGCATCTGCATTGGGTTGGTGAGCGCTGGAAAATTCCCTGATGTTCTCAGGACTCCATGGAAAGAGCAGAAAAACTCAGCGGTTTCGGAGCTCAGGGTGACAGAAGGGAGGTTGAAAACAGGGCAGCGGGGACAGGATGACCCCAGCGTCAGCTCCAGCCCTCAGTGAGTGAAGCAGTTTCCAAGCTACTGTAGTTCTGCAACCTTTGTCTGCTCTCCATTCCCCCTAATCACACTCCATGTGCTCCAGGACACACATCCAGCTCCACTCCAACGTAACAGGGCAGCCCCACTGCCACAAACCTGTAGTGCTGCATGGGGTTGTTGTGGCCCAAGTGTCACATCTCTCATTTGGCCTCACTGACTTCTACACAACGTCGATCCCACCTATCCAAATCCTTCAGCCAAACCACCACAGAATCCCTGAAGTTGGAAGGGACCCACTGAGTCCAACTCCTCGCTCCACCCAACCCCAATGTCTCAGAGCACTGTTCAAATGCTCCCTGAGCTCTGTCATCTTGGGGCCATGCCCACTGCCCACAGGGGAACCTGTTCCATGCCCACCAGCTTCTGGTGCAGAACCTTTCCTTAACCCCCTCCTGGTCCTCTCCTGACACGGCTCCAAGCCTTCAGGAAAGATAAGTGATGGCTCAGTGCTCTCCCTGGAAGATGGGCACAATTCTGTGGAAGACAAGAGCAGCATTCCCAGAACCAACACTACAGAACCCAAACCATTTTGTGACTCCATGAAGGTCCCTTCCAACTCAACCCATCCTGTGATCCTATAAAGGTCCCTTTCAACTCAACACACGTTCTGTGATCCTATGAAGATCCTTTCCAACGCAAATCATTCTATGATTCCATCAAGGTCCCTTCCAACTCAAATCATTCCATCATTTCATGAACATCCCTTCCAATTCAGAACATTCTATGATTCCATGAAGGTCCCTTCCAACCCAAACCATTCTGTAATCCT
>NW_024884147.1:41671-47265 GCF_019232065.1 Centrocercus urophasianus
CCTTCCAACCCAAACCATTCTGTAATCCTATGGTCCCTTCTAACTGAAATCATTTTATGATTCCACGAACCTTCCAACCATTCCTTCCAACCCAAATCATTCTACGATTCTAGGAAGTATCCCTTCCAACCCAAACCATTCTGTTATCCTATGGTCCCTTCCAACCCAAATCATTCTGTGATTCTATGAAGGTCCTTCTTACTTAAACCATCCTGTGATTCCATGTATGCAAGGCAGACCTGCACAATCCTCCTGCAGGGTGATGCATGGACAAAGGCTACAGGCAGCGGAGGAGGAATTGCACCAACACACACACCAGAGCAGGAAGAACCAGCAGGCACAGTGCTCTACAACAGCCCTACAACCTTCAGCATCAGCAGCAACCCTCGTTGCTGCAACACACACCTCGCTGGTGCAGCTCAAAGCTCCCAGCTCAAAGCTACGCTGACACCCAAAAAACCATGCACCCAGTTTGGAGACCTCACCAAGTGGGCAGGAGCAATGCACCCAGAGCAAGAAGTGCTCACGTCCTGTGTCTGTGGAGGAGCTTCCACTGAAAAACCACAAAGATTTCTGTCTGGAAATGCTGTCAGCAAGCAGGCACAGAAGCTACGACACCAGAAACTGCTCTCCTTGCATGAGCCATTCAGTGCTGATGTGACCACACTGTAAGGCACCACACAAGCCCCTCACAGTGAGGTCGGCCCCATTTTCCCAAATTGCCTTAGTTTCAGCCCAAAAGCTGAAGGGCTTCCGACAACTCAGGAACGCCTCAGAGCCACCCAGCAGCTCCCAGAAGGACGAGAATGCCGTTGTTTAGATTCCACGGATTTTTTGGCTGGATGATTCGACCCTTGGGAAAAAAAAAGCACAACTTTCCTCTTCCTTGGAACGATTCCCGAGTTGCCCTACAGACAACAAGGAAGCACGAAGCAGAAAAATCATGTCTATTTTTTTGCCTCAGACAAAGTAAATAGCAAAGTCCAGAACTGTGATGGAACTGCGGTGAGTGTGAGACAGAAGAAGGGTTCATCACATCTGCTCCGACGGCGCAGCACGCTCACTGCTGGCTGTGATGCAATGCAGCAGCCACACAACACCTGGATGAGGCAGGGGATGAGGACAGGGACTGAGAGACACGTCCAGCTCTGATGTTCTCTGCTCAATGAGCTGCTTGCTCCTAGCAGGAGCTCGCTGGATGGAAGCTGCCTCTTGCAAATGCCAGCAGTGCCCAGCAGTTTCCAGGTGAGCATGAGGAGAGGTGATGGCCTCAAGATGTGCCAGGGAAGGGTCAGGTTAGATATTAAGTAGCATTTCTTGTCCAAAAGAGCAGTCAGCACTGGCACAGGTTGCCCAGAGCAATGGGGAGTCCATGTATCTTGGGGTTTACAAGGAACATGGGGATGTGGCACTTGGGGACAGATGGGCATGGTGGGATGGATCAGTGGTTGGACTGGATGATCTTGGAGGGCTTTTCCAATCTGGATGATTCCACAGTTCTATGATTCCAAGAGGAAAGGCGTGCATGGGGTGCTCTACCAGCCTCACATGGTCACAGACAGCATGGAGGTTCTCCAACACCAGCACACACGGGATGATGGAGTCGGTGGCCAGCTCTGAAGGATGCCATGAAAGGTTGTAAATGGCCAAGGACAGAAGTCAGGCTGCCAAAGACCCACAGCACAAGGGGTCAGGAGGAGGGGGCTGGGCTGTGTTTGGTGGTGCCCAGCACCAGGACAAGGGGCAGCGGGCACAGACTGGAGCCCAGGGAGTTGTGTGTGAGTGTGAGGAAGAGCTGTGTGCTGTGAGGGTGGCAGAGCTCTGGCACAGCTGCCCAGAGAGGCGGGGGATCTGTGCAGAGATCCAAACCTGCTGGGACGTTCTGTGTGCAGGGAACTGCTGGGGGGTTGCAGTGGGGGAGCTGCACAGGTCCTTTCCAGCCCCCATGGTTCTGGGGTTCTGTGCTTTGAAGAAACACACTGCCAAGGCCAAGCCTTCTGTGCAGCAAAATAGTAGGGGCAGACCTGGATGGGGACTGGGGGCACCACCCCACTTCTGCACCAGGAACCCATAACTGAGTGATGCAGCCCTCGCACTGCTGCCCAGAGCTGTGGGTGCCCCATTCCTGGAGGTGCTCGAGGCCATAAATGGGGCCCTGAGCAGATTTAATTTGGGGAGGGCACCCATCCCACAGCAGGGGGCCTGGGGAGCTGCTTCCAAACCAACCTTTGTATCATTCTACAGTTCTGCAACTGTCCTGGCCATCACTAAACCTGCTTGGAGATCACTCTCAGCACATCCTGCATGTCCCCATTGGAGCAGCAAGTGCCTCTGTGGCACTAAGGGCAGCAGAAAGGGCTATGGGTAGCATTTCCACACCCCTCCAAGCATGGGGGGCTCTCAGTGGCACCACTTCTCAGTGCTGCAGCACAGGGTTTGCTGTGGGAATGGGCACCCCTGGAAGCAGGAGGAGCAGAATGAGGGGAACCATAAATCAGATGGGCCCCAGGATTATCAGGGTCATAAGGCAGCACAGAGCCCTCCGAAACCCCATTTGCATTCATGTTCTGTGCCGTGCTTCAGCCAGAAACAAAGAAGATCTGCAAAGGGGAAGAGGAGTGCAGAGCCTCGCCAGGTTGGAGTCCACACTGCTGTCCTCCAGAGCAGGGAGAGATGCAGCAGGGAAAGGTTTTCCAAGAACTTCTGTTCAAACTTAGAAACGGAGAACAATCCTCTTAGCCTTGATTAGTTAAGAGCTGGTTTGCAAAGAATCCACGCAGTGCTAAATTGAGCTGGGTGTGCCACTTTCTGGGTAAGGCCCAGCAGTGGGTACAGCCTCAAAGGGCCGTGCAGCAGCAGGAGAACACGGCTGGAGGGTGGGGAAAGGATGTCAAGGACCCCCCTTGGCACACAGATGTTAGCAAAGCACATCCAGGCCTGCAGCAGGGCGAGCTCCCATAGGGGAGCTGCAGCAACGCAGGGAGTTTACAGGGGGGGCTGTGATGGGCACGAGGGGGTCCCAGAGGGGCAGACTCACCAACTCGATGCCTTGAGGAAAGGGGTTGTCCTCCCAGTCCTTCTCGGGGAAGCGCTGCAGGATCTGTCCCTGGCCGTCCCCGCTCCCTGTGGGAACAAGAAGGGCATTAGGGGCTGAAGCTGCGTGTCTGGCCACAGCAGGACTGACCCCGGCCCCCTGCACTCGCCCTGGCACAGCTCGCTGTCAGCAGGTGTCCCATCCAGCAAAGCAGAAGTGCAGCGGTGCTCTGGCCAAGTGTAACGTGAATGTTTCCTTCCTTCTGCTCCTTATCTCCAACTTAGCTCTTGACATTTCCCTGAACAATGGAACCAAGCTGCTCGGTGTTTTTTTGAGCTCCCCTAGGGCTCGTGGCTGCCCCATGGCTTCACATCCTGAAACTCACACCGCTGCCAAAGGGCACTGCCCACAACTTCCCCTGGCTGCGCCAAACCCCAGCAAAGTGAGCAGCTTCAGCTCATTCCCTGTCCATGATGCTTCTGAGCACAGAGATGGTGATGTGGAGGATGAAGCCAGCACTGCTTAAGGTCGCACTGCTGCAGCACAGAGTCAGATGATGGCAAACCGCGGGGGCTCTGCTCCTGCACAGCTTCTGCACTAACCCTGCAGAGGGGATGGCTGTGCTAAGGGATTTGCATTGCTGCAAGGCCCGGCCTCAGCCCTGTCCTGGGGGTATGGACATCTCCTCTGCAGGAGGAGCCTGGTGGGTGGTGGTGGGGGTGCTACAAGAGAGATATTTTCGGCACCCATCGCCAGCACCACCACCCCCACTCACCACTGCGTGGCCACAGCTGAATTTAGCAGGACACAGCGTTGGGAGGGATGCCACTTTTAGTCCAAAAGGACCAAAACGGAAAGGTCAGTGCCAAATTAGGAGGAAAACGGTGCTGAGAATCACGTCAGCTGAACCCTGCGCCCAGAGCCAGCTTCAGTGGCCATGCAGGGAGCCCAGAGAAGGTGTGCCAACACTGGGGACACAGTGCAACGCTGCTGCTGCCATGCACTGCAGCTAGCTCTGTGCAGTGGGGACAGGTGCTTGCTGTTGGTCACAGAACCATAGAATCATTCAGGATAGAAAAGACCTCCAAGAGCAACAAGTCCAACCCCTGTCCATCCCCACCGTGCCCATTAAGTGCCACATCTTTGCAGTTCTTGAACACCCCCAAGGATGAGGACACCCCCACTATCCTGGGCAGCCTGTGCCAGTGCTGACTGCACTTTGGAAAAGAAATTGTACCCAGTCTCCAACCTGACCCTCCTCAGCACAACGTGAGGCCATCCCCTCTTGTCCTAGGAAGAGAACAGAGCTCTTCCTCACACTCACACACAACTCCCTGGCCTCCAGTCTGGGCCTGCTGCCCCTTGTCCTGGTGCTGGGCACCACCAAACACAGCCCAGCCCCTTCCTCCTCACCTCCAACCCTTCAGATACCCACCAGCATTGCTCAGACCCCCTCACCCTTCTCTCCTCCATGTGCACAGCACTGAGACTCTCAGCCTGTCCCCATCAGGAGCTGCTCCAGGCTCCCACCATCTCTGCACCCTCAGCTGGGCTCTATCAGCACTTCCCAGTCTGCCTGGAACTGGGGAGCCCCACACTGGACACAGTGCTGCAGCTGTGCCCCCCAGTGCAGAGCAGAAGGCAGGAGCACCTCCCTGCCCTGCTGGCCACGCTCTGTGCAGTGCACCCCAGGGTCCCATTGGTCTCCAGGGCCACCAGTAGACCCAGGGCTTTCTCTGCAGAGCTCCTAGCCAGCAGCTCAGCCTCCTTACTTAGAAACCTCAGTGTTTTTCATGGCATGTATGTGTGCCCTGTGCTGGCGCAGCTGCCACGCTTTGCTCCTTCCTTCCTGCCCCTTGGTGAGGCCAGCAGCGCTGGATGGTGACACCTGGACGCTGCTGCCGGGGCAGTCTGGACAGCCAGGGTTAAAGTCGGGCTATATCAGGAAAGTTTACGAGATGTTATCACAATACAGGAAACTCTAAATAAGCAAAAAGTTAAACATTCGGCTGACGCACCACATGCAGTGACCTTAACCCCAGGCAGGCAGCGCTGGCGCGTTGGGGACAGTGGGGACAATGGGGACAGTGGGGACAGTGGGAAGTGACAGCACTGGGGAGACCTCAGTGCAGCCCTCAGTGCCTGAAGGGGCTGACACACATCAGGAGAGTGGTTTTGTACATGGGCAGAGAGCAATGGGACACGGAATGGCTTTACACCAACACAGAGGAGACAGAGGTGCTGGGCAGGGTAAGAGCAGGAGGCAAGGAGCTGCAGCTCTGTTGCCATTCTGTTTTGCTGTGATCTTTAAGGACCCTTCCAACACAACCACCCTGTGGCTGTATGACCTTTGAAGACCCTTCCAACCCAACCATCCCATGGCTCTGTGATCTTTCAGGACTTTTCCAACCCAAGACATCCTAGGGCTCTTATGACCTTCAAAGTCCCTTTCAACACAACCATTCCTGTGATCTTTAAGGACTCTCCCAACCCAACCATTCAATAGATCTGTGATCTTCAAGGACCCTTCCAACCCAACCATTCTATGCTTCTGCCATCT